>NC_044050.1:11420173-11437673 GCF_902167405.1 Gadus morhua
GTCGCATCCAAGAGCGCAACACGGGAGTATATTCTTAACCCGCTCGAGATCCCAGGCATCCGAAATGATACTTACTCGTAAGTAGAAACCCAATTGAATATCATATCTATTCATAAAAAAATAATTGTAACGCACATTCAACTAACGGATACCGAAAGCACGTCTGCCCGTATCGGGAGTGCTGAAGTTGGTGATTAATGAGGTCGAGTTTATTAAAATCTTAGGGTAGTTTTTCTGAATCCTGTCCGCTATGCGAACTCAATCTGAAGGAGATCTGGTGAGCGCAGCATCGCTGCGGGCTGTCAGACAACCCTCTGTGGAGAGCGGACACTGCTCCCAGGGGACGGGGATAAGTGGAAAAAAACCTGGTTTGGGCTTTCTTCTCCCATCTCCATGTGGTGGATGTATTGCACATTTATAACTGTGGGTCAACTAAGTGCAATACCGTTGCCTATGCGTTTGCGGTTTTATGTTTTTACAACGCCTGCTCCTGCGCTCTCAAAGGCTGCGTTTAGTCAGAGGGACTCGATGCCCTTTTGCCCGGACCTTTTGAGAGGAGCAGCGTCTGTTGAGTGCTCAATGCGGCCTTATTTTAAAGACGACTTTGGGAGACGAAACGTGAAAATTTTCTTTACCCTCGGCTGTTTGCCCGAGGGAAACCTTGCCTCCGTAGGTTTTAGAGGGACTAGTTACCCCCTGCTTTAATGTCCTTTAAGACCAGCCAATATTCAGCTGGCTCGGCCAACGAGCAGCAGTATAACCAGGGACTTGTATATACCAATTGCTTCTTATGGTTTAAACTTTATTTCCACCGTTAATTTCTCTTTTTCAAAAAAGTAAACCGACCATAACACCGACTTCCTGTCTGTCTTCCTGCCATGCATTGGCTGGAGGGTCTGGCCTTTGCTGCAGCATCCATCTGCGCTTCTTTTGTCAAACAGGATGTATGCTGGGGCCTTATCTGAAGGATTTATATTCACAGTCAAACACACACACACACACGCGCGCACACACACACACACACACACACACACACACACACACACACACACACACACACACACACACACACACACACACACACACACACACACACACACACACACACACACACACACACACACACCCTGTCCTCTGAAGAAACCCAGGTATCTCAGTGTTTGTGCTCTCAACCCATCCTTTTTTTCCCCTGGCCGCAACTTTGACTTGATGTTGATCAGCACGCAGCCGGGTTATCATTGTCACTGTCTATCGTTGGTTTGATGGTTGCGGGGGACAGGACCGGTTCCCCCACCCCCTCCTGATGGGTCAGGGTGGAGGGCCGTAGGGGTGAAGAGGGCCGTGGTTCTGGTCACCTGATCTGAGGAGTGGTGGAGCTCTGAGAGACCATAAATCTGTCATCAGGGGAGCTGGGAGACCTTTTGAGTTAGCCCTGCGTTGATCCATCTGGGCCAGCTGTCTCTCTCTCTCTCTCTCTCTCTCTCTTTCTTTCTCTCTCTCTCTCTCTCTCTCTCTCTCTCTCTCTCTCTCTCTCTCTCTCTCTCTCTCTCTCTCTCTCTCTCTCTCTCTCTCTCTCTCTTTATATCTCTCTTGGTCTCCCTCTCTCTCTTTATTTCTTTCTTTACATCTCTCTTGGTCTCTCTTTCTCTTTATATCTCTCTTGATTTCTCTATCTCGTTTTTCTTTTTCTTTTTCTCTTTCTCACTGTCTCTCCTTGTTTCTCACTGTCCCTCTTTCTCCCTCTCAGTTTCCATCTCTTTCTTTTTCTACGCTGTCACTCTTGCATGGCGGCCTGTGTGTGTGTGTGTCGGCTGACAGGTGGTGGGTATGTGGCGTGGTCCTATGGAACGGCATGGTTCATTATAACTATCCTCTGGTCTGTGTGAGCCTGTGTGTATGTATGTGTGTGTGTGTTGTGTGGGTCCTTGGGGGATTGGATCCCTCAACCAGCCAGATGGCGGTGTTCTGGTTGTTCTGGCCCCGACCGTCTCACGTTGCTCCTCCGTGAAGACCATGGAGGAAGGGCAGATGAGCCCACCACCCGACACCCCCTAAAACCAAGCCGTGTTGACATTCCTCCGTGGGACTCACTCCGACCAGCCTCCTCCGCCCCATCCCCTGTCGCCACGGAGACGACGATATGCTAGGTGCAGACCGCGACCTTAGCGGTTCTCTTGTCCGGACCGCCATCGGCCCCAGGAGCTGCTTTCAGCTCTCCTTCTCACCTGTCTGGGCGCCACACTCGGCGGCCCCTTGAGACGCAGAGGGCGCCACGCTGGAGGTGATAAGAACCTTCTGATGGGGCTTGTTACACTGTTTGACAGCCGACACTCCCAGACCCCTCCCCCCCCCCCCCCCGTCCCGCCGGTAAATACGGATAAGATAAACCCTGATAACGGGGGAACCCGATGGTTGGTGAGTCGGCCCTAATCGGAGGACTTCAAAGCCTTCATTCGTTGTATTGAGATCGCTGACCTCCGGCCTGCCGTATACGGAGCCGAGAGTCTTTGAGGTGAGGGGCAGATTGCTTTGTTTGCACGAGCCGGCTCAACCCACGCCCACGTGGACCCGGGAGCCGCCGGCACCCAGGCCAGACCACAACCTGCCTCCGCCGCGCTGGAGGGGAACTCTGGCCGCCGATTGTGAGAACTTCCTGTCACAGGAAGAGAGAGCGCGAGAGAGAGAGAGAGAGAGAGAGAGAGAGACGAGGGGGGAGTGGAGTTGAACTGAGAGTAGAGGGAAGAAGTAGGAGAGCGAAAGAGAGGGAAGGATGGAGAGAAAGAGAGAGAGCGAGCGAGGGGGGGAGCCGAGTTTAAATTAGAGTAGAGGGATGGATAGAGAGAAAGAGGGAGAAGGGGGGAGCGGAGTTGAACGGAGAGTAGAGGGAGGGTGAGAGAAAAGAGGGGAGGAAGAAGGAGGGAGCAGAGTTGAACTGAGAAGAAGGATGGGAAGGAAAATCAAGAGAGAAGGAGGGAGAGAGAGGGAGAAGGGGAGAGCAGAGTTGAACTGAGAGAGAGATGAGAGAAAGACCACAGGGTGCTTTTTTGGGGGGTAATTTTAGATCTGAACAGTGGACATAGGGGGTTAGGATTAGGTCCAACCCCGACCCCCCCCCCCCCCTCCCCTGCAAGCAGTTCAATTTTGGCTGCATTCCAAAATAAACCCCCGCCCCTTGTGATCCGTCTGAGATCTCTATTAGGATTACGCTCTCCTCGGTGCTGCTCCCTCTCTCTACTCTCCATACGGCTGTCTTTCACCGCTGTAAAATCAGCCTTGACACACATCGAGCACACACTGACACACACACACACACACAGACACACACACACACACAGACACACATTGCCTGGACCAGAACACATACATGCTCACACGCACACACACCCACATACACACCTGTACAAACACAATGCCTGGACCCGGACACACACACACACACACACACAAACACTGCCTGGACCAGGTAACACACTCATACAATCTCACACACACGTATTCGCACCTCAAGGGTTTCCGTCAGTCTGTTCATATCAGCCAAGGCAAATATAATGCCCCAATGTCGTTACAGCAGTTTGGGAACCCCCCTGAGATCTTATGAGAACTGTTTCCTCGATAACTGTTGAAGCCATAAAACATTGTTTTACAGACAGAGACCCGGGGACCTGGATGTGTTTCGGTCCGCTCATCATGGGACTGGAGTAGCCGCTCTGGCATTTTATAGTTTTACCTTCACGTGTGCTTCTGAAACCTCAAATTCAAATGACTGTTCTACCGGGGGCACACGTGCGTGTCTGAATTGTGATATGTGTGGCTGGATGTAGTGTGTGACTGCATGGGATGTGTGTTTCTGTATGTAGTATGTGTCTGTATGAGATGTCTGTTTCTGTATGTGATGTTTGTTTCTGTATGTAGTGTGTGTCTGTATGAGATGTCTGTTTCTGTATGTGATGTTTGTTTCTGTATGTAGTGTGTGCCTGTATGTGGCATGTGTTGGTATTTCATGTGTATCTGTCTTGAGTTGTGTGTGCATGAACAGAGAAATGTAGTTTTGTCTCTCCGTAGTTTTGTCTCTTCAGCACTATTAAACAACAGAGAATAAGAGTTAATTCGGAGAAAGGGATAGGGTTAAAGATAAAGTGTTCAGTGTTTATACATACACAAGCATTTTCTGTGTGTGTGTGTGTGTGTGTGTGTGTGTGTGTGTGTGTGTGTGTGTGTGTGTGTGTGTGTGTGTGTGTGTGTGTGTGTGTGTGTGTGTGTGTTTGTGCGTGCGTGCGTGCGTGCGTGCGTGCGTGCGTGCGTGCGTGTGTGTGTGTGTGTGTGTGTGTGTGTGAGAGCACAGATGCTGCTGGAATGTCCATGCTGGGTCAACCTCCCACTGTTTTGCGTCTAAAGTCATTGGGGGATAAAACAGCAGAGAGAGAGAGAGCACAGGGCAGTCTTTTCTGTTATTTCTGGTTTAGCTGAAGATCTTTTTGAGGACGTTGGAGCATCGGTTTGTGCTCCAAACAGTGAGGCACCTAATTACAAGATAACCAGATGTACGGGAGGAATGTGTTGCGGCATAGCAGTAGCTGGCGTTTTCAAAAGCAATGAACAGCATGTCAGTGTGACACACCACGACCTCGGACCAGAGGAGGAACTGATGTTACTCAAAGTCCCTCCTTCTTTAATCGCTAGCCAACAGAAGGGGGTGGGAGAAAAGCCGGCCTAGCCAACTGACAAGTGCTTCAATATTGCGGTGAGTCTCATTGTGTCCTGCCGCTACGACGACGTTAGCTAGGTACACACAATCGCCGGAGACGTTGTTTGCCTTGGCCGGCTCCCCGCCGATTCTCCGGGCCCCAAGACAAGCCAGGGTGGGGCTTCTTCAGGGGCCGGGTGGTCTCAGAGAGGGAGGTTGTCTCTTCCTGTGAGGGAAGCAGGAAGAGGAAGTGAGGTAGTTGCCTGGCTAGGGATGAGGAATATTGGGTGGAATGGTGTGAAAGTGCAGAATATAAAGGATGCACACCCTTTAAAACCCAGAATGGTGAGGGCAAGCATCAGGGCGACGAAGTGAAATGGTCTATGTTCAATTATTTTATCTTATTTAATTCAGACTCTTTTCTGTCTCACCATAAGAATGCAACGGAAATTTTTTTTTTTTTTTTGTACCAGCCCAGATGTATGCATTGTTGATGCATTCTCTGTGTGTGTGTGTGTGTGTGTGTGTGTGTGTGTGTGTGTGTGTGTGTGTGTGTGTGTGTGTGTGTGTGTGTGTGTGTGTGTGTGTGTGTGTGTGTGTGTGTGTGTCTGTGTGTGTGTGTGTGTGTAAGCTTGGCGTTCTATTGTTAGGTTGTTTGTGCGAGATGCCCCTGTCCGCTTCCTGCAGGCAAACAAAAGACAGAAACATATTTTGAGTGTGTAATATGAGTAGAGAACTCGCATCACCTTAGAATATATATTTAATGACTATTATTTAGTATTATATTATCATACTTTCATACAATATTCGGGGTCACCAGCCATAAGTAATTCTCATAGCTGTAACAGGGTAACATACATTTTAAGAAATAGGTAGCTGAACTGGACCACTTCTCCAACTAATCCTGGCTTTAAACCATAGCATACCCCAGTGCTCGTCTTTGATTTGTGT
The DNA here is from genome assembly GCF_902167405.1 of Gadus morhua. NCBI lineage: Eukaryota > Metazoa > Chordata > Actinopteri > Gadiformes > Gadidae > Gadus > Gadus morhua. The sequence goes on from NC_044050.1 coordinate 11,425,809, forward strand.
TGGGTGGGCAGGGAGGTCCATGTCAGCTTGTCTTTGATATTCATTACAATTGTTCAAATGTCTCCTTATTGGTTTGCGCTTAAGCATGAGTTTGGCCTTTGCAAACGCACACACACACACGCACACACACACACACACACACACACACACACACACACACACACACACACACACACACACAGACACACACACACACACACACACACACACACACACACACACACACACACACACACACACACATGCATGCGTACGCATCCCACAACCCCATGCAACATGCCGGCCCCCAAGAATGTTAGGTGTTCTTTCATTCACAATTTACTCTGTACCGGTACTGGCCCCAGCAAACACCACCGCAGAAAACCTATGGAATTCTCAGCCAGTCAAGAGAGAGAGAGAGAGAAGCTGGCCTCTATTGTAACACAAATGAGCTGTAAAACATGTCTGTTAATGCTGTTTGACACCCGTTTACATGCTGGTGTCACCGGGCTGGCTCGAGGAATTCCTGGCGCGCTGGGGAGGGAGAACTGTGTCTTGCTCGCGTCACACCTTGTTGCCAGAGCTGTGTCTGCCGTCTGGGCTTGTTGTTGGTATGTAAATGCTTGTGTACGCTTCAAGCTCAGACTCTGGGACCCTCTAAGGGCCGCCGCCTGGTTTGTTTCTTCTTGCCTCTCTCCGTGTCTCTCCCTCGCTGAGAGTCTGGTACCTGGTCGCTTGATCATCAAGGTTTAGCATTTGATCCGTCATCTGCCCTTCTCCTATCCGTCTTGTTATTTCTTCGCTCTTTTTCTATCGTTTCCTTGTCTTGCTGTCTCTTTATCGTTCCTTCTTCCTCTCTTTCTGTCTGTCTTGTGTTCAAACCAAACAAAATCAATTTGTGGTCCTCCTTCTGTGGTCACTACACGCTGCTTTTTTTCTGCTTTCGTGTGTCCTTGTGCCAAAGTTAGAAATGGGAGCCATTCCATTTAGCTCTGAAATGAGGTGGAACCTTTCTCTCTCTCTCTCTCTCTCTCTCTCTCTCTCTCTCTCTCTCTCTCTCTCTCTCTCTCTCTCTCTCTCTCTCTCTCTCTCTCTCTCTCTCTCTCTCTCTCTCTCTCTCTCTCTCTTTCTATCTCTCTCTTGCTGTACTAAGGAGGGAGCTAACCATCTGCATCCCTTAACCAATAATTAGTGAAATCACACTCAGACGCAGACTCTCCCACTCGAAGGGAAAAGGGATATAAACACGTGGTAATCGGCGATAGCAAAGATTGCACCCAGGATTCAACCGCAGTATTTGAGGTCAACTTGTGTAAACTTGAGTTTGTCTGCAACGTTTGCACTTACACTGTTCACACCTTCTGTAAACAGGGTCTTTAAGGATGTCTAGAACTACGTAGCTTCCGTAGCAGCAGTTCATTCTCATTATGGAGCTAGTACCATACTTGATGTTCTCCCACCGTAAAGTCAGACACTCCTTCGGGATCAGAAGCCGGTGATGGAGGGGGGGGGGGGGGAGTCTACGTCTGCCGTCTCGGTTGTCCAAACTTGTGTCTGTGGAGCATTAGCCAATCAGAAGAGCCCATCATCGGCTGCCATTTGGCATATACGATCTAAAGAGCTTCTGCAGATAATAGGGAGGACCCCCACTCCAATACACACACACACACACAGTAAACCCTAGCCTCCACTCTGGGTACTTAGCAGAACAAGCCCAAATGTCACACCCCCTGCCAAAGGAGGGGAGGGGGCTGTCAGTCAGCCCTTGACAATATGTCAACACACTGTAAATGAGATGCTGGACACTTCTCAGTGTCCGGACAGTCATGTGTGTGTGTTAAAGAAGTGTTTCTGCGTGTGTGTTAAAGAAGTGTTTGTGTGTATGCGTTTGTGTTTGTGTGTGTGCTGGGGTGCCTATTTTCACAAATTGCGTAAAGGGTGCTTTTGAATCTGAGCTTTACTGGGCTGTGTGTGTGTGTGTGTGTGTGTGTGTGTGTGTGTGTGTGTGTGTGTGTGTGTGTGTGTGTGTGTGTGTGTGTGTGTGTGTGTGTGTGTGTGTGTGTGTGTGTGTGTGTGTGTGTGTGTGTGTGTCGTGTGCATCATTTGAGAGGCGAGAGAGATGGCTAAAAAAGGTGAAAGGGTTCATGTCTGGAAAGCAAATCAATTGTCTGCTGTACATCTTTTGCTGTTAGACTTGATCATATGTTTGATCTACTTTCAGATTTATAGTAGCTGTGTATATCTATTTTCAAGATGTTTGAGGTTATGTTGGGATGTATTTCACTCTCTTTCCCTCCCACCGGCCCGACAGATGTCCTGATGAAGTGATAAATCTTGTGTCCCACATGGCCTCACCCCCTCTCTGTCTGTCTCCCGTATCTGCAGAAATAGAAGCCAAGGAGGCGTGTACCTGGCTGAGGGCTGCAGGGTTCCCCCAGTACGCACAGCTCTATGAAGGTATGGACCCCCAACGTGATCACACCACCAACATAAGACTCCTATCAGAGCCCCAATGATTCTCCTATTGGATCTCCGCCATCATACTCACGTCAGACTCCATACAGACCCCCCATCATAATCCTATGAGACCCCCCCCATCATACTCTCATCAGACTCAATACAGAACCCCCCTCATGCTCCTATGAGACCTTTCCCGATCATGCTCCCATCAGACTTCTATCAGAGCCCCTTCATTCCATGAAGCACTAGGGACGTTGAAGTGATTCTTCTCTGTTGAAGAATTAGATATAAATTTAGTTTTATCTGCCCTCTTATTTCAATGTATGGTGTCCTGCTTTTCCTGGAGATTATAATTCTCCCTTGGTATGCACTTTATCTAATCTAACACTGTAGCGCGTTTGAACAAGTATTACTTATAATCTAACACGGTGAGAAATTATCCCAGAGTCACAGCGTTTGGTTCTCATGGAGGTGTTAATACAGTGGATTGCTTATGTTGCTGTGTCGTTGCAAAGGTTTCCAAATTAAACACATGGACTGCTTTACAGTCACCAGTAGCCAAAGAAATACATGATAGTGATAGTTATCATGTATTTCATTATAGTTCCTTCAGACGGGATAAATTGTTGAGATTGTTGAGAATTGTTCTGTAAAATAATTTTCAAAACCTTGAGATACACAGACAAACAAACACACACACACACACACACACACACACACACACACACACACACACACACACACACACACACACACACACACACACACACACACACACACACACACACACACTCCAGGACATTCCTGAGGAGTAAGGTAGGAGTTGACACTTGGCGTCAATGCATTACTTCACTGAGCAGGTAGATAAACAACTAAATCCCTCTTCATAATCCTGACCACAGCTCACACTAGATAAACACACACACCAAACAAGAACTTACTAGTTTTAAAGTAAAACCCACAGCCAGAATCTGTACAGGGACAATGCTCCACCTCTTCCTCCACTTTCAAATGAACATTGACCGAACACAGTTAACCGTACCTTAGACTAGAGAGTGACTTGCCCCTCTATAGTGCAATATGCACAGTATTTATACAACCACGGGCCCCCATCAGACACTGAGTTTTAGTAGCCTCGGGCGGCTTTTTAAAGTGTTTCCAATGACAGTGCAGTGTTTTTTCCTCACCGCTTCTGCCTTGCTGAGCCCCTTGTGGGAAAAGACCAAGCGAGCTGCTTCTTTTTTTTTTATTTTTTTTTTTACTGTAGGCAGAAACTTAAAGAAAAAGGCAGTGAGCTGCGCACTGCATATTTTCAGGTTGCAAAATGCCCTTTGTCTGATTGGGGCCACGGGCAGCCCGCCCTCTAAATGTTGCTGGTTCTATTCCCAGAGAACCTAGCTGGCTGTGCCAGAGTTAGGTCTTCAGCGTTTCTATTCCTTCCCTTTCTTTTTTCCCTTAGACGGGGGGGGGATAAAGCTAAGACAGCATACCACACACACTCACATTCAAACACACTCTGAAACCCCCATTTATCCAGATCTGCTGCCAGCTTAGTCACAGCCAGCTATGGAATTTGAACACAGACTCATCGTGAAGTTTTTTCTCTCTCCCCTTTTCTTCCCTTGTATCCAAAAGACAATTGATCCCCCCCCCCCCCGCCCCTCACCCCCCACCCACACCCCTGTGTCTGTTGTGTGGTCAGGTTCAGGGAGGATAAGCTCACAAAGATAGCCCCGTGGATCACTCAGTACAGTACTGCCGAGGTGCGTGTCTCCCCTCTGACTGGTGGGTGGTCAGGGTCTTATCGCTGCCGACGCACCACCGAGGCCTGTGGCTATCAGAACGCGGTTGACTCATCACATTGCGAGACTCAAAGCGGTGGGCACGCCACCTGCATTCACCTAGAGATCACAGATCCTGGCGATAGAACCGCTCATTCCTGCTGTTAAGAAGTAGGAATCGTAACATTCCCTGTGGAAGAGCAGTATTACTCACTGTAAACATACAATGCAGTTGACTACTTGGTATTATTAACTCAATGGCAGATGTTTTTTTCCCCAAGCAACTTGAATTTGTTTCGAATATATTAGAATGTACCATGTTAAGAAGTACTTATACTGTAACAGTTGAAGAAATGTTGCTGATTATAATTTAAGTTTGTAGAAATGTAAGAACTACCACGGACAACTGTGGTAGTGGCGTAGTGGCGGTAATATAAAGAGGTCGAAAACAAAGAGGAAACAGCATCAGTTTGGAAGGCCTGAGTGTTTAGTGCCATTCCTCCATCGACCCCCCCTCGCCCCCATCTAACCCTTACCCCACTTCACCCCACCCCTCACCTCCCCCCCCCCTCACCTTCTCCACCCCTCCACAGAGGTCTAAAAGCAAGCTGCAGCTGTGTTTGTTTGGCCTGCTAAGACGCTACTTCCTCTCCTAGCTGTGCAACTGGGCTGGGTGGGGGCAGGGGGGGAAGGGTGGAGGACCCCATTCATATTGAGAGGGTGGGGGAGGCTGAGAGGGAGGGGGAGGTTGGTGAGTGGGGGGGGGGAGGGTATCTTAAGCTATATCTAAGCACAGGGATCTTATCGGTGATAGGAATATGATCTTGTTAATCTTGCGTTGTCTGTCTGTCTGTCTGTCGGTCTGTCTGTCTGTCTGTCTGTCTGTCTGTCTGTCTGTCTTTCTCTCTGTCTGTCTGTCTCTCCCTCTCTCCCTCTCTCTCTCTCTCTCTCTCTCTCTCTCTCTCTCTCTCTGTCTCTCTCTCTCTCTCTCTCTCTCTCTCTCTCTCTCTCTCTCTCTCTCTCTCTCTCTCTCTCTCTCTCTCTCTCTCTCGCTCTCTCTCTCTCTCTCTCTCTCTCTCTCTCTCTCTCTCTCTCTCTCTCTCTCTCTCTCTCTCTCTCTCTCTCTTTCCCTGTCTGTTCCTGTGTCTCTCTACCACGTTATTGGTCCAGACGCCCAGTTCCCGATCGACATCTCCTCCGTCACCAGAGATCACGACTTCCTGGACCGAGACGCCATCGAGGCGCTCTGCAGGTGAGCCTCCGAACAAAACCTCCCTCTCTCTCTCCCTCTCTCTATCTCTCTCTGTCTTTTTCTACCACTGTCTCCGCCTCTTTGTTTCCATCTCGATTTCTTTATCTCCCTCTCTCTCTCTCTCTCTCTCTCTCTCTCTCTCTCTCTCTCTCTCTCTCTCTCTCTCTCTCTCTCTCTCTCTCTCTCTCTCTCGCTCTCTCTCTCTCTCTCTCTCTCTCTCTCTCTCTCTCTCTCTCTCTCTCTCTCTCTCTCTCTGGCTCTCCATGTATGGGTTGTTCTTTTCACCTTATATTTCTTCTCTCTTAGTTTTCCTTTTTCGTTATCTCCTGATTTTCCCTCAAATGACTCCATGCTGGCTGAGCTTCAAAGTGGGGCGTGATCCAGATTTTCTGATCCAATGAAAGAGGAAGAAGATAAGAGGCTCAGATCCATCTGAGCCTTTTTACACACACACACAGACACACCAAAACAATCTCACATTTATACAGACACACACACACTCACACACATAGACACACATATGTTGTAAAAAACACCCACACAAACTCGCATACAGACACAGAATCTCATATTTACACACAAAGACAAAAACACACACTCACACACACACACACACATACAACTTCAAAAACACTCAGACACTTAGATAAAAACACAGAATCTCACATTTAAACACACAGACACACTCACACACGCACACTCTCAAAAACACCCAGACACGGACATAAAAACACAGAATCTCACATTTACACACAAGAATGTACACACACTATCTCTCTCACACACACACAGTCTAATGCAACGACTCATGTTGCTGTGGTTTGGGGAGTCGATATGGGTTGAATACCTCTGAAGGTTCTGAAAACTCCCCTCTTCTCGTACCGATTAATTGCTCAGAGGTCCAGTCAAGCACTATTTTAGTGACAAACGGAAAAGGATTTCCTTCAATTGGACCTCGGCTGTGCTTCATTATGTGATAACAACACACACATATAAATAAATATATATTATTTATTAATCAGTATTACCATTAAAACTATAAATGTGAACAATAGTCAGTCAAATCCCATTAACAGCTCAGCCATTGGAGGGTAAAGGGATATAAACACATCATAACCTACCATAGAAACTCCACCCGGGTTTGATTCAGCAGTATAAATTTAATGCAGTCATAATGAAAATACATTTCCAACCAAATCGAAAGGGATGAGTTGTGTTCGGCACATTGTAAAGTTACACATCAACTGCCAAAACGCGAAAACCCCTATTGGTATTGGTGGGGCGTGTGTGAGGGGAGGGGGGTTGGGGGGGAGGGGTAAGCCATGAGTGGTCCCTGGGTCCGTTTGTGTGTTGTGGCCTATGGCCCAGGCTCCAAGCAGCCAGTCTATAATGACTATTTAATGGACTGGGCTCCTTTATCAGGCTCCAGCTGTAGACCACAGCAGGGGTCTCCCCCTTCGCACATCTGGAAGACATCATCCCACCACCCCGTCTCGTCTCCTGCCAAGCCAGACCCCCCCCCCCCCCCCCCCCCCCCCATCCCCTCCCTCCACAGCACAAGTTCCCTCTTCCATCCTTCCATGCCTCCCCCCGCCCCCCCCCCCCCCCCATTGTTGTCACACGATCTGCCCTCCAGAGGGAGAACCCCCACCCCCCCATCTCCGCCCAGCGCCCCTCCCCGCCAGGTGGCTGGAGGAGGAGAGGGGGGGGGGGGTAAGCTGCTCCCCCAGCAGTTCTCTTTGCCCCAGTCCACCACTCTTCCTTTTCCTCCTCCCTCTCTCTCTCTCTCTACTTCTCTTTGCCTCTTCCGGTGCCTTTTATTTCTCCCCTCTTTCTCTCTCACTTTCTCTCTCTCGGTTTGCCTCTTCTCTTCCCAATTCTACTTTGTTGTTCATTTTCCTCCTCCCTCTCTTGCTCTCTCTTCTCCCTCGAGTCATGTTTTAAGTCCCAACCCTCCCACAAGTTCCCCACTGGTTATTCTTGTGAGACGCAGGGTGACCCTTCTGTGCTCCTCCACCCTCCCTCCCTCTTCTTCTCCCTCTCCTACTCTCTCTCCCTCTCTCTCTCTCTCTCTCTCACTCTCTCTCTCTCTCTCTCTCTCCCTCTCTCTCTCTCTCCCTCTCTCTCTCTCTCTCTCTCTCTCTCTCTCTCTCTCTCTCTCTCTCTCTCTCTCTCTCTTTGTGTGTGTGTTTCTCTCTCTGTCTTTCCGTCTTATGTTTGGGCTCCTTCACTCACCAGCTCATTACTACCTCTTTTCTCTCCCCTCTCTTCTCCTTCCGAGCCTCTATTCTTTCTTTCTCTCTGTCACCTCTTTCCTCCTTCCCTCCTTCCTGTTTCCTGTCGCTCTTATGTTAGCTGTGGTAGGGGTTAAAAAGGTCTCCGGTTGAAATATGTGATTGTCTAAAGGCTTGTTTTTAACTTGTGTGTGTGTGTGTGTGTGTGTGTGTGTGTGTTTGTGTTCACAGGAGGCTGAATACCCTCAACAAATGTGCTCTCATGAGACTAGAGATAACGCCACAGAGAAAGAGAGTAAGTGGCCTTGCGCAAGCCAACACCCACACACACACACACACACACACACACACAGACACACACACACAAACACACACACACATTCTCAAACACTCACACGCATACATATTCACAGCCATGTACTTATATTTTAAATGAATTTGTCTACTTTGTACCAATTTAATGTTTAACAGTGATTTGGGCTTTAAATCGCACTCTATGCCTCAATTTTTATTGGAGCTGTTGCAAGAACCACCAAAACAAACATTCATACTCACACAAATACACCCACATAGTGCAAACACACACGTAGGCACACACATCTAATAACAACGTGAGGTTGTTCAGGCATATTGCTCATAAAACGTAAGAGCACACAAACACACACACACAAACACAAATGTTGGCACACACATTAAATAAAAAAGCGAAGATGTTAAAGTACGTATATTGTCCTAAAACGAAAGAGCACACACACACACACACACACACACACACACACACAAAAACACACAAACACACACAAACACACACGTAGGCACACGCATAAAATAAGTAAGTGGGTTGTTTAGGCATAATGTTCATTACACATTAGAACACACACACATCCCACCCAAAGCGTCCCTCTTCCCCCACCTTGTATATCTGAGTGCCAAACCTGACTAAGGGCCACAGGGTAGAGCAGTTTCCTCTCATCTCGACGGTGCTGTATTCCCCATCGACGGCTTTGTGGCGACGGGACCCCCGGGCGGGGTCGGATCGCTTTCAGGTTCAAATGAAGGGGTCTGCGTTCACTAAGGACCTCCCGCCACTTACCTCACCCAAAACGTGTTCCCCCCGCTCTGCTCCTCAAATACTTCCTCATACCTTTGGCCTTCCATAAAAGGAAATGCACAGAGCCTTTCCCGCGTCCCCATAAACCTTTTTTCAATGTGTGTGGTAGGGCTCGTTATTATTTCCCCTTTTTATTGAATCAAAGAAACCACAGATTCTCGATAAGTAATTATAAGGCCGTGGTTTGTTGAGAAGACATTAAAAGACGGCTGATGTACCTCAAGGGCAGATCCGTCGCGCTTGGCTATTTTCTAATACAAGAGAGTGCTGCTTCATTCACATGTTTGGGAAAAACATCACCGATCTGCAACATCACTCCGGCTTACACAAGACCTTGCACAATGTCGGGCCATTGATGTCCTCAATCCCATTCGGAGAACGAAGAATCCCGGACAGATTACGCGAATGGTTAGACTTTGGAAACGGAGTCGCACACCGAATTCCCCTGGCTGCATGCACGCATACAAAGCCGTGTTCTTACAATAGAGAATATCAGAGCGTGACTTCTCCGCTGTCAAGTGAACATACGTCTTAATAGGCCGCGATTTTGTCGCACCCCCCCTTTACGACCGACCGGTCTTAAAGATTTCTCCCAGACGCAGCGTTTTCTCCCTTGTCTTTTAATGCCAGGATTACGACCCCCCCTCCCCCCTTACACTGCAGAAGGGCTGTTTGTTTAAGCCACTAAACCACGGCACCGTGGCTCAGGGTATTTCACTTTTAGACGAGAGTCCTGCAGACAGCCCCCTCAGAAGACCGAAGACCGGCACATCAAAGAGGAGGGGAGCGGGCGAAGGGCCTCGTTAAAGTGTTGTCTTTGGTTTGGTTTTATGGACTTTGGTCGCCACCTCTAACCGTGAAGAACTCACCTCTTAGGTCTCTTGAGTTCCCGTGCTCTGTGCCCTGAACCGTGTGTATGTGTGTGTGTGTGTGTATGTGTGTGTGTGTGTGTGTGTGTGTGTGTGTGTGTGTGTGTGTGTGTGTGTGTGTGTGTGTGTGTGTGTGTGTGTGTGTGTATGCTGTGTGTTTTGGTGTTTGACTTGTTTTCCTGAAGTACATACGTATTTCTTATGTTTTTGGGTTATTGTTATTGTGTCTCGCTGTGGTCTTTGTGTGTGTATGTGTGTGTGTGTTTGTGTGTTTATGTGTGTGTGTATATATGTGTGTGTGTGGGAGTGTGCGTCGGTTTGTGTGTGTGTGTGTGTGTGTGTGTGCGTGTGTTTGTCAGGGGAGGGGGCTGACCCTAGCCTGGCCGGCTGCAGGGTGAACTCTGGGGGTCATGGCAGAACGTCCTGGACTCAGCTGAACACAGATTAACTGGGCTGTATGTGTGTGTGTGTGTGTGTGTGTGTGTGTGTGTGTGTGTGTGTGTGTGTGTGTGTGTGTGTGTGTGTGTGTGTGTGTGTGTGTGTGTGTGTGTGTGTGTGTGTGTGTGTGTGTGTGTGTGTGTGCGTGCGTGCGTGTGTGTGTGTGTGTGCGTGTGTTTGAGAGAGGTTAACATCTCGCCCCTCTAAACTGAACCTATCAAACGGTTACTTTGATTGTAGAGCGTCCAAATAAGTGTTGATCGGCCCACTTTGGTTTGAAAGCAGCCCCAAGCATTGGCCCGAGAAACCACTAAACCTCTCCCCCCCCCCCCTCTCTCTCCCCCCAGAGCGAGGACTCGGATGAGGACGAGCCCTGCGCCATCAGCGGTCGCTGGACCTTCCAGCGGGACAGCAAGCGCTGGTCCCGCCTGGACCAGGAGCTGGACGTCTTCTCCTCCCTCACCGGCCTGGAGTTCTCCTCCCAGCCCCACGACCAGAGCTGCTCCGCCGCCGCCGCCGCCGCCGGCACCACGCCGGCGTCCCTGCGGGAGGGCCACAGCTCGGAGAGCGTGCTGACGGACCTCAGTGAGCAGCCCGAGGGGGGCTCCATCCACAGCGGCGGCAGCGTGAGCGGCGGCGCCGGCAGGGCGGGCGGCGACGACAAGAGCCGCGCCGGATCGGCCGGCCCGGCGCGGGCGTCGCCGGCGGCGGGCGCCACGCGCGCCAGCTCGGTGGCGAGCATGTGCTCCTCGTCCGGCACCGGCGGCTCGGGCTTCGCCAACGAGGACTCCACCTCGGACGGGGGGCCGCCGCCGTCCCCGCTGGAGCCGACGGGACAGTTCACCTTCGACACGCGCGGCGGGACGGGCCGCCTGGGCAGCCTGGACCGGGCGGGGGGCGGGGCCGAGGACGACGGCCTGGGGGGGGGAGGAGGAGGAGGAGGCGGTAAGAGCACGCGCTCCCGAGCCAAGAGCTTCCTCAAGAGGATGGAGAGCCTGCGCCTGCGCTCAGCCTCTTCCTCCTCCTCCTCCTCCTCCAAGAGGAAGAAGAAGCCGAGCGGCGGCAAGCTGGACATCAGCGGGCCCGTGGCGCGGCAGGGGCTGGACGACGAGAAGCTGGCCCACATGAACTGCGTGGACATCGCAAACCTCAACCACCGCAACCCGGCGCAGACCATGACGCTCAACCGCAACCGCGGCGTGCCCTACTCCACGCAGAACAGCAACGGCAGCACGGGCAGCACGGGCAGCAGCCAATCGGAGGCCAGCAGCGGCAGCACCGTCAGCACGCCCAGCCCCGTGACACGGGCGCGCAGCCACAGCACGGCGGCCGGCTCCACCAAGCGCGGGGGGATGTACCTGGAGGGCTTCGACCCCTTCAGCCTCCGGCAACAGTCCAAGACCGCCGGGACCGCCGGCTCCACGCCCCCGACCCCCCAGTCGGCCCTGGCGGCGGCGGCGGCCCCCGGCCCGGCCGGCTCCGGCCCCCGGGTCAGCGAGCAGAACCGCAGGAACAACCGCGGCGACAGCGTCGCCAGCCAGCCGCCGGCCGTGGAGGAGGAGGAGGAGGAGCAGGAGCGTGTCATCTTCTTCTTCCTCCCCGAGGGCCACAAGCCCGGGACCTTCCCCCGGGCCCTGCAGGACGGCAGCTGCAACAACAACAACAACGAGGACAGCAACGCCAACCCGGTGGTGCTGCGGGGCGGCCGCCCCAGTCGCCGGCGGCAACGCCACGGCTCGGC
>NC_044050.1:11445173-11480173 GCF_902167405.1 Gadus morhua
GTAAGGACACACACACACACACACACACTTTATATAAAACCTTGTTGGGATACCTTACCTCACCATCTTTGTAAAGAAATGTCAGAAGAGTGTTTAGCTAACTGTCAGACCACATCCCCCTTATCTACCAATGTAAGGGTCGGCATAATACCTTGTAGGGACATCTCTTTATAAAGAGTGTGTAGCAAACTGGACATCACACGACCACACGCATACACACTCAACGATTGTGTACGCATGAACACAACCACATCTTCCGTGTGTTCCCTTACCTCTTACCGTCCGCAGCGTGGCGTTAAGACATATGTGTTGAACGCGGTGAAGGAACACGCATGTTGGTAATATTCCAGAGCTGCTTGTCGAGGGCGGCTTACGAAACACACTGTTAACACAGCAGGCGAACAAACACGAGCAGCGCAGGAAACGCCTGTGTGATGATGTCCCAGCGCCCGGCCCCATCCATCCAGGCTTGCACTGTAGCGCCCGCATTGTTCTGTCAAATGAGTTCAAGTACTCAGTGGGTCCACTGAGGGATGTATACAGGGATTGGACACACTCCTGATAACAAAGAGCCAACAGAAGGAGGTTTATATATATATGTATAAGAAAATACTACTTTTGTTGAGGAACAATTAAAAAAAATAACTTACGGTGAGCGTGAACAACATAGGAAACGAAACGAAAGATCTTTCTCTCGAATCACCGGTAAGCTAGTTCATTTTTAACCCCGCTAGCTCGCTAACCATCAGACACGTGTCCGCCATCTTGCCTCTGCATCACAGACCCCCACGTGAGGGCCTGAACATGTCTGTGTCTGTGGTTTCCTGATGAACAGCTCACCTCCTCGTACCTCCATCCCCCCCTCCCCCCCCCAGACATGCCCAAGGAGCTGCGTCTGCAGGCGGTGCGCGCGGCGGTGCTGCTGCTGCCCGACGAGTCCCGTGACGCGCTGCACACGCTGCTGTGCCTGCTGAGCGACGTGACAGCCAGCGTGGGCGAGAACCAGATGACGCCCACCAACCTGGCCGTGTGCTTGGCGCCCTCGCTCTTCCACCTCAACACGCTGCGCCGCAAGGAGAGCTCCTCGCCCCGGTGAGGGGGGGTTTTGGGTCGGGGGGTGTGTGTTTGTGTGTGCGGGCATATTTGCGCACCTGGGTGTGTGCTTGTGAGTTTGTGTGTGTGTGTGTGTGTGTGTGTGTGTGTGTGTGTGTGTCTGTGTGTACGTGTATGTGTGTTCATGCCGGTGTGTGTGTGTGTGTGTGTGTGTGTATGTGTGTGTTTGTGTAGGTAAAAGGGACTTAACATTTTGAAAACAGGAAAAGGTCAAAGTAAAGAAACAAAAGAGCAGGATACTGTTGTGGGGGAAGAACGGCGCGTTGGGGGAAAGGAAGAGAGCACATCTTGAGAGAGAGAGAGAGAGAGAGGGGGAGAGAGAGAGAGAGAGAGAGAGAGAGAGAGAGAGAGAGAGAGAGAGAGAGAGAGAGAGAGGGAGAGAGGGGGAGAGAGAGAGAGAGAGAGAGAGAGAGAGAGAGAGAGAGAGAGAGAGAGAGTGAGAGAGAGAGAGAGGGAGAGAGAGAGGGGGAGAGAGAGAGAGAGAGAGAGAGAGAGAGAGAGAGAGAGAGAGAGAGAGAGAGAGAGAGAGAGAGAGAGTGAGAGAGAGAGAGAGAGAGAGAGAGAGAGAGAGAGAGAGAGAGAGAGAGAGAGAGAGAGAGAGAGAGAGGGGGAGAGAGTGTTAAATCAATGCATAACATAAAATTCTTCACATGTCCTAGTCATGCTCACAATATATAACATGCGTTGATTCTGACAGACAAGACAGGTGAGGTATAGTGGTTGTGAAACCTTTCTTTCTTTGCTTTTTTTTTGTTTGATTCAGTCTTTCTTTCTCTCGGCTTGGTCTTATGGTTGGTCTATATTAGTATTGTCTCTCGGTCTTGGTCCTTTGATATAAGTACTGTCTCTCTGTCTTGGTCCTATGATATAAGCACTGTCTCTCTGTCTGGATCCTAATGAGTTCCGTTCTGTTATCTCTCCTTACCTTTCCCTTCCTGGGGTCACAGGGTGATGAACAGGAAGCCGACCCTGGGGAAGCCCGACCAGAGGGACCTGAACGAGAACCTGGCCGCCACCCACGGCCTGGCCCACATGATCCAGGAGTGCAGGAAGCTCTTCCGGGTCAGTAGTCTGTGTTCAGTGTCTGTTAGTCAGCCTGTCCCCTGCCAAGTGGGGCTCACATGTAGCGTGTGCGAACGGGCTAGGAATTCACAGCGTTGTGTTCACATTGAGTCGTTTAGCATACGATTTATATTGGAGCAGCTGCTAGGTTAGTTGATTGTCAAGTAAACAAGACATTTCTGGGAGCCTTGCCTGGGGAATTCAAGGACGAACCCATCTTAACACACGCCTCGCTCTGCCCCTATTCAATACAGGCCTCTTGAGTAACTGTGTTTGTCATGTATACATCCCCCCCCACAAACACGCACACAATTATACAACACCTGTGCCATGCCTGGTGAACCATTGCAGACGCAGTGTGCCTGAGGACAAAACGGCAACCTGACATTCTGCACTCGGCTCACCTCTTTAGCTCAAGGACTAAACGACAACCGGATATTCTTTAGCCTTATGGGCTGAGGTTATCTCGCCCTCTTCCAGATAATACGAGCTAACAAAGAGTTAGAAAAAGTTCATTGCATTTTCTACCTAATTGCCATCTCCTGATTCGATTTATGAAATCATGTGATGCTAAGGAGACATACTTGGGATGTCCGAGTCATGATTTCCTCTCTTTTAATTTGATTTTCTTGGCTTGATAATCGGCAACGAAAAACAGGATGCGTTTTGTTTTTGTGCATCACGTAGTTCTTTTTCACGAGTGACACGAAGTCAGTCAAACCCAACGCAGCATCCCATAGCTCAGGAGGGGAAATCAGTTTAACGCAGCAGGGATGCTGGAGGAAGGAACCGGCTTATCAGGCAACGCTGTCAGGGAGTTACCGAGCCATCGAGATAATGATCTACGGCGGCTCGATAGCTTGATCATGTGTGTGGATTCAGCTGATGGTCTCTCGAGTCCCGACCAGGATCTTGCCCTGTAGATGGTTAGTAACAAACCTGCCGACCTGAACGGACAGTCGGACAGTCGGACCGACAGACAGACAGACAGACAGACAGACAGACAGACAGACAGACAGACGGACGGACGGACGGACGGACAGACGGACGGACTGACGGACAGACAGACGGACAGACGGACGGACAGACGGACGGACGGACGGACAGAGGGACGGACGGACGGACAGACAGACAGACAGACAGACAGACCGGCTGGGATTTTTCGGCCAACTGCAAACCTTAACTTCCGGACAGCAACAATTAACATGGCAAGACAACAGATACCACTGAATAAAGCAACCATGATAAAACATCTGTACAGTGGTACGAACGCATAATAACTGATAACAACTGATATCAACGCGTCAAATAAACGGGGCATGGATGAAGTCGCGGCGTATCCCACAATAGACAAAGTTTCCAACAGCAACAACCTAAGCCCAATGGGACGGTGCGGTCGTGAGCCTCACGGCGTTGTCCCTGAACCCCCGGTCTGACCCCTCTCTCCCCCCTCGCCCCCCTCAGATCCCCGAGGAGATGGGCCGCTGCAGGGACTCGTACGTGGAGCAGGCCCTGCTGCCCCGGAGGCTGGAGGAGCTGTGCGGGGCCGAGGGCGGGCCGGGGGACTACCTGCAGCACAGCCTGGACGCCCTGCTCAAGGACGCCAAGGACAAGTTCAAGGGTTACGACAGCTTCTCCACCCCGGAGCAAGCCGAGCTGGCCTACAAGAAGGTGAGGGCGCCGAGGAGTTGGACTTGTTGTATTGTTGTGGTCTCTCTCTCTCTCTCTCTCTCTCTCTCTCTCTCTCTCTCTCTCTCTCTTCTCTCTCTCTCTCTCTCTCCTCTCTCTCTCTCTCTCTCTCTCTCTCTCTCTCCCTCTCTCTCTCTCTCTCTCTCTCTCTCTCTCTCTCCCTCTCTCCCTCTCTCTCGCCCCCGCTCCCTTGCTCCCTTTCTAACGCTCCCTCTCTCTCACACACTCGTCCTCTTGCCCTCGGTCTCCCACCCTCTCTTTCTCTGTTGTCTTTCTAATCAGGCGACTCCACTCACTTCAACGTTGCGTCAAAGCAGTTGAAATGCGTCAGAACCCCCGGAATACGCGCACAAACACAATCTCGCAGTGAAAATGTCGAGCACTTTGTTCTCACGGTGACAACCCTTATTGGTTATGTAATGGACAAAACTACACCCTTTTCTATTTCCTGTTCCTGTGCGCTCGTTCTAGTGGTCTCTCTCTCTCTCTCTCCCTCTCTCTCTCTCTCTCTCTCTCTCTCTCTCTCTCTCTCTCTCTCTCTCTCTCTCTCTCTCACCCTCCCTCTCTCTCTCTCTCTCTCTCTCTCTCTCTCTCTCTCTCTCTCTCTCTCTCTCTCTCTCTCTCTTTGCTGTGGGAGAGGGTTTCCTGTAGAGGAAGACCATACGTGTGATTGTGAAAAACTCCTGGCGCTGCGCTTCCCATTCCCAGCTCCAGCTCTGCTTTCCATCCCAGAATGACACAAGGCAGTCAATCATAGCGCCAGCTCTCCATCCCTTAACCCCCCCCCCCCCTCTTTTTTCACCACTCTCTCTCTATACTACCACTCTGACTCTCACAACCTCCCCTCATCTATCTTTCTCTCTCTCTCTCTCTCCGGCTTACGTACATCCGGACCGCCCATTTCCTGTGTGTCAGATGTCAAGGGGCCCCTGGGTGATGTCATGGCTCCCACTAGCTGAGAGAGAGAGAGAGGGAGAGAGAGAGAGAGAGAGAGAGAGAGAGAGAGAGAGAGAGAGAGAGAGAGAGAGAGAGAGAGAGAGAGAGAGAGAGAGAGAGAGAGAGAGAGAGAGAGAGTGTTTACATCAACGCACACACAGGAAGAACCAGTCAGCTGAATTAGCCAGGTGTCTTAGCCTGCATACACCCTAATCTAACATACAGTACTTTAGAGTTCACTGGAGTAAACCACTTGAATAATGTAGAATATCAAACCCCCCCCCGAACCCTAGCCCGCTCCTTAATGCCATTTACCTGCATTGTGGATAAAGTGGATGAGTAAATAATCAAACAGGAGTACTTTAGCACCATTACATTACCGTGTTCAAACCATGCCCCCCCCTCCCACCCACCCACCCTGACTGAGGCTCTCCCTCCCCCCAGGTGCATGACGGCTCCCCCCTGCGGCTCTGGAAGGTGACCCTGGAGGTGCCGGCGGGGCCCGAGGAGGTGCTGACCAGGGTGCTGCGGGAGCAGGGCCGCTGGGATGAGGACCTCGTGGAGAGCAGGGTGCTTGAGACACTGGACGAGAGGACAGAGGTGTACCAGTACGTCCGGGCTAACATGGCCCCCCACCCCACCACGGACCACCTGGTGCTCAGGTCAGAGCAGTCGATCACCCTCACTGCCTCTTGCTCTCTCTCTCTCTCTCTCTCTCTCTCTCTGGCTCTGGCTCTCTGGCTCTCTCTCTCTCTCTCTCTCTCTCTCTCTCTCTCTCTCTCTCTCTCTCTCTCTCTGTCTCTCTCTCTCTCTCTCTCTCTCTCTGGCTCTGGCTCTCTGGCTCTCTCTCTCTCTCTCTCTCTCTCTCTCTCTCTCTCTCTCTCTCTCTCTCTCTCTCTCTCTCTCTCTCTCTCTCTCTCTCTCCCTCTCTCTGGCTCTGGCTCTCTGGCTCTCTCTCAATCTCTCTCTCTCTCTCTCTCTCTCTCTCTCTCTCTCTCTCTCTCTCTCTCTCTCTCTCTCTGTCTCTCTGTCTCTCTCTCTCTCTCTCTCTCTCTCTCTCTCTCTCTCTCTCTCTCTCTCTCTCTCTCCCTCCCTCTCTCTCTCTCTCTCTCTCTCCCTCTCTCTCTCTCTCTCTCTCTCTCTCTCTCTCTCTCCCTCGCTCTCTCTCTCTCTGTCCGTCCCTCTGACTATCCCTCAGTCTATCTCTCTGTCTACATATCCATCCAATATGATATTTATCATTAACATTGCACACCTCTCCCCCCTCCTCCCCCCTGCAGGACGTGGGTGACCGACCTCCCTAAAGGCGCGTGTGCCCTGGTGTGTACCTCCGTGGAACACCAGGGGGCGCCGGCGCTGGGCGTGCGCGCCAACGTGCTGACGTCGCGCTACTTCATCGAGCCCTGCGGAAACAACAAGTCCCGCCTCACGCACATCTCCAGGACCGACTGCAGGTGAGACGGCGGGGACACGGGCACAGGAGACCACTTATGAATCAGTGGTTTTCACAGAAATACTTTTGGGTTCTTTGAGAAATTTGCTTTTCGTTGCGATGGTTTTCCTTAGGACAATAGATCGGGGAAATTAGATAGTCGTACCTCGACTAACTTAGCCTCTCTCTCTCTCTCTTTCCCTCTGTCCTATGGTCCAGGGGTCGATTCCCAGAGTGGTACAACAAGCTGTACGGACACCTGTGTGCAGCAGAAGTGGTAAGAATACGTGACTCCTTCACCGTACCGATGGACAAGTGAAACAGGAGCCCAGATCTCTTCCCTCCACACGGCCTACGCACAGCCTGCCTCAAAGCCCTGGAGGCAACGCCCCTGCGCCCATCCAGCCTTCATACAGTGCTCCTATGAGTGAATATGAGGAATCCAAGTCTCCATGTATAAATGAATATTTAAAGGACAATCTCCATCCACGTTGTTTGGACTGAAGGACTTATCTGTCTGTGCGTCAAAATATCTTTTCTTCGTCCAGGGACAATTTATCCTGGAACTTCTCAAGAACTTATACAGTGGAAAGTTCCGAGGAGGACGGATATATTTCTTGGAGGGAAATAAATATGGGCCACAGGATATGACATCACGGACACAGGAAGTGAGGGTTCAAACCTTTGACCAAAGGGTGCTATTGCTTCTGAGAAGCAAAGGGGGGATATTTTATCTTATGTGTATGTGTGTGTGTGTGTGTGGAAGCGAGCATGCTTATGATTGAGTTTGTTGAAGCATATGTTTCAAGTCGCCAAATGGATACACGTATATATGAATATATATTTTCTTTTCCTTGCACTGTCTTCCAGGTGCAGTATAGCATGTAGATACAGTACTCTGAAACAGTCCACAATATCTGTGTATCTTGTCTTGTGTTCCATACGTCCCTTCTTCTGTTTCAGCGAAGCATAGATTAGAGAGAGAGAGTGAAAGAGAGACACCGTACATCATCGATCGATTGAGGGGTGGCACACATTTGCTGCCGATGCCCATTATGGGATGTACAATAAAGAGAGGATGTTGCTAGGTGACGGCAGGTGGTTAGAATGAAAACAAAGTATTGGTGGCTGGTTCACAAATCACAAGCAATGTTTTAAGAATGGACCTTATTTGCCAAGGGGCAATCAGTTGTAATCTGCACGTGCAAATTCACACAAAACAGGATGAGCAGCTCAAAAGCTTACATTTGTCTTTCGTCTGTTGTGTTTCCGTCATAATTGTCAGATCCTTTAAATACCGATTGTTGTAGTCGTATATGTAGTCACAGAAATATTTGTGAATGAGGGCCCCGATGTTTGCCAAATCAAAAGTTGCGTCCATGCAATCAGGAAAACGTAAAAGCAAAGACAACAAATTCTGAGGGACCAAACAATGAAATGGAATGAGAAATGGAAATATAATATAGAATATTGTAGATAGATGTTGGAAGAGAAAACACAGCGTTACCAATGATAACAATGTGAGGAAAATTAACTCACAGATGTTATAAGCACAGCCAAATCTCACGTATTTCAAGTAGATTGTAGACGGAAATAATCTCGTGCAAAACAAAATATTCCTTCATTAGTATTTTGTTCATAGGGAATATGGAAATGACAAACAGCTGAATGCACTGTTAACTTGCAAAGGAAATCTCACGCTGGCCGTTAAAGAAAGAACGAGGCAGGTCACACAGGGTGACGGTCCTTTTATAAAGGTGTCAGGTTTACAGGTTTTACTGTAAGGAAGAGAGGGCACTGGGAATGTTAGTTTTGCTTTTGAAAAAAGAAGGAACATTGGATCTATGCGTAAGCTTGTTTCTCGTGTCATGTTTGTCAGTGTTCACATGAAGTATTTAAATCCTCATAACAACCTTTATCCTGTGATTGATGTGTGTATTCCAGTCTGAGGCGTCACTGCTTCCAGTTTGTGCGTTGTGTGATTAATTTACTAAGCCATTGTTCATATCATGTACATTGATAACACTCGCAGCCAAAAGAGTGTAACGCATGACAATGACAGTTAATTTAAAGTAAATGTATTTATACCTCAGATAAATGTTTTGTTTTTTGTATCATACCATCTTATTTTATTGTAAATGTTAAGTTCTATGTTACAGAAATGAACAAATGTTTTATCTTTTTTATTAATATTATTTCTGTACAGGTTAATCACAATGCACTATTAAATGTATTAAAAAAAACACTGTTGTCTTATGTTGATACTAATCACTTGTCTGGGATAAAGAGCAGAGATATTTAAACTTCAAAAGACCATATTAATATTGTTTTTAGGCTAGCATGGCGGACTATTGCTTAATAGGCTTTGATTATTTTAAGGCTTTCAGATACAAGGAAAAGCCAAATCCAACATTTTCTATCTGGCTGTTAATCATGGAACTAACAATTAAGCACTTTGATGGATTATATTGGCAGGCATTACAGGTTTGTCTGGGAGACGAGGCCACAAAACAAGGAGAACATTTATATTTAATAAACATTATAACCACATTCATTTTAAACCACCAACTGGAAACCGACTGAAGGGTGATTTTACCTAAACAAAGACATTTTAAGTGCATTTTCAAGCACAAAGATTCAAATAACACCAAAGACAATACCACTAAAACCCAGTACACAACTTGAAATAACACCACGTTTGTGGCGTGTGTGCCCATGCGTAATTAAACCTTAAAGACAGTAAAGCAGAGTTGTAGAGACAGAGCCAGGCCTGTCCAAAAGTACATATACATTTAGGGCAATTAGCAGTCGCTTTTATCGAAAGCGACTTACAATCTGTATATTTGTAAGAATAGTACATGCTGCTCCTTCCAGGTCTTATTGAATCCTCTCTGGAAAAGAGGGCTTCTCTGTCAGTAGTCTAGCTGCTGGGGGCTGCTCTGTCCTGGGGGAATGGCTCCACACAGGGTCCCTCTAATCCACCAACAGGGATGTCTCTGTGTGGGAGAAACATCACAGATAGACACACACTCACTCAAACACACGCACACAAGGGAGTTCATGGGATGTGGCAAACATGGTAGGTCAATTGGATGATAAAAAACAGACCTGGTATGTGTGTTGCATGCATACAGACGGTAGTACACGTATGCACAAATGCACACAAACACACAAACACAGACCATGCACACACACATGCATGGACACCCGACCACACACACATACACACACAAGCACACCATCGTACACCCACTCAATAAGAATCCCTCTAATGCCAGGAGACACACACACAAAGACACACGACACACACAGCGCAACCCACTGGGTGCCAACCAGCCACGTGCAGTCGCCGTGGAGACAACAATAAGCGGACACATCTGGCCACCCAGGAGGTGGGGGATGGGACTCGGCACGTCTGTATGTGCATGGTGTCAGGGGGGTCCGATTGGCTGAGGGGTAAGGGTATGTATGTGTGAGGTGTTTGTGGTTCTCCGGTGGTACGGTGCCAGCGCTGAACATACACACTGTGCCTTATCTAGCTCTAGTGTTCAAGTCCCTGCCTGCACTCCCTCTGCCCTTGGCCGTGTGGAAAGTACCTTCAGCTTCTTCAACGTCTTTAACGTCGCGAGGCCCGGGACCGCGGGCTTGGAGGTCTGTTATTTGGAAAGGGTTTTGTTTTGTATTTGATTTCTTCTTCAGCGACCTCAGTTTCTCTTTTTGAGAAGAGACCTGCAGTGTATGTATACACCTGTACATGTGTACAGGTGTATGCGCTAGCATGCTATGTTAGCCTAACGTACTTATTACACCGACATAGACAGTGGGCCAACAAAACATGAATCTCACACCCCACGCCTCGGCAGAACAGGGCTTTAAACCAGAGAAGGTGACCCAATGCTGGTTATCATTAGACCTTGGTAAGGGGCTGCCTATTAGGAACTATCATGGCACCTTATGATACTACAGGTGAGTCTCAGAGTTGGGGTAATGGTTGTGTGTGTAATGGTTAGGGCAAAAACCTGCGTGTGTGTGTGTTTGTCATGGTTATGTGTGTGTCATGGACATGGTTATGTCTGTGTGTGTGTCATGGTTTTGTGTGCGTGTGTGTGTGTCTGTGTGTGGGTTTGTGAAAAAGTGTATTTTTAGCAGCATCAACAGAGCCCTGAGACCTTAGCTTAACCTCCTAAGGAAGTGAGCGGGTAGTCGCGTTTAACCACGAGAAGTGCCACCGCCGCGCCAAATACCAGCCGGCGGTGAGGTGAGAGGGTCACGCGGCCTCACGCAGAGAGGAACACTGCGCTGGACCACCTGCGTGCCATCGCCGTGGCAACAGAAATGGAATGTCATCACATGATAACTACACTAAGGATGTGTGTGACAACATGGATGCATCCTTCACGAGTCAGGCCCATGGTCTCATGATACAAGAAATTCCAATGGCACCTCAAGCTTTAAGTAGGCAGGAACATTGACATGTTTCAGATATGTGCGATCTCCACTAGGGGACGCGGACCACCGCTGCTTAAGGCCTGTCGTTGAGGAAAAGGAACACACACTGATGAAGAGCTAACTGAGTTTGACCGTATCAGTAAATCAGGTGTGAATATGTTTTGTGAGTAAATGAATGGCTTCATAACTATGCTATTAGAAATCTCAATATTGGAAGTTGAAGGAGAGACACTGATTAGCAATGTGTTAATTTCGTAGATGAGGAGATGGACATTTGGCGGTTAAATTAATTCCTCTAGCTATCGGTAGACACAAGGAGTCGCTCAACTCCTGAACCGGAATCTTCACGAGGCGTTTACGGTTAAACACTGACATCTAGTGGTGGAGAGATAACACTACACATCAAAACATTTCAAGCGCTCAACTTCAACGCTCGGCATTTTACCAATCGTTTTTGCTAACTGTGTTGAAAATTGCCCAAATCATTATTGATACAAAAACATGGAGTCTACTCTTAAAAAAAAAAAGAGCAGATTGTTAGAATCCATCTAGAATTATTGAGAACAAGTCAACCTATAAGCACTGAATATAGGCTATTTTAACCTGGTCTGTTATTGAAATGCATATAACGCTTGCATAATTACATAATGCAAATTACAACTATTTGAAAGTATGTTGCATAAGGTTGCAAGAACTGTATGCATTTTTTAATTGTAACACCTGTATTTTCTGTGTATCTAGTGGATTAATCCTAGATCAATTATTTATTCGTTTTAGACCTGGTTAATGCTCTCACTTGAATAATTAGCACTATGGTCAATGGTTGCTCCATTTCTGTGTATTCTCTGTATGCTAGCCACCCTCATGCATTAGGCTATATGTTTTACTTTGACCCCGTGATTGTCATGCTGTCATGCAATTCAGTGACCAACAACTGTGTTCTGCCTGTACCATAGCTGCTGGCAGTACCGTCAACATCCACGTGCTTGCTCGTACAGTGCTTGTTCCGCGGTTATGAAACTTCCCTAACACAGGTTTTGTAACCAAGACGTCCTGGCCAATCAGCGGGCCCGTTCTCCGTCACGTGGCCGCATTTTACGTAAGCAACGGTTGACCACACCGCTATGTGTGTATCACTAGTCACTCTATCTTCACCGCAAAAAAATGTTTAGAAATAGGAGCTGGGACGCAATTTAGTCTACAATAATAGGATAACAGATTCAATCTCAATATGTCGCTTCAGCAGCCGGAGGTGGAGACCGCCTCGGACGACGAAGGAGAGGGCGTATTCTTCATTGAGACCGACTCAGAGAGCGAGTGGAAAGATGAAGATCAAATCGACAACCGGGAACTTATTCTACAGAAAGCCGATGCTTTGGCGTCCGAGAACCGTCTCAAAGAAGCCATCGATTACTACACCATGGTCATGCGCGACGGGGCGGTGCGCCCGGAGCAGCTCAGCACTTTTGTGGACTGTGTCCTGCGGAACTTCAAGAGGAACGTCTCGGAGCCAGAGGAGGAACCCGGGTCAGGCGAGGACATCCCTATGTTTGACTGTCCCAGTTGTCATAGTTTTCTCGGTGAACCGGTGACTCTGTCGTGTGGACACTCGTACTGCAGGCGGTGTACTGATCACAGCCAACTCTCCAAATGCAAGCTGTGCGGAGAGCCAGTGCACTGGACACACGCGCCCGACCAGCAGCTCAAAGTGAATGTCATTCTTAGTGGACTCTTGGACAAATTCTTCCCCGAGGATCTTAAAACGTATAAAACAATATGTGAAATCCAGGAACTGACCACCAGGAGATGCTTTAAGGAAGCTGTGTCGCTGGCATCAGACGTTATACAACCAGGTGAGTTTTTGAGGATATGTAGAACCAACCGTAGCCTGCTAGGACATTGTTTATGTTACATTGTAACAGAGAAGATCATTATATGCCTTATAATACGCCCTGAAATATACTTGTTTACATGGATCATCTCTGACGGAATGCTACTTTCCAACATTCTCCAATCACGTAACGCCCGTGCAACACGATTACTTAATTGTTGCGACCAAGACATGCGCAGTTCGTGTGATTGCGACCCAGGCATGCGCAGTACGTGTCAGTTGCATAAAGCTGATCGTGACACCTGGGAAAAGGTTTTGTAACTTTGTAATATTCTAATCCTTGCGTTTATAAATGCATTCAATAAATGCTAATGGGATGATTTAAAGGTGTCTGTACTGAAAGCTGAATGCACTCTACTGTGTTTCAAGCTACTGGCAACGAAGTAACACCGTCGAATTATGCAGTAGATGATGCATGATTGGAATGATGACTTGAGATTTTTGGTTCAGTGTCATATAACTTGCTATAAGAAATCTTGAGTGGCTTTTATGTAGGGCTGTACCAATAAAGACCTACACATTAGAACCATATCCACTTGGCACATACTTAGGCCAATATTGTAGGTCTGACTCTACGCTGACATCCAGTCAGTCGAGTTATTTATGAAATCACCTCGTTGGACATAGATCATTGGACCTTCACTTTGCTGACATTTAAATCATTGAACATCAGCATTTATATTTGACTGTATACCTTTTACTTCAATCGGACTACAATAATGGCCTGCCACTATAGAACTTCAATTTTGATTTTCTTTGGAAGGGTTGGAATACCCCATCTTCGTAACCACGTGAAAATAAGCCTATGGGAATGCCATTAGGTTCAAGCAATATAGTACCCATCGACCCCCCCCCCCCCCCCCCCCCCCATCAGTTACTTAAACACCTAAATAGTACACGTCTAGGACCACCAAATAACAAGAGTATTTTTATGGTTGTCAAAGTCTGTGTGGAGTTAGATAATTCATGTGCAAATGCGTTATGTCATAGCCCCTTTAGTGACATAACGTGTAACACGTGTTGCACGCTGTTCCAGTTGATGTCTCACCTCGTGTCCTTACACATAAAAGCGAGTTAATTCATTTTTTGAAATATGTTTAAAGGGTTTACTTTACGCTTTACTTCGACCAATTTTGTTAACTGAATGCTAAGAATGAAATCTAGTAAAGGAATATATTGGCTCCATAATTAAAGCTTGTTTTTGTTTCTGTGCAAAATCAACATAGTGCTCTTATAGCATAGCCTGGCCAAATTGGTAATCCCAGTTTATGGACTTTATTTACATAAATGTCTTTAACTCTACCATAAAGTCAGAGGGTTATGCAGAACCTTAAACACGTTGCATTGTCATCAAGAATATCATCTCCTTGCATACACAAAGACGGAAGAAAAAAGTATCTTTATTTCTCTATACCTGAATATTGATTCAATTTCAAGCATGACTTTTTGTCCCATTATGACTTGTAGGCCTTGCACACATGAACACACATGTTGGAGATACTCTTGATACTTGGGCGAGGAGTGGCGCCTGGGCAGAGCCTATAGGAGGCAGGGCATGACACAGAGTGTATGCAGCATAGTGTTGCAAGATATTGGATGTTGCACAATTATTTTTTCGTTTTATTTATTGCAATATTTTGTCTGTTTTGCTTACAACACAAAAGGTTGCGGGTGAGGCTACCAACTCCGGAAGGCAGACTCTTTTTGCGATGAAATCAATGGCGCATTTATTTAGACGTAGGCCTACCCTCAATTAGGGATGTTAACCGATGATTTGAAATCAACGTTAACCGATTAAAATTGTCGCTTATCGGTTAAAGAATAAATAAAAAAGATGATAAGATGGTGACTTATTGGAAGTTGGACGGACACCGCGTCTCTACCGTCTTCATTATTACCGCATGCGAGCGGCGGAGAAAATGATCTCTAAATTATTAGGAGAGTAGACTTAACGCTATAAGACTAGTTAGCCATCTCATTCCAAGATATATTTTTGTGTGAAGTAAAAAGAATTATCCCTCACCCTCAATTTTTCCGTCTCCTCCAAACTAAACAAGCGGCGTCTCTTCGGAGCTGTCATTTTCTTAAATGAACAGTAGTGTTGGCTCGTTCGCGAACCGGTTCCTATGAACGAGTCTTAAGGACGAACGAACCGATCCGGTTTGTTTCTCTCGTTCACCGGAAACTCGATTCAACGAACAAACGAGTTTCCGGTAGCACTAACTCCACTGAGTCTGACTGACTCAGCTGAGAACCGTGCAATGGCGTGCATTCCATGATGCGTTTTACCGCTACCGGAAACCAGGCTGAACGAACAAACGATTCGCGAACGACTCCTCCCAGTTCAGTCGAGTTTCCGGTAGCACTGAGTCTGACTGACTCAGCTGAGAACCGTGCAATGGCGTGCATTCCATGATGCGATTCACCGCAACCGGAAACTAGGCTGATTCGCGAAACGACTCCTCCCAGTTCAGTCGGGTGTGTGTGTGTCGGAGGCAGAACGGGAGAGAGATAAGCAGAGTTACCAAATAGCAGGCGGCTGGCGCGGCTCGAAATGGCTGTTATTTCAAATAGCACATTTTTATCTGATCAGTTAACCGGTATTAACCGGTTAATGAGGCTCGGTGGCCGGTCAAGAATATTTTACATTTTCGCCATCCCTACCCTCAATATCAACAAGTGTGTATATAGTGGAAAGTAGAACACAAACTACAAGCGAGAAAAGAAACAGCTACCTAGAATAATAATAGAAACACCATCAACACGTCAGCAACACTCTGGTTGTGGATTCTCTGGCTCTCAGATTCTCCAGACTTTACATTATGGGCCTGACCGGGTAAACTCAAAAGGGAAGTATTTTGACATTAGCGTTCACACATACAGTACAGTCCCTCCGGGTATAAACCGGAGACTGTCCAGCTTAAAGTGTTTGTGTGAAGAGGCTATTGGATTTAGAGCTACTGTTCATCTAGGAGCATAGGGGGTTAGGGCATCCTACTCATGGAGGCCTACAGGTAGACTGCACCCATCGAACCCTCACCTTTCGACTTGTTTTTTGCCTTCCCGTCTCATCCTACCCGTTTGATCCGACAAGAGTTTGTAGATTTATTTAACTGGCTGGAACATTATTTATTGTCACATCACCTCATGTCTCAAAATAAATTATTGCCTTAGTTTTTTCGACATCTTATCAATCACCTCCTTCATCCCTCTAGGTTCCGAGGTGGCGTCGGTGGAGGTGAAGGGGGCATCAGAGGAGGTGGCGTCGGTGGAGGTGAAGGGGGCATCAGAGGAGGTGGCGTCGGTGGAGGTGAAGGGGGCGTCTGTGGAGGCTGGGTCTTTCGAGGAGGTGTCGGTGGAGGTGGCAATCGCGGCGAGGTTGTGTCGGGCGGAGGCGTACACGGGTCTCAAACAGTACCGTCTCGCCATGGAGGACACGGAATTCTGCCTCACAGCAAGACGCTCAGCAGAGGTAGGTCTTTCTGGAATGACCCAGAGCATGGCTGCCGCCCTCTCCCTAACTCCTGGTTGGTGGAATTCTGTCCCTGTTTGAATACATTGTCTTTATTAGAGTGGTTGTGCTGCCCTCGCATTGCTTTCTTGGACAGAACTTGACAGCTAGATAACCATTCAATCCTTCAATGAATCCAAAACGCTTCACTTTTTTGTAAAATTTACTTTAGTCTTCTTGGGATTTGTACATTTATGTTGAACAACCGCAACAGAATGGATGCCTATGTCAATGTTACATAGCAGGAGTAAAACAGGATACACAGCTTACTGAAAGTAGTTTTACATGATGCAAGACAGTGAAACTAGAATTAGCCTTTAACAGAATATCTTACTAAAGCAGTAAGTAATCAGGTACTTACAAAAAGTGTCTAAGGCACAAACGATTAGAGACTTAGCAGTACCATGTGCTCAGCTGCATGCACGAAGACCAACGGAACCATTATATAGAACCACGGGTGAATGACGTCATCAATATGCGCCAGCATTACCAAACGTGTCCACATGGTGGCAGCACATTCAGGTAGATTCTTAAAGCAAAAGCAAAATGATCATGCCTACGCATAGCAGGCAGCAAAGTGGTAGTACTAGCAGCAGTAGTAGTAGTAGTCTTTTGATGTCGTTATTCTTGGTGTTTTTATTGATCATCTTCTTAATTACTGTCTGCTGACATTAGAAATGCATCTATCACTGTTTATTAAATAATTCCACCAAAGCTCAGGTGATATTTGTTTGTCATTTTCATGACTCTGTATTAAGATTCTGGTTCAATCTAACTTTTAAAGTAAGCCAGTCCCTCTGTTAATCTTTCAGTAGAATCTCTGGAGTTATGTAGGCGACCTAGTTCACTTTACTAATAGGCTATTCATTTGAATAACATTTGAAGTCAACAAACTAATCAATGGAATGAGTGCTCCCTTTCTCCATGGTCGAAAAAGACAGCCTGGAAAAAAAATGTCTAGGTTACAAAACAGCCTCCCACTCAGCCTGGACCTTTCTAGCTTGCGTCTGTGGGGATTCTGTTCAGCTGTTATGTCACCTCAGAGAAGCCATGACTAACTGTCAGCAAAAGGTCAGAAGATTGAGGCCAAGGCAGAAAATAGTTCTTATACCTTTTCATATTTCCTAATTAAGATGAATGAAGGTTTAAAGTGTACTTGCGTTATATCCATGACTTGCAAATTTATAAAAAAACAAGTTTTCTATTATTTTTCTATTCTATTCTATACTCTCAGCTCTTCCACATTCAGCACTGTTTATTGCAGTTTCAGTCCCCAATGTGGTCTATAGATAAAGTGGTATGGATTGATGGATTCCTCTGATCTTCCTCTCCCCCTCCCCAGGGATTCTTCCAGAAGGCCATGGTGCTTCACGCCATGGGACAGACGGACGAGTCCCTTCAGGTCTTCCTCCAATGCCTGGCGATGGACGACAACTTCACCAGGGCCAGAAGCCAAGTAGAAATGGTGAGGGAACGCTGGGACTACAACCGTTACATTGTAACCATTTTATTCTCCTACTCCCACTGATCACTAGTACTGTACAGGGACGAAAGCCTTCATATGTACTGTTATGCTATGATGGGTTCCAAGTTGTGTATCAGGACCGCCACGGTTGATCCGAGATATTCATCAGCAGTTATCCAAATACTGTAGCAATGCATGGAAAAAGTCTAAACCAAATTGTCTACCTCATTAGGCATTGCTTTTAGGAATGCTCCCTACGGTCAAATTTCCAGTTCGCCACAGGGCATATCAGCCAGACACGATATTCATACAACACGTCAGCATGTATGGATGTTAGCTCTGATCAGGCCAGTCATTCAGGCCTGGTGACTTCTCCGAAAGACTTTTCTAGTGCCTGGAAATTCGCCCTGTAGCTAATAAATGAGGGCGGAAAAAAACAGAACATGATCTTCTATGACGATATCATCCTTTTTATTAAATTAATTTAGATGATTTCTGAACACTTTTTTGAACCCATCCTTTCACTGGTGTCTGGGAACCTCTAGCCAAAGGGTTCAGGAACCTTTTCAGAAAGCACAGCAATAACAATAATGGATAACTCGATGAAAAGAAGGGTTTCATAATTATCATTCAACAAATTCTAGGGGAGATATGTATTCATTGGAAATTAGCAGTAGCGTACCGTGGTGTTTAAGTCAGGGCCTTCAGTAACGAATTCCACCAACGGCCAACTCCCAAACACTCAGACATGCACACAAATTTCATATCAGGTGCCGATACAGCAAACACAGCCACAATATGCGCTACTGCATAACATCCACAACAAGACAGTTGATCTTCAGCAACAACAACAGCGCACACGCACACCACTTTGCATTGCCGCAGAGCTAGAGTAATGCAACATCACCATCAGATCTTTCCTTATGTTACTCCGCAACCAGATTGCACATCACACACATGACCGAAAAACTAGCGTTCACAGTTATTGTAATGTTCACCGGATGCTTTCGCAACTTCAACGGATTAGATAAAGTAGCGACAATATTACAAGTGCACCTCCGGTTCATTCATTAACAAAATGAAACATACAGGTAGGCCTTTATGCCACATATTTTACAACAGCTATTCCAGCCAGAATATTAAGCCCACAGGAGTAGTAGTGAACGGGTTCATTTAGTATGCTTATTAAGCGACATCCACACACAGCATTACCATTAAGCCTAATGCCCAAATTCCAACAATATATTTGTGTTTCCAACCATTACAAAAAATGCTTTAGAAACTAGTATCACAACAACATTATCGCTCCTACACAGTGCAAAGTAAAACTCACCCATCACCCATGACCTGATATTTTAAAGCTGCCTTGGTGAAGCTGTTAAGGCTGCTAAATCCGGCGCTGTTCCATGTCCCCTCACTGATGTTGAACAGCAAACATAGCCAGCAGAATAGCTTGTTCTGAATGGTGCTAGCCGTTAGCCAGTCATAGCGGCTGTAGTTGCACTCTGTAAAGAGTCGCACAAAAACGTCATTCACATTTGAGGAACAACATTTTTACATAAATAGAACATGAAGAGATGTATGTTCTATGAACAAGCTTGATCTGGCAATGGAAATGAAGGATGCCAAATGTCATACTTTTTGCCTGCTGTGATGTGGCCTAAGCCTATACTGTGTGTAGGGTCACTGTAAAGGCTGCCTGTCTCCTTTGTTATGATTTTAAAGTTTAAAAATACATTCAAAACCTGTTGCTGCGACAGTAGATCAATTCCCTCTTCAATTATCATTATTTTAAACTTACAAAATAGCATATAAATGTCATTAAGTTTGACAACTGCAGCCCATGCAACTTTTGATCAGAGATTAAATATGCTTTCAAATTTATTGGGCTTTATTAAAGGACATCCGCACACAAGGAAACGACTACCTCCTGACCCTACGTTGTTGAGGCCTTCTTATCGAGCTGTTGATGTTTTTGTGTTTCTCAATCTCATCATTGGAGGATAAGCATGTGCTCATTTCTATCCTTATCCGCTGGAGAACATCTCAATGTGGGCAAACAAGTATCAACACAAATACGACAAAAGAATGGATGGGTCAATATGTCAATCCTGTGATTAGACGTACGCCTTGCAAGCCGTCTTAGCGGAACATTAGCTTGGCCCCCGCGTGTTGAGTCTGTTGTTGCCTGCAGGGAAGCAATTTGTGTGTAGTGCTTGGAGCAGACAACCCATAACATTCCTGTTTCTGTTAAGGCTTTTACCTCAGGGCAAGTTTGTTTTGTTAACAGTATTTCGTCAAACCATTAAATTTGATTTCTCTTCAGTTGTTAAATGTCGCAGCATTCAGTTTTTTTGTTAGTCATTACATATTAGATCCATTATGACTGCAGACACTGGGGATCGAACCCTGTCCCTTCCCCGGAGAGGGATAGGACTGTTAACTATCCGGAATGTGTTCAATTACATCCATTTCCCCTTAAATGATCACGTTGACCTCTGCATCTCATTCCTTTATCACGGCCCGGTCTCCATTTTGAGGCACGCCATTTTTAAACAAAGGTATGTCCTACGCCGTCCTTCTTCGGTCGACAGATCCTGTGTGACCTGCTCTCTCCGGCCGGGGAGACGGTGAAGGAGGGCCTGAGGGCGACCACGCAGAGCCACGCCTCGCCACACATCCGCGCCAAAACCCTCGCCAACGCCACCTCCGACGCCGACTCTCGCGGAACGCACAACGAGCCGGAGCGAACCGGCCCGGCGAACCCCTGTCACCTGACCCGCGCTGCCTCGCTGCACAACGCCACAGAGAAGGTCGGACATCCAATTGGTCCACCATCATCTGTTTAGTCGTATCACGAGTCAACGGTTTTAATGTCAAGTCTAGAATTGATTAGACATTTAGCAGACACTATTATCGAAAGTGTCTTTAAGTGAAACGGTTCTAGATACTGAGCCGTAAAGGGTTAGAGCGTCTTGCTCAAGCATATATATATATTGCCAAACCACACGGTGGATATATATTCATTTGATGTTCCTAAACCCTTATTGTTCGAGTGAATGTTTGAGTGAATATTCATTTGTTGTTCCTAAACCCTTATTGTTCGAGTGAATATTCAGTTGATGTTCCTAACACATTATTGTTTGAGGGAATTTTTGAGGGAGTATTCCTCTGTATTCCTAACACATTATTCCCGCCGTACCTCTCCTCTAGACTGACGAGCCGCCGGAGAGCGTGGAGCGTGCCGCTCTGAGCCGGACCAACTCGCTCTGCGGCCACGCGGCCGGCCTCGGGGGGGAGGGGCTGAAGCGCGTGTGGTCCGCCCCCCAGCTGGGGGACCAGGACCGGGCCGGGCTGCTGAAGAGGAAGCTGTCGGTGTCGGGGGCGGGGCCAGGGCTGCGGAGCGTCGGGGGGAGCAAGCAGAAGAGACAAGGAGGTCCGTGTGGGCGGGGGCAGACACTCGTGACCCGCTAGCGTACAGCGGTCAGCGTTCAGACGCCGTTCAGACAACATGCGTCTAGCTCAAATGTCTAGGAACTGCTGGTCAGAGATGACACACATATTCAGTTCTAAACTACAGCTAAATAGAAGGTCAGGATTCAGGATACAGGTACTGTTTAAACTAGAGCTGTCAGTTAAACGCGTTATTAACGCCGTTAACGCAAGCCAAATTTAACGGCGTTAAATTTTTTATCGCGCGATTAACGCAATTATTTTATAAAAAAAAAAAAAAAAATTTTTTTTTTTTTTTCTTTGGCTCAAAACAAAGAAGCAGTAGGCTGACTGCTATGTTCAAATGGCATTTGTTCAAAGCAGTCGTTTAATTGCACTATAGGCTCTTTTTTTGTATCGTCCTGTTTTGATCAGTGTATATGCCAATGTTGTTATCAATAAAAAATCATTTGCACAAGGCAAGCCGATGCACTTCACCATGTTGATAAGAGAATTAAAATGAGAAGAATTATGGGACAAAAAAATCAAGGGATATTTAGCATAGAAAAATAATTTGCGATTAATTAGAGTTAACTATGACATTAATGCGATTAATCACGATTAGATATTTTAATCGCTTGACAGCTCTAGTTTAAACTGAAACACCCAGAACCCTATACCTGGAGGCCAGTGAGTTTTCTCACCTACTCATTGTTTATCTTGCATATATAAAGCTTAACAGAATGTCGATGTGTAATGCAACATGTCAACAATGAACCACTGTATGATAGATGGTAGATAATTGGTTGTTTGTGAATGGTTTAGTGACTCTCAATGCATCGCATTACAGTATACAGGTATCTTCTGGATATGACACTGGTTCTTTCACTGTTCAATGTTTGCTCAAACAAATCAATAACCCGCTACTATGGTTCCTTCGGTGGTCTCGGTGACCATGTTGAGACGCTGCCTTTCTCCTGGGGTGACGGCGTGTTCCTGTGTCTTTGTTTTTCCCTCCGTCTCGCTGTAGGTGAGCAGAGTGAGGCGCACCGGGGCCAGGTGTCCTCCTGCTCCCCGGCCAGGAGGTCGATCCCCCAGGGCCAGCCCAAGTCCAGTGACCTGGAGTGTGCCCTCTGCATCAGGTGAGAGCCCGGGGAGCTCACACAGAACACAAGTCAATAAAGGGACCACTTATCCCTGGGGGGAGGGTTGAAGACTCTCTCTGCATTTAAGTCAGTAGATGAAGTTAATCCAAAGCAATTTACAAGATAGGCTGAGGACAGTCACAAATAGGTCCTTGCAAAACATTGACCGATATTTTACATTCCGGTGTTCAATCAATAACGGTTCTAAAGAGAGTACGATTTGACTCCAGGAAATGAGTCCTCTCAGAACGGGGCCGTGAGCAGTGCTAAGTCTGAGCAACCTCACACGGAGGCAGGCAATTGGAAACAGATATTCTCATGGCACATTTCACTGATGGATGGTTATGACGGATGGTTATGTTATGGCAAATTCAAATGATAGTACTCCAACCTTAACTACAGCCCCTTAAATAACGCCCAAGGTCAGCCAGCTGGCTACCTATCGTTGGGTGGTCCTTCAATTTGAGACCAGAATGGCCCCCGTGGCTTCCATTCAACAAGCCAACGCCGGGTGTTTTACACGCCCGTGCCTCGTGCCGAGCATGTCGCTTCATCCATAGCCGTGTTCCAGCAGTGCATCCCCCTGTACGTATGGTTTCCTACGACCACATGACAGTGGTGCGCTCCCCTGGTCTGCAGATTGTTCTACGAGCCCGTCACCACGCCCTGCGGACACACCTTCTGTAAGAGCTGTCTGGAGCGCTGCCTGGACCACACGCCCCAGTGTCCCCTCTGCAAGGAGAGCCTGAAGGAGGTAAGACCCTCGGCTTGTGTGGAGGTAGAGCGGGTCGGCTGGTAACTGGAAGGGGGCTAGTCTCAGTGTTCATTTTGTCAGCTATTTTAGATTTAGTCTTTTGACGAAAATGCTTATTAGATTTAGTCACATTTTAGTCATTGTTTTCCTTTGTAGTTTTAGTCTAGTTTTAGTCAACGAAAAGTCCTAACATTTTAGGCATTACTTTTAGTCAAAAACAATTCTCTTTTTAAACTAGTTCAATTAGGCTAACCCTATATATATGGACACCTGCTAAGTTGTTCCACTCAAATAGAGTACTAAAGTGAAAACGTCACGTTTTCCTAGCAACCGGATTTTCAGTTCTAAACAACCGAACGAGAGATGGCGTTCTCCATTGCTTCCATGTGTTGTTTCTTTCAAAATTAAAATATATTAATTTCAAGAGGTGAAAATCACTACCAATCGAAACATGTCGAGGCGTTCATGCATTCCCCTGGGGTACTAAAAGGAAAAGTATGTCAACGTTAGTTTAGTTTTTTTTTTTATATAAAGACAATCTATTCTCAATATTACTTACATTATTGTAAAGCAAACCCACAAATCAATTCGCAACGAAATAGTTCCTTTTCTATAAAAGGATTGTGTGGCATAGGATTTCCCCTTGTTAATTTGGTTTGTGTAGAACCGAAAATCGGTTGCTATGGAAACGTGCCGTCACACTTTAGTACTCTTGTCTGTTCAGCCTTCAAAACGATAGCTGGTAAGTTGTCAAAAATGCATTAAACTGTAATCAGAAATTTCGGTTTTATGCTATAGACCCTTTAGTATCTTGGGTATAAAGGCTGGGACGAATTTGAAAGTCCACCTTATGTTGAAAAGTATAGACAGTGGCGATTCCCATTGAAACGAATGGCGCGGTGATCCTCCTCAAAACGAGAGCCGGTAAATTGTGAAAAATGAATTATACTAATCAGACAACGCGGTTATATGCTATAGACCCTAGAGTATCTGTGGAATAAAACTGGGAAGAATTTTGAATTATAAATATGTACAATGCATAACGTTAGCTCATAGCTGAGTGGACTATACCTCCCGTTGTAGCTAAGGTCCGTCCTATTTACTGGAGGAGTGAACAGTTGCATAACAACCTTACGGGAGGGTAATGATTGGCCATTTTAGTCCCGTCTCGTCTTGTCAACGAAAACAAAACGTACATTTCGTCGTGGTTTTTATTATCAAAGATCTATTTTTAGCTCGTCATCGTCTCGTCTTAGTCACGGAAAAAAGGTCGTTGACGAACATTTTCCGTCATATTTTTCGTTAACGAAATTAACACTGGCTAGTCTGATCCCCCGTCTCCTCCTAGCTGTCGAGGTGTCAAGGAGCAAGACACCTAACCCTAACTTCTCCCGACGAGGTGGCTGTGGCCTGGCATGGATAGACACCGCCGTCGGTGTGTGAATGTGTGAAGGAATGGGTGATTGATAGGCAATGTTATAAAGCGCTTCGAGCTGCCACTGGTTAGGGTATAAAGGCAGTCCATTTATATACATCTGAGATTTCTCCCCTCTTTCTCTCTCCACCTCACTCCCTCTCTCTCTCCCGCTCCAGTACCTGGCGTGCAGGAAGTACGTTGTGACCCGGGTGCTGGATGACCTCATCAGGGAGCGGCTGGGGGAGGAGCACAAGGAGAGGAGCAAGACCAACCTCGAGGAGACGCAGGAGCTGTCCGAGTGAGTCACCCCCTCACGTCTCCTTATCTTCTGAGCTGCTTTTCTCCTGGCCTCCTGACCACCCCGTTGAACTCCTCAACCTCTCTCTTCCTCAACGTCTAATCTTCTTGCCGTCTCTCTCTCCCCACCATCCCACCAACCTGACCCTGTCACTTGCTCTCTGCACCTTCTTATCTCCTCTTCTCCTCACCTCCTCCCCTCCTCACTGATCTGTTCCATCCCTCTTCTTCCACTCTCATTCTTACCTTTTAGGTTCATTTTTCCTACTTTACATTCCTACCTCTCGAGCAAAATCTGTTTCAGCCTTATTACTAATTCTTGGCATTTTGTCATATTAAATTTGTGATATTTGTTATAATTCCGTCCTGTATTTCTGCTGCTGTGACACCCTTATTTTCCGTCCGCTTATTATTAGGTTTCATGCTATGTATTCTGACCTCATCTTATTGGACATGTATTGTGTATTTGAACTCTATCTGTAATTAATTGCGTTATCCTGAAATGTGTGTATACGGTAGATCAATGAAGTGGTGTGTGGTGTCACGTGACCTGACCCGTTGTGTGTGTGTGTGTGTGTGTGTGTGTGTGTGTGTGTGTGTGTGTGTGTGTGTGTGTGTGTGTGTGTGTGTGTGTGTGTGTGTGTGTGTGTGTGTGTGTGGCAGCCTGACCCGCAGCGTGCCCATCTTCGTGTGCACCATGGCCTACCCCACGGTGCCATGTCCGCTGCACGTGTTCGAGCCCCGGTACCGCCTGATGATCCGCCGCTGCATGGACACCGGCACGCGCCAGTTTGGCATGTGCATCAGTGACCCCACCCAAGGGTAGGCAAACGTGGACCCAGACGCACACACACACACAAACATGCGCACACCAACTCTCAAACACAAATGTACGTGCGCACATCAACAGGGGCTCTCGCAAGCACGCACGCACGCGTGCGGTGGGTGTCTTCCTGCCCTCCTTCGGGTCAGGAAGACCTGCCGGTCCACTCTGGCTCAGTTTTGCTCCCATCTTCTCGGTGTTGTTATGAAGAAACTGCGTGTTCCTTTGCAGGGGATATAGAGAGCGGCTGGTGTTCCTTGTTGTAGATCAAGATATCAGGTTTTTTTTTTTATGCATTCATTTGTTCTGGTTGGATTAGGAACGCGCTGTGCTGCTTGGATTTAAGGGGGTCGGCTAAAGTTAGAGACCGTTTATACGATCTTCCTCACATGCAAGTAGTGTTCTTCATGTGCCAAGGCTTCAGTACGCATTGAACCAAATAATGTTAAATTATGAGGGGGAAAGCCCCTGGATTTACATCACAAGTAAAAAGGTTTCTGAAGTTTTCCTGAAAGTATTCCAAAGTGTTAGTTAATATCATGTTTTTAAAGTGATAATATTGGCTAACAATTATTATTATTTTTATTTTTTTAAGTATTCCCCTGGTGTAACAATGTGACGTAAAGCAGCTTTAAGTAGTAACAATATGTCGTATAGCAGCTTTAAGTATTCCTCCCGGTGTAACAATGTTACCTACAGCTTTAAGTACTCTGCGGTGTATCACCAGGACCTACAGCAGCTTTAAGTAGTAACAAAGTGACGGACAGCAGCTTTAAATGGTAACAATCTGCGCTACAACAGCGTTAAGTACTCCTGGTGTCTCACTGGGACCTACCTAAACAACCCTGTTCCGCCTCGAGGTTCGTGGACCACGGCTGCATGCTGATCATCCGGAGCGTCCACTTCCTGCCCGACGGCCGCTCCGTGGTGGACACCATCGGGGGGAAGCGGTTCCGGGTGTTGTCCCGGGGGATGCGGGACGGCTACAGCATTGCGGACATCGAGCACCTGGAGGACACCCGGGTAAGCCCTGGTCGGAAGAGCTCTGGTGATGGGAGCAGCTCTATGAGGGGGCGGGGCTCTCTATGTAAGGGGCTCTAGGAGTGGGAGGAGCTATATGAATGAGAGGGGCTCTAGGATTGGGAGGAGCTATATGAAAGAGTGGGGCTCTAGGAGTGGGAAGAGCTATATGAAGGAGGGGATCTGAGTGGGAGGAGCTATATGAATGAGAGGGGCTCTAGGAGGGGGAGGAGCTATATGAATGAGAGGGGCTCTAGGAGTGGGAGGAGCTATATGAATGAGAGGGGCTCTAGGATTGGGAGGAGCTATATGAAAGAGTGGGGCTCTAGGAGTGGGAAGAGCTATATGAATGAGAGGGGCTCTGAGTGGGAGGAGCCATATGAATGAATGGGGCTCTGAGTGGGAGAAGCTATATGAATGAGGGTCTCTGAGTGGGTGGAGCTATGAATGAGCTCTGTGAGTAGGAGGGGCTCTGTGGATGGGCGGAGCTAACCGGTGTTCCTCCCCCAGGTAGAGGACGGCGAGGAGCTGGTCCGGCTGCAGCGGCTCCATGACGGCGTGTACGACCAGGCGGTCAGGTGGTTCCAGAACCTCAAGGTGCGCTTCCACAACCAGATCCTCCAGCACTTCGGACCCATGCCTGCCCGCGAGGCCGACATCCAGGTACGGTTCACCCCCCACCCTCCCCATCCTCTATCCCACAATGTGTGTGATCCGGGTTCTGCAGTTTGTTAACCATGTTTAGTTATCATTCAGTTAAGAGATGGGAAAGGTGAGGACAAGGTTCTAGAATGGGCCTTAAAGTGTGTGTCTAGTTGTTGAGTTGCTGCAAACTGTTCTGAGCTTAACCTCCCAATGCCTCTAGAAATTGGGCGAAGAAATGTTTCAGAATGAGGAATCTGAATGATACTGGACCAACCGAGTCATTGGGGGTTTAATCCTCCATTCCTGTAGTGGTGTGGTCGTGACCCTGCCCTGGTCTTAAATCAAAGGGCTTAAGGTGTGTTCCTTAATCCTCGGACGCCAGCCTTCCGAGTTGCACTTCTGACGTCATTTCCAGTCTCCGAGCATTTATAGCGTTCCCGTTCGTCTTTGTGATTGTGTCATGAAATTGGCTAGTCGTTTTTTATTTTTAGGTACAATATCCTCTTTAGCAAGCAAGCCAGCCCGAAAACGAAAAACACAACTTGACGTTGTATTGTACGCACAGCAAGACCGTGCAATTCATAAATCGGTGACCAGAATAAAGTAGCAATGTTATCAAGTGTTTAAGAACATTTAAAATGACCAATGTGGTACAAATACAAAGAAAATAAATCTCTTAATGGGCGCAGCCCTTTTTGTTGAGAGCGTCATCACTGATCTCGGTCTACTCTCAGAATTCCGAGAGATGAGGACAAAAAGGGGGCGTGCCTCCAAGAAATGCCACAAGAAAGCTGCTCGGAAGGATTCAAGAACACACTATTTAGAGCTGATGTCAGGCAGGGGGGCGGAGTCTCCTGAGGTCAGCCCAGGTTAAGAATATGATTGGTCCTTGTTCCCCTGGCTAATCCTTGTGCGACTTATTGCCTCCTAAGGCACACGCATGCACGCTCGCTGTCACAGGTAGACACAACGCACTAAAGCCAGGCCCTTACATTCACACAAACCCACACGTCAAACAAGCAAACTCAGGCACTAGAATGGGAGTTGAGCCGTGAGGTCCATTGAAGCGCAGTGTTCCTCCGTCTAATCTTCAGTCCATTAAACACATTGGTCGATAACCTCCGTATCATTACCTTTGAGTGACTCATTATTGCATCAATTAAAAAGTACACGTGACAACTGGGCTTTTGTGTAGGTCTTGTGTACTGACCCTAAAACCTTCTCCTCCTCCTCCTCCTCCTCCTCCTCCTTCTCCAGGCGACCCCCAACGGTCCCGCCTGCTGCTGGTGGCTCCTGGCCGTGCTGCCCATCGACCCGCGCCACCAGCTCTCGGTCCTGGCCATGACCAGCCTCCGGGAGCGGCTGCAGAAGATCCAGCACATCCTCACCTACCTGCAGAGCGTCCCCGACAGCTAGAGCGCAACGCTCCTCCACGTGCTCCTCCTCCTCCTCCCCTAAAGACTCTTCCTCTCCACTCCCCTTCCTCCCCTCCTTTTCTTCTTCCCGTATGCGCCAGCTCATCCTCGTCTCCTTTTCTCTTCCTCATTTTCTCGTCCTGCTCCTTTCATCTCCTCCTTCTTCTCCCCTAATCCTCAGCCTCCCCTCTCTCCTCTCCTCATTCTCCCACTCCTTCTCCTCTCCTCATTCCCCCACTCCATCTCCCCCTCCTCCTCGCCTCATTCTCCATCTCCTCCTCTCCTTTCCTCAACTCATTCTCCATCTCCTTCTCCTCTCCTCATTCTCCATCTCCTTCTCCTCTCCTCATTCTCCATCTCCTCCTCCTCTCCTCATTCTCCATCCCCTTCTCCTAATTCTCCATCTCTCCTCATTCTCCTTATTGTCCTCATTCTCCATCTCCTCCTCTCCTCATTCTCCTCGTTCTCCATGACCTCCTCCTCTCCTCATTCTCCATCTCCTCATTCTCCTCGTTCTCCATGTCCTCCTCCTCTCCTCTCCTCATACTCCATCTCCTCTCCCTCCCAAGGCACATCCATCTAACCTACTTATCTACCAGTTGCCAAATGACTTAATTTGTTGTTTTTGCTGCTTACCTCGAGCAACGTGCTTCCTGTTGATTTGAACACTCGTACGCTGGCTTCCGACGCAGAATGTGAACTTTTCCGTTAATGGTTGGGAAAACCACGTTGGCACTTATTTAAAAGACTGAACAATCGCTGCTCTGGAAATGTGACACGACAACAGACAGAAGAAGCCTGGATTGAGGGCAGAGAAATCTCAGGGACACCATCACCCCCACGAGACAACACATGTGTTCATTTAACCTTGGCTGTCCTTGCAACGCTGCCTTCCTCCTCCTTTGTCGATTTTAACCAATCCCACGGCCATAGAGTGCTTTATAAGGAATTGTAAACCAATGAACACGCAGGTTACATAGACAAGTCTTCTGAATTTTGGAGGTTGGAAATTAAGTGTTGATGATTTGATACGAAAAAGGAAAGAAGATTTAGTAAGAGATCAATGATGTTTTATGATATGGAAATTATTTGTGCCGAATCCAGCCTGATGTATACAGTCTGAGCTTAAAGAAAGTCCATACATGGTTATTTTGAAATTTTAAGTCACACTGTTCTTTTCCACTTTTTTATTTACACGGCACCCTTCACATCTAGTCCTGCATGTCAACGTGGACAAGAGTCGCCGGGCAATGCTTGAATGAAACGAGGCCATAAGGCCTCATTTATTCACTCATATTGCTTTTCTTCCAATTGTTTGGAACAAGATGCACATTTTGTTTCCCACTTTAAATCCAATACGGACACAATCAGCCTCAAATTACACAAATATTCTTTCTTCCAGTTCATCCCCTGCTTCCAAATGTCGTTCGTCAAATGATGTTGGTAGCCTAGGCCTGTTCCACTATGCTAGTTATTGAGCGTGATTCGTTTTCTTTCAGTGTGGAGATTAGAGTTGAGGGTTGCTATTGTTGTATTTTATTTATCTCATGTGTGTATCCTCTCCCAAAGATTCAGCAATCTTTGTTGGTAATGTTGACTACAATATTCATGTTAAAACGCACATTCATACAGTGGCATACGGAAAAGTAGCACTGAGCTGTCTCTTACGGTCTAAACACTTTGTTGTAGACGAAGGATGAGAGTGATTTGAACCAAGTCCCTCTTGACTTGATGGTAGTTATTTAAGATCCAAAGGAGGCAAATTGAGAATGCCCTTAAAAGGTATTACCATTTAAACACTAATTCAAAGTTATGTGTCCAATAATAAATGCACTTCTTTTTCAACGCACGTATTATAGTTGTTTATATACAGTAACAAGAGATAGCAGTTCTGTCTGCAGCCTTTTAGGGGCGCTAAAGTAGCGCATTACGATTTATTGATGCCCCACCATGTTCAATGTAGCAGCAATTATGTTACTAAATGTATACAATAATTCTTTGGAGCAAACAGTAGTGCAACATATACTGCATCACCAAATGGAACAACTACTAAAGTTGCATTCATTCACTTGTGTTCTTCCAACGCGTTGCGGGCTTGCGTCCCTCTGTTTACCTCGCAGACAGCATCATGACAAATTCTGCAGGAGAAAGATAAGGGTTGCACAGAATTAACAGCATACCTCAATAATAAAGACAGAAAAATAGACAACCTATTCCTAGCTATGTTTGGACATGTAACAATGGTACCAAATACCAATCCATAAT
The DNA here is from genome assembly GCF_902167405.1 of Gadus morhua. Taxonomy (NCBI): domain Eukaryota; kingdom Metazoa; phylum Chordata; class Actinopteri; order Gadiformes; family Gadidae; genus Gadus; species Gadus morhua. Next base: position 11,475,935 of record NC_044050.1, read on the forward strand.
ATTATAATAAACCCAGTTACATGTACTTCAACTAATAGGCTGCAATCGATTGGCCAGTCCGCTAGAAAACAATAATGTAGGCGTATTACATTCTATATTGAATTAACCTGCTCAAAATTGCTTACAGAGGAAGGTAGATTTGTTTTCGAATATTATGTTCTCTCCGGCGGGCAGGACATCTTGGCAAGTACACCCTTGTTATGACCCGGCTTTATTCACGTCATCTAGTCTAGGTTTCGTTTGCTTTGATGAAAGTTCAGTTCTACAGAAACAGGTGAGTAGGGGGAGCGCAGAGGGCCAGCTTGTTCGATTATTCATTGTCATTCAATGGCTTGTCATTAAGATAGTATAAAGTAAGCTTATAGTCATTATATTAATGGGAAATTGCTAAACTTTGGCCCAAACATGCAGTAAAGTTGAAAAATTTGAATTTGGTCCTGTTTTTATTCTTGTTTTGTTAATTGAAGCACATAGGCAAAGCACACAATCCAATTGGCATTCAACGTACAAACTGTTGGCCTTTTTGTTAGGATATGCATGCCCGTCCTTCGAGGCAATAACTTAAACTATACGTTAGTGTTCGTGCGTCTTCGCTTGCTTTTACTCAAAGTCCTAAATGGTCAGGCTAGGTATGAGACGTTCAGCGTCTGTTCGAACGAGGAAGTTTAGTCCTCACTTTCCCCAGCAATCTGCTGTCAATCAAGGCGAGTCGTTAGCGGTGTTTTCAGTCACCTGACGAGAGTGATTATGGGTAGCTGCGGGCCATTTAGGTCTCCAATCAATATTGCCTTCTTCCTACGACTCAGTGAAATAATGTTCCGGTGGATCTTTAAGGGATGACTTTATTGATCGGCTCAACGGACCGACTGTAAATTCAAGGCCTAATCCAGTGGCACGAGGCCCGCCAGGGACCCCTCTTGAGGATGCTCTCTTTAGTAATGCATCAGACAGGCCCCACGGGCACGGATCGTTTTTAGACATTTCCTAACCCGGAGCTAAGGCTCGACCAACGGATTGACTATTCAGATGTATTGCTGTTTACAAAGAAAGTTTCTCGTTGGCTTTTCTCCTTGCCAATGACTTTACCTGCACAGTGTTTTATCATGCTATAAGTAGTGCCAGATTATGATAAAAAAATATTTTATACCTCCTCTTTATCTTGTTTCATATTTATTCATTATCATTTTCCACCTGTTTCATCTGCATTTTAGCCCACAGCTGCTGTTGTGACTCATCACATCCTCTTTTGTGCGGTTGACTCTTATCGTTGAAGTAGCTTTGTGCAGTAGGTCTAAGCTTTCACTGTTCCTAATATAATGTCAAAAGCTACGTTTATGTGGTGGGCAGAAAGACACTTTGTTTTTGAAGCACCGTTCAAAGAGAATTTTTACCCACAAAAACCCCTGACACAACATTTCAGAATGACAATTAAATAAATATCAATTGAATTAGACCTATCGTTAGAAAGTGTAGAGGTAAGGCTGTTTTTCTCCTGGGGTTGGTAACTATTGTAATGAAAAGTGAGGAGCCTCCATGGATGCCTCAGAGCGGAGGCATTCCGGGTGCACGTCTGTCTGTCCCTAGACAGAGAGACAGACAGGCATCAGACAGACAGCCCATCGGGGGAGATGTCATTAAGAAGTCTGTTCAACCACGCAGGCGTTTCCTTGTAAAGGGTTCCAGTAGGCCCCTGGGTCCAGTTGCCCATTGCACAATCTAATATGTAGGCTAGGCTGTGTGGAGGCTGGTTGGAGGGGGTGTCAAGGGCCTGTCTATGGATGCCTTCTGACAATAACACGCCTATTGGCAAAGGCTCAAGTAATTGTAATTGATCAGATTGCGGGTAGACAGAGGGAAGTGGGGTGTTTAATGGGTCAGTCCACATACTTAAATACGCTGCGAACTGACAGGTGTGTGTGTGTGTGTGTGTGTGTGTGGGGGGGGGGGGGGGGGGGGCTTGTGTCATCCTATAGCCATTGTTTTGATGCGTGTGTGTGTGTGTGTGTGTGTGTGTGTGTGTGTGCGGTCTTCAAGGTGTGTGTTTGTGCTTGTTTTTTGTGTGTGTATCTATCTATAACTGTTGTTTTGATGAGCTGTGTGTGTGTGTGTGTGTGTGTGTGTGTGTGTGTGTGTGTGTGTGTGTGTGTGTGTGTGTGTGTGTGTGTGTGTGTCTTTGTGAGTCCAGCAAGTCCTTGAGCTGCCAATGCGTTGAGTTTGTGTGTAGTTGGGGGGTGCAGCAGGAACATTGATCTGCTTAATGTACTACTGATTCAGCTGGACCAGGCCTTTTCCAATACGTCTGACTTGGTCTTCTTCATTGTCACCTTGCTCCCCGCCCATCCCCTGTTTCCTTCATTAGAATCTCCTTCCCTTCTCCTTCAGCTCCTGGTCCCCTCACTCATATTCCCTAGCGGAACACGCCTTCTGCGCTTTTATTCTGAATTCCCTTTTTGTAGATTTAGATCCCGGTCATATCTATTCCCGACTGCCCGTCCGCGGTTTGCTTGAGGTTTCAACTTTGAGGAACAGATCGTGTGCGTGTGCTCCGAATGCTCCACAGCTTTAGTGATAAAACGATATGGGGTTCAACCGGAAATAATTTACGTGAATTTGAGGTCGGTGGCAAGTGTTCAGCCATGCTCCCCCACCCGGATGGATGCAGCACGTCTTTCCCTCAAGGGCCCTCTGGGATTCGTTGGTTCGAAGAAATGTAAATCTGCTGGGAGGGACGTAACCTTCAACCTCAGCCACATTTAAGGCGCTAAAGTCTTTCCTAATGATGCGGTTTCCTTTGCTAAGGAGGACCCTCCCTATTTGACATCATACTTGGATTAAGAGCGCATTAGGTTAGGGATTATGTATTGTATAAAATGGACCACTTATTTTTATGCTTAATTCATAAAGATACAGTGAGTTAGGTGTGGGAGAGAGAGGGTAGGACATGCAGCCAAAGACCACGGGCAGGCATCGAAACCGAGTCGTTGCCGTGAGGACTGAGCCTTAACGGAATGCGCTCTACCCAGGTGAACCACCGGGCGCCCCAAAAGTGAACCTTATTTAACCAGATCCCCACCATGATGACCCCTGACCCCTCTCCCCCCGGGGTGAGACTCACCGTCAAAGTCGATGTTGCCGTCCTTGTTGAGGTCGATGTCCGCCAGGATCTCCTCCAGCTCCCCCTTCTTCAGCTTCTCCCCCAGGAGGCCCTTCATCGCCTCCTTCAGCTCATCAGGGGTGATCTTACCGTCGCCGTCGCAGTCAAACTGCCGAGGGCCGGATTCAGCGCCGGAGGGATGAAGGGATGGTGCGTGCGTGTGTGTGCGTGTGTGTGTGTGTGTGTGTGTGTGTGTGTGTGTGTGTGAACGTGTGTGTTGTTTGTGTTTGTTTTGATGTGAGTTGGTGGATCGTGCAGCAAACGCCGTCAGAGAGATGGAGGGAGATTGGAAAGACAAAAGGTAATGGAAATAGGATTAGTAGTTGTGAATGATTTCTCAAATGATGTACCTAATATGGATGTGCAGGTTTGTATGCGAGCCAAAGGACCAAAAAAAAGAAATGAAGGATAACTACAAATATGTTAGGATTGCAATACGGTTAACATTCTGAAGGCGAGGTGGAAGAGAAGAGGCTTTCTTTTCAGAAATCGTGCTTTGCAAACCCCATCAAGCCGAGATCTGGAAGCCTTTGTGATTATTGTGTTTTATAGTCTATAGTTAAAAAGGAAAAGCTGTCTAAGCTGAACAAGAAGACTCGTCTGTTCACCCTTCATCTTGGCCCATACAAAAAAATACAATCTGCTATCATTCTGTTGTTTGGATATTGTCGCACTTAAAGCAGTTTGTTTTCGTGATGAATTCTATCTATTCGAAGAATATCTCCCTTTCTAGGTTATAGCTTCATTGTTGAATTAGCTAATTGTAAATCGCTTTCAAAAAATGCTTCAGCTAAATAGATTAACTGTAATGCAATTGACTGGTTTGCCAAGCTTTTGAAAATTGGCCAACTGGAGTTCACAAACTCAGGGGGAGAGTGAATTATGAGGGGTGAATTATGAAATTATTTGTAAGATCTTAAAATCAATGTATATCTATCATATTGAAGGTCAATGTTACTTGGAATTTGTGCTTGGACCTAGGTTGTTTTTTTATTAACTCTAACGGACTGTGGAAATCCCGAAATAGAATCAAATACATTTCAATGAATGCAGCTTGAAATAATTCCCCCTTTTTTATCTATTCT
>NC_044050.1:11485173-11515173 GCF_902167405.1 Gadus morhua
TTGAGGAGAGAATTAACACTACTAGAGGTGAGTATTAATAGTACTAGAGAGGTGAGTAATAATAGTACTAGAGGAGAGAACACTACTAGAGGGGAGAATTAATGCTAATAGAGGTGAGTACTAATACTACTAGAGGAAAGTATTAATACTACTAGAGAGGCGGGTAATAATAGTACTAGAGGAGAGTATTAATACAACTAGAGGGTTGGAAGTATGAATCATACTATAGGGGGGAGTATTACCACTATATAGAGAGGTGAGTATTAATACTGCCAGAGGGTTGAGAACAACATAGGAGCGTATTACTGCTACTAGATGGGGGAGTAATAATACTACGAGAGAGGAGAGCATAAATACTACTAGGGGAGGGTAGTTACAGAACCAGAGAGGAAGTATTAATCTTACTTGAGGCATACAGACTAGCAAAAGAGACGGACAGGCTGGCAGAAAGACAAAAGAGACAGACTTGCAGGTACACAAGAGTGACAAAAAGAGACAGACAAGCGGGTAGGCAGAAAGACAGAAGAGAGGGACCAAGGGCTCGGCTGGCAGCTCAGAGCCCCCACACACTCTCCCAGTCACTCTCCCAGTCCCTCTCCCAGTCACTCTCCCAGTCACTCTCCCAGTCCCTCTCCCAGTCACGCTCCCTACAGCTAGGCAGCAACCCGGGGGGGGGCTGTGTGGTAGAGCAAGGGGTCCGACACAGCACCCGGACGTGAGGAAGTAAGGTGCTCCGGGTTTGTTTCTGTGTGTGGTTGGGGGGGGGGGGGGGGGGGTGCACAAGGGGGGGGGCTTGTGTTTGTTTGTTTCTGTGTGTGTGCGTGTGGGTGGGGTAGAGGGGGGCACACAGGGAGGAGAGGGGGGGGGGATGTGTTCTTACAGAGCAGCCCCTGGCGTAGCAGAGAGAGCGGCTGTGTGGGATAGATAACCGCTTTAGGCATTCATTTGAGCATTTTACTCCCTTCCCTTTGTGTAGCACGCATGTAGCGTACGCCGGGGGGGCTAACGCGAAGGTCAGCGACAGAAGGGGTGCAGGACCCCACTTCTACTTCAACCCCCTCCTGAAGCCGGCCGGGCCCCTCGCTGGGGAGCCCAGCGTACGTTACTGCGTGTCACTGGCTCTCAACGTGCTCCTCAACACCTCTCTCTCCCTCTCTCTGTCTCCATGGGTTCCCTCTATTCCGTGAGCCCCAGAGAATAGAAAACGTTAGCGCGCTTTCTGTCGCATATGCAGAAATGCCGTCTACTCCTTCCTTATCTTCAGGGGGGAAGAATATTGCACAGCGCTGCGTTTGGAGTTTATCACAGAGTTTTTTCTCCACTGCATTTGCTGATGTCTCAGCGGCATGATATTTGATGGTCCAGCTCGCTGCACCTGATACTATACCGCCTGTATTGCTTTTGTAGCGCGTTGAAATAATTTAGTGATGACCTTGTGTTTTGCAGAGCTTTTTTTTTCTCCTTCTGCGTATCCAGCTCGCTGACGTGGTACTTAGAAGATGTCTGTTCTTATTTTTGCCTCTGTCAGAGCGATTGTTTAGCCATCGATCGACGCGTCTCCTTGAGAAATTGTTTTCAAACCCCATTTATGATTTTTTCCCCCTATTGTGGGTGGATTTTTCCTAACACATAAAGCACGCTTGTCAGATGCCACATTGACAAGATAATACGTTGTAAACTACTTCTGCAGACCAAGGCTGAAAAAGTGGAGGACAGTTTGGACTTTTAACTATTCATCAACTGCTTAAATGACAAACAACTCTACCCAACTCTACCTCTGATTGGCTTAGCATGAAATTTTACTCTACCTCAGCCAATCGTTATCATTCATGCGATTTTCTCGTGCCCATTAACCAAGGAAAAACAGTAGAGAGAGAGAGGGGGAGAGAGAGAGAGAGAGAGAGAGAGAGAGAGAGAGAGAGAGAGAGAGAGAGAGAGAGAGAGAGAGAGAGAGAGAGAGAGAGAGAGAGAGAGAGAGAGAGAGAGAGATCTAGTTGGTCTGATGACAAAAACGATATCAATAAGATTAACGCCATTACGAGCGCCATTATTTATAAAGCCATTATTCCAATCACTGATCAAGAGAGAGAGAGAGAGAGAGAGAGAGAGAGAGAGAGAGAGAGAGAGAGAGAGAGAGAGAGAGAGAGAGAGAGAGAGAGAGAGAGAGAGAGAGAGAGAGAGAGAGAGAGAGAGAGAGAGAGAGAGAGAGAGAGAAGCTTTTGCAAAAATGAACTTTTAACAGGCCTATTTTATTTTTGTATGTTTTCCATTATTTATTTGGAGCTACAGGGAGAGCCTCAAAGATATACCAGTCGATTGCGATCGACGGGTTGGCAACCACTGCTCTGCATTATCCCATAAATCAGAGAAGTAACTCCATCATCACCTCAGTGTTGATAAGCATATATCTCCCTCACTCCTCCTTCACTCACTGTGTTGGAGCAGATAAACCCTTCCTCCTGGTTATCCTGTTTATCAGCATGTCACTGCTTCATGGAAAGAAGGCCAGGGAAGATTCCACAGGCGGTAACCAGGGGGGCAAGGGAGAGAGGTGTCTGTGTACACCGCATGAATCAACAGAGTTGTATTGATGACCTTGTGCTGGACTGGATCCCATTTCAGCTCTTTCTCTCTCTGCCTGCCGGCCACCGGCCCCACGAGACACACGCCAGAGAGTAGTGGGCAAAGAAAATGGATGGGTAGATGGAAAGACGGATGGATGGATTATATATATAGAACAGTGTTTCCAGCAGCGATGCCGGGGTGTGTGTGTGTGACGTGCGCTGTGTTGGGGCGCGTGCACGGTGCTGATGTGAGCAGGCGCAGATAGTCTGCGTGTGATCCCTGATTCCAGTTGGTCTCGGGTGCATTCCAGCTGAAATGGTCTCATTCGGTGGCATGACAAAAGCCTGCAACGCCAGACCAATTTGCAAATACGTATTACTCTGGAACCTCTGGGTTCATTATAGATTCCTAAGGTGCATTGTCAACAGGCGCAGACCGAGATGCCTCTGGACAGCATTGGATGGACCTACAACCAATCAGAGCAAGGGAAGTTGTGACACATCGGCGTCAGCCATCTTGGTTGTTGTTGATGAAACTTGGCCCGACCAAGGCCAGGCCTTGTGGAAATCAGTTTGAACATGAGGGGGTCCAGACACACATGCCAAAACAAATGCCACACAAGCTTGCAGATTTGTCTAGTATAACAATTTATAATTATGAAGAAATAGCATGTGAGAGCAGTAGGTGTGGCAGCCAAATTAGTTTGGCTATAATTAGCTAGTGCAAATATAATTTTGGGTCTGCAATTTGTAGTGTAGTATCGTTTGGTTTTCATAATACTGTAATGTTACAGTATTATGTTATAATGTTCTATACAATCAAATATCACTACTCGCCATTAGTAATTAACTTTTTGTGTTACTTTTTCTCTTTGTGTTATGTGATTTTTCTACAGTATTGACAGCGACCATAATGACAATGTAGAAATTGAAGGAGGTGCAGAACGTACACCTCTTATATAAACTGTATGTTTCCAAATATAACTAATGTTGGCAACATCATTTCTAATTCAAAACATTTGGACACTGCTGGATGCAGTGAGGAGAAACACTGTAGGAGGATTGATGGATTGAAGACGGAGTTGTTGAGGCATTTGAGATGTAGAATAACTAACCTGTCCAAACAGCTGGTTGAGGTAGGACCACTAACCTGTCCAAACAGCTGGTTGAGGTAGGACCACTGACCTGTCCAAACAGCTGGTTGAGGTAGGACCACTGACCTGTCCAAACAGCTTGTTGAGGTAGGAGACGTAGGCTGCTGCCACCGCTGAGGTGTGGCTCAGGCTCCTCTTGCCACGCTGCTGTGCCTCCTCTGCTTCCTTCCCGGAGGTACGTGAACTGGACAGAGACTTGGAGCTGAGCGGAGGAGACATGTGTGAGTCCAACACTGCCCTCACACCCACGCAGCGAGCACTCAGTGAAGGACAGAGCAAGCCAGCTACACCGTATCTTGGTGAGCAGAAGGTGGAGGTGGGCTGGGTGGTCAGGTCAGAAGGGGTCAGCAGGGTTTGACTCCCGGATGGAAGCCTCTGGGTTCTGACCCCAATGTTCAACCCAAGGGTGTCTCAACACCCTGCCTGCTCCTATTGCGATGAATTCACTAGTTATTCATTTTAGATTCAAGCATCTGATGAATGATGAATCTGTATTTTCTGCTTTTGTGAAAGGATGTGGCATTGATGTGTTTCTCTGCTAAAGAAATAATGACGCTCCTTCACCCGGATCCTTCACCACCGCTTCAGATCACAACGGCCCATCGGTCGCTATGAAGCTTAACAAATTGAGAACAACAAAGATGTCCCTGACACTTTTCTTGGTGGTTTCCAGACAGATGTTTTCCAAAACAACTAGTAAGCTCATTGATTCAATGGGAATGAGTCAATAGTAATTATTGTGAAGCCTAGAGGGCTTTGATTGACAACAGTGAGTAATCAAATCGAGTTCACCTCTTTTTTAGCAGGAAGGATAGTCGGGACTTAACCTTCGCAAGACAACCACAAGCTTGTCACTGAGAGACGCTTGTTTTTCTCTCAGCGGTCGTTCAATGTAGCGCTGATTGTGTGCATTATGTTAGGCAAATGAAGTCCATTTCAAACATGTTTTCCCCTGAAAACATGATCGAAAACGATAGGGGGGGTTAGGTAATGGAGAAGGAGACCCACAAGAATTTCTTGCCCAGGCTGAGCTGAATGGCCTTGTGCCGGAACCTTCCGGGAGACGGGGCTCGGCCACGTGGAGACGCCACACTGGAAGAGCAGACAGAGGACCGTTAACGCACACACTGCTAAAGACCCGTTAAACACTACTAAACTACTCGGCTCCCTCAGTAGTTTAGACGATATTGTTGTTAAGAGAGGCGCTTGATGGTGGCACATGATGTGAGAGACGCCTCTTTCTGGTTTATGTCTCGATAACTCAATAAGAAACCTACAAGCTACAAAGGGGCCATGACTCAGAATGTTCAGCTGGATTACTTTAAACAACGTCATATTTTCAAAGTCAAACCGTTTTATATCTCAATAAAAGAAATGGCATTCAGTTTAAAGTGCGTCTCTCTCTCTCTCTGGGTCTCTGTGTCTCTCTCTCTCTCGGCCTTGGCGAGCCCTTGCAATTTCCTCCAATGAAGCTTGTGTCACTTTTTGTAATTTCGGGCATCGGCGTTGTTGGCTGTCTCACCAACCTGGCAGCTGCGGACGGCCGGCTGTCTGCAGCTCCTTTCACGCCCTTCAGAGACATGCTGGCTGAAGGGAGGCAAACACAGGCTTCTGCATGGGAGGAGAAGAGCTCATTGATTGGTGCAAATTATGTCTGAAGGGAGTACTGGAGAACCCCACCATGGGGTTTGTCATCGGTGCTCTGCTAGTTTTCCTGATTTAGGTTGCTCTGATCGTATTCCTGATTTAGGTTGCTCTGATCGTATTCCTGAATTAGGTTGCTCTGATCGTGTTCCTGATTGAAGTTGCTCTGATCGTGATCCTGATTGAAGTTGCTCTGATCGTGTTCCTGATTTATGTTGCTCTTATGGTGTTCCTGATTTAAGTTGCTCTCACCATATTCCTGATTTAAGTTGCTCTTTTCGTATTCCTAATTTGTGTGTGTCTATTCTGTTTCTGGCCCGAACCACACACACTATTCTGTGTGTGTGGTGGCTTCTAGGTCCCTTTATTAGGAACGGAACAGTTTCGAGAGTTTTCATGTTGAGGATATAACTTTGTTATGTTTGACACAAACAAGGGAAGAAGGCAGGGTTTAAAATATGCGCGCAGTGTCTCGTTCCCAATAATAAAGAAACTCACAGGAGAAGGAAAGGCATTCAAAGCGAATTAAATGAGGAACAAAGACGAATTTGTTTAAGGCGTATATATGAAATCCTAACTGACACCAACAAAAAAAGCAATCAAGAAGAAATAAAAGAGAGCGAGGGTGCCTAGAAGGAGAGAGAGAGATTAAGAATAATGTATATGGGTGAGGACGTTAACGGGGGCAGAGTGTGTGTTGTGTGTGTTGCCAAGGGGCCGTGGAGTCTTGGCTATCTGAACAACCCATCGACATACAAACAAGGCACAGACACACTGCAAACACACAAACACTCCATAGTCATACGCATGCCCCACAAACACACAAATACAACACAAACACACCAACGCAGACAGCTAGTGTTCCGTGGTCACATGAACATGCAGCACAAACACACACACACACACACACACACACACACACACACACACACACACACACACACACACACACACACACATGCCATAGACAAATCAACACGCCACAGGCACACATCACAAACAAGCAAAGCAACACGCCACAGACACTGAACATATCTCAAACACACACACCAACAGGCCACAGAGACACTACAAACAAACCAAATATGCCACAAGCACAAGCTTACGATCACACCACTAATTCACAAACACGCCACAATTACAGACAACAAACAAGACTCCACCGTCACCAATGCCTCACAGAGACATAAACATGCCACACATGCACATGGCCACACCATGAACACACAAACTCGCCCCAAACGCACAAACGCCCCTCAAACCCACAAACTCGCCTAAAACCCACAAACTCAGCAACAACCACACACTAACACACCACAAACACACATCCATGTCCCCAAAAACGCCAGCCTCTGTGTGTGTGTGCGTGTCAGCGTGCAGCACCACCCATTAAGAGTTAATGCCCCCTGTCCCATCCCCAGGCCTGGTGGAGGGTCTCAGGAGCCCAAAGTCTGCTTGAGGGGCCCCCACAGACAGCAGAGTCGGCCCCTAACCAGAAGAGACAGGAAGACAGCCAAGCCTCCTTGATAACCATCAGCCATGGCAGCCGCACCCATACGACGCTCAGGCGAACACCCAGGCCATTATATAGGGGAGAGGGTCTCACGTCACCAGTGAGGCGCGCGTACTGAGTAGCATAAGAAGCCTGTGAAACCATGTCGGCTCAACTGGCCTTTTGTCGTGTTGTTCATCTTCTGCCCCATGTTAGCCCCTTCACACGTTGTTAGGGAGAAGCTGATTCGCTATAAAGCGAGCGTCCCCGTTAAACCGTTTGTTCATTTGTTTTTCTCGTAAATCAAAATTCTGTGTCACTCGCGAGTGAGAAATTGTTTCACCGGGCTTTCAATTCACTCGCAATAGTAATGGAGAAAAAGAGAAACACACACAGACTTACACACAAAAACACGGCGACAAAAAGGTATGTCTGACGCTTCTTTCATTCCTTTCAGCGTTTTCGTTTCTCTGACAGATTTATGTTTTTTGTGTTGGTGAGCTCAGATTGGACGCCTCAAGAGGCGCTTTCATCTTTCAGTGAACAAAACACCCTCACGCACACGCCTGCACATACACACATACTCACTCACTCCCTCCCCTCCTCATTCACCCACTCACTCACTCCCCGCCTCACTCACCCACTCGCACACACGCATGCACGCACGCACGCACGCACGCACGCACACAAGTATACACCGCCTCTCTCACTCATACACAAGAATACAACAACAACACACACACACACACCCTTTCTCACTCATACACAAGCACCCACACACACACGCACACACACACACGCACGCACGCACACACACGCACAAGTATACACCGCCTCTCTTACTCATACACAAGAATACAACAACAACACACACACACACACCCTTTCTCACTCATACACAAGCACCCACACACACACGCACACACACACCAAACACACTTTCTCTCTCTCACGCAAAAACAAAAACAACTAGAACTGCAAGCAGTTATGCAGGGGTCCAAGAAGTGTGCATTTCGCCGGCACAACGCGACAAGAAATGTGCGTTTCGCCGGCACAACGCGAAGCATGTGTTCAAAACGCTACCCTGAACCTGTGGATACAAAGGATTTGACTGTGGTAGGAGTAGCGAGAAGTCAGTGTAGCGTTTTCGCGGCTAAATTTTGTAGAAGATATACAATTTCCTCGTTTATGGCGCCCCCTAATGGCGAAATTTTCCGAAATTTTTATCGTACGACAATAAGGTTAGCACCAACATGTGTGTACAATTTGGACTCGTTCCGATGTCTAATTTTGGATTTCTTTGGATTTTTGATTTTCCACGTCTAATTTAGCTCATAAACCAATATTCAAAACGCTACCGTTTCGTCGTCGAAGGTCGCATCAAAAAAGTGTCTCACGATTCCTTTGCGTGTGCGTCTGAAGATGTCGTGTGAAAAGTTTGGTGTTGATCGGGCGAGAATTGTGGGAGGAGTAGCGAAAAAACAGTTTTGCGGTTTTCGCGATTTAGCGAAAAATATTCATAGACGCAAATGGGCGTGGCCTAGGCCAAAAGATGCAGCAGACTCCAGTGCATCTGTGTGTACAAGTTTTTGGACTCTGGGAGGTTCGGTGTGGGAGTTATAGCCCCAAACGCGTATTCCTTGGTATAGCGCCACCTAGTGACCGGCGTGTCTGGATTTTGTCGTCTGAATAGTCTTCACGGACCTGGATCTAGTCATGCAATTGGCATGTCGGCACCATTTACGGTCTGGGCTGTGGTACCACTTTCTTGGTAGGAAGTATAATAATAGGAAAAATCCTTACAAAAACAATAGGGATCCAACCTGTTGGCTTGGACCCCTAATAACACTGAACACAGTCCACGCGCCCACTCTCTCTCACACACTGACAAACACACACACACGCACGCATGCACGCACGCACACACACACGCACGCACGCACACACACACAAAAGTATACACCGCCTCTCTCACTCATACACAAGAATACAACAACAACACACACACACACACACCCTTTCTCACTCATACACAAGCACCCACACACACACACACACACACCAAACACACTTTCTCTCTCTCACGCAAAAACAAAAACAATAACACTGAACACAGTCCACGCGCCCACTCTCTCTCACACACTGAAAAACACACACACACACACACACACGTTTAAAAGGCACTCCGTGGGTCGTAAAAACAAACTCCCTCAGTGACCAATTGCTGTCAATCAACCGGGCTGACAGGTGGTTTAGCCTCAGATGCTAATCTTGCTAATTGAAGTGAGGGGGCGGGAAAGGCTGAACCAACGGGGCTAGCCTGGCGCTACAGTCAGAGCTGGGGGCGGCGGGGGGTATAAGTTATGATCTGGGTTGGCAGGAGGTGACATGCATGTTAGTGAACGTAGTCGAGGGTCTGCTGCTGCTGTGTACACATTAGCGCTCGCCTTCTAATGTGCAGACGATGACACACACACATTCATACACAGAAACAGACACAAGAGGCATTGAATACCTAATCTATGCATCCGCACGTACACACACAATCACGCACACATACATACACACAAACCCACACACACACACACACACAAACACAATAACGATTTATTCATATGTTTACACACATGCATGTATAGATGTATACATGCCGGCATACATATATGCATACATACAGGCATAAATATACAGTAAATTATTTGCATGTACTGTATGTATGTACTTAGAGAGAAGTGTGTACTTCTCTCTGATATTTCCCATGATGCAGTGCAAGAGGATTTAATAGGATTACTTCCTGGAAGGTTTTGTTTAGGGGGCAATGTCCTGCGTAAGAACCTGAAGGAAGGCAAGGCATGATGGGAATAACCACCCAGCTAACAAACCTGTGTAGTTGAAGCCTGTGTTCCATAACACCTTTCTCCTGGAGTTATTACTCTAATCTGTAATCAATAATCAATCGGAGAGGGCCTAACCTTGCCTTTTCCATAAACACCAGTGATCAATGAACACCCTGGAGCTGGCCTCATCACGAAGACCCGACCCATGACCCCTGATGACCCCTCAGGACCCCTTCGTACCTAACGTCCTATTGCATTATTGAAGATTGATGCTTTCACCCACAAAGTTTATGAGGAACACACTAATGTTAAAAAAAAAGTGTTGCATTTAATTAGCTGGGCTGCTGTAATCGTACACACGGGGCGCGGAGGCTCGAGCATCGCGCCGATTGAGATCAGCGGCGCAGACAAGGCGGGCGGCGGCGGAGACAAAGGCTCCCGTTGACACGGAAACAAAACATTCCAAGGAAAAACAAATCAGAGAGGAAGGGGCGGAGCGGGGCCATCTGCTCTGCTGTCCCCACAACGAGACGCAGACCAACGCCGGAACACAGACCTATTACAAACGAGCACCAGAGGCGACGCCGCCGCCGTCTCCTATCAGCGAGCCGTGAACCCAGGCCATAAAAATGGAAATAGACTCGGCTCGGTTCTTTCCTCGCGCCCCGGTGCCTCCGTTGTTCTTTAAGGGGGGGGGTTATTTTTAAAGAGAGATTAAGCAACGTACAGCGGGAACACGTTGACTAGGCAGAATACTGTCGCGCTGGCACCTGCACCCGTTGCCACTTCCTGTCGCCGCTCAGACAAGCGGCAGCTGGCGGAGGAGCGGGAGACAGATAAGAGGAGCAAGGAAGACGCAGGGAGCGAGAGAGGAGAAGGAGGGAGGAAGAAGAAGGAGAAGAGGTGGAGAGAGAGAGCTGTACCTGCTGTGTAGTTACCCCGGGCGCCCTTCTTCTCCTAACTCCGGTGACTAGGCAGAGGCGTGTACCGCCACCCCCTCGCAGCCCTTTACCTCACCTCCCGGATTATATTAGAAGGTGATAATCCAGCTAAATATGTCCAGATTAGAGATGTCAGTGGCTGTCTTCACCCCCCCCCCCCTCTCCCAGAGGGAGGCCTGGCGGGTCTCGTCAATAGGCTGGTGTGTGTGTGTGTGTGTGTGTGTGTGTGTGTGTGTGTGTGTGTGTGTGTGTGTGTGTGTCTGTGTGTGTGTGTGTGTGTGTGTGTGTGTGTGTGTGTGTGTGTGTGTGTGTGATTGATCGGAATGGGAGAAAAGCATTGTCTATCTAAAACACAAACAAGCACAAGTAACTATACTGTAAACGTCAATTTTTCGATGCAAGCAACGCTAAACTGTGTGTCAATTCATGGCCTGCAGTCAGGCCACTCTGGGAGGAAGACAGCCTGTCTAGCTCCCAAGTGCTGGGCGGTTTTATTGATGGATCTTTGTGCAGGGCTGTTGTTAAGTTAGGCTGAGGATTTAGAGGGATTTCCAAGCCTCCACCACGGGGTGTCTATTGAACAGCACGTTGCTCATTGACTGGCTGAAACCTACTCAATGGATGGCTTCTGATAAATGCTAAGCTACTGGCTCAGCAAGAGTTGCAACCCACTGCAACATGATCTACCGTCGTGCAAAGTCATTGACTGCCAGTGCTGCATAACTAAAACTCAATTGATTAGAGCTTATGAATGATGTTTTGAAAGTGAAAAGTGTGGTCACAAGGTGAGAATCTCATGTTTCATTTCATTGTGTCTTGAATTTGTGATGGGATGACTGCAGAGGAGTTGTCAACACTTAAAACTCATGAACGGTGCAATCTCTGTTTAAAAGTGTGTCATTTCTGCTGCCGAGTTCTGGTTGGTCCAGATAGAGCCAGATGATGTCACCTGGCACAGTGATTGCATCACCTCATGGTTGTGTGGTGCTGTTTCCGGAGCTGGGTTTTGAGTTATAGGCATCTCTCTAATTCACAAAAATATCTTTGACTCGTCAACATTTCAGGAAAGTAACGATTAATAATGTTATTTCGCAGTTTGTTAATTTTGACACAGCCTAGTTATCACCTTCGGTACATTTCACCACTAAGGTTTTGCCGTCAAGTGCGACGTGACTCCGCCTCCTCTGCTGTCCTGTCGGGACTAGTGGACCAGGACAAGATGGCCGTCTTGCTTGGTCGGTGAATACAGAGCTCCTCACTTTCTCACCAAAGTTTTGTGCTGAAACGGTACTGTGCATTTCTTTTTGACACTGTATGTATCTCAATTGACAGTGTATTCAAGTTGTGCTGTACTATCAAGCAGTGATTTGGGCTGTTATATTTAGCTGCTGGGTCATTAAAATGCAATGCAAAGACTTTTCTATTAATCATCAAACAAACATGGTGTACTATAAACAAACATCTTAGCTGTTTCATAATCTAAATCCTTCAGCTTTTCACTGTTCTCTCTTCAATCCCTCCCCTCTCTCTTCCTCTCTCACACCGTCTATCTCTCTTGCTGTCTCTTTCTCTTTCTCTCTTTCTAGCTGTCTGCCTTTTTGGTCTATCTCTGTCTTGTTCTATTTCACGCTTGTTTTTGTCTGTAATGCTCCCTCTATCTTTTCTCTATTGCTTTGTTTGCTGCCTGTCTGTCTCCCTGTCTCTCTCTCGCTTTCTGTCTCTCTTTCTCATTCCCTCAACAAGGCTCAGCAAAAGTAGAAAAAAACAAGAAACTCTGCCCCAAACCGTATTCCCATAGCGTTCAAAACCTTGTCACACTCAAATATGCTTAGCGCACCCAACCAAAGAACTTATTTAGCCATTTTTTTAAAGGGCAAGGAACCTATTTCCGTCTCCCCATCTTTAAAAAGACTGGCTTGTGCAATAATAGCAGTTCCTTTTTTATGCCCCAGTCCCCTTCCCGATGGGGCATGAACCCCTAAACAGCCGACTGTAGTGAAATCAGCTTTTGTTCTCGGTCTGGCTCCGGGCCCTGTTGAAGTCAAAGGCAGTGTGGAGCCACGTAGTGCCTGCTAATAATGTTAAACTGATAAGACTCCAGCAGCAGCCAAACTACATTAACCCATCTCTCACGGTTCATTATTTGGTCTTTAAATCAAAGCACATAAATACATATAGGGATTTATCCTCGTGTCGCTAGGGGATTATTGGCCTAGCGGACACGGAGACATGGCGGCGCTTGTTCTTCTTTAAAGATGGTCAAATGTGTTTTTCCCCGGTGCTCGCATCTCGTGGTGGCGCTACAGTTATCTACTCTGGTCATCGGTTTTCCTTTCCCTCTTTTTAAGGAGACCTAGGCTGTTTCATATGAGCGTCTTCCATAGATGTCACAGTTTGAGTCCAGAGTCGTTTTTTCTCCCTCAGTTTGTTCCTCAATTGTCAAAGTCCACCTCATGACGTCCGACGGTGACCTCCGGAGAACGGTTAATCTGAGTATCGATCCACTAGCCACGTGCGTTTGCCCCCGCTGAATGAAGAGGTGTGTGTCCAAGCATGAGCTGAGTGAATAAAGGAAGGTTGGCAGATGAATGAGTGACAGCGAGACGGAGAGAGACAGAGGGGGAGAGACACAGAGGGAGACGAAAACGTTTATAAAGCTCATGATGCGTTTGCTTATCACTGCCTGATAATGTCATATCGGTGGCTAATTGCCCGCGCCAATCGCCTCATTAACCCCAACGCACCGAGACCCCCCTCAGTGCGTCGGTGGGGGGTGGGTGGGTGCCAAGATCCACGTTGCCGTCATCTCCGCCTGCCTTCGCCTCCTTTACGACTCCTTCTCTCCCTCCCTCTCGCCTCCAGCGGCTCCCTCGCTGTCCCACAATGCAATCTGGTAAATGCGGTGTGTTTTATTTAAGAGCTTAAGTGGCAGGCTGGGCCGTATGGTGACTGGTAAGGGCGGTGGACATGCGTCTGGCTGCCAGCCGCGACCTTCTCCCCCCCGCGTCCCTCTCCCTGTGACGCAATTCTCTCTCTCTTTCGTATAGTGTTTCCCTCTTCCTCCCACGCCCAGGGTCATAAGCACCACCGCCACCATCGTCGTCTTCGTCATTCCCTCACCTCCTCCAATCACCCTCTGCCCTCCCCTGGGCTCCGCCCCCTTGGCCCATCTTGTTCTCCTCTCCTGACCTGTTTGCGATCACTTCTTCTCTTTCTCCTCTCTACATTCCTCATCCCTCTCCCTCTCGACATTTCAGGAAGTCACCTTCACCCCCCAACATGCACACACATACAAACACCCTCTCTCACACACACACACACACACACACACACACACACACACACAAACACACACACACCCACACACACACACACACACACATACAAACACTCACACACGCACACAAACACACATACAAACAGTCTCACACACACATAAATATACAACCCCCCCCCCCCCCCCACACACACACACACACACACACACACACACACACACACACACACACACACACACACACACACACACACACACACACACACACACACCATCTGAAGCCTTTGGCTCCTATCTCTATATCCCCCTCACCCTTCCTCTCTCTCCCCTCTCTCCCTTTTCTCCCTTTCTATTCCCTCTCTCCCGTTCTCTCTCTCTCTTTCTCTCTCGGTCTGTCCCTTTCTCTCTCCTTCTCTCTCCCCCTTGTTTTCCCTTTCCCTATGTCCCAACCCTCCCTTTATCTCTCCCCCTCGCTCTCCCTCTCCTCTCGTATCCCCATTTGCTCCCCGTCCTCTCAGCGTTTCAGCCTCACCCCATGCCAGGGTGTTCCTGCCTCTGGGCAACACTTCTCCTCCACACACCCCCTCCGCCCTCGCCAACACGCTTTATTTATGGGAATATGCTGATCGAGCTCAACCAGGTTAACAGTTACTGATTATTCTCACGATTTGTATGTGTGTGTGTGTGTGTGTGTAGGTGTGTGTGCGTCTGTGTGTGTGTGTGTGTGTGTGTGTGTGTGTGTGTAGGTGTATGTGTGTGATTGCATACGTGTGCATGTTTCACGATGAGTTCGGTGGTGTGTGCTGGTGTTGTTTCGGAGCATGTATGTGTGCTTGAGTGTGCGCATGGAGGAAAGTGTGTGTGTTGTATGTGTTTACACATGCATGTGCAATTTGTCAGAGAGCAAGAAAGAGCGGAGTAGAGGAGAAATGGTATCTGTAGGAAAGGCACATTTCCTGCGATTTATCACAGAGCTGTCTCGTAAAACACCCCTGAAGCAGCCATTCATCAACACCCTTCTAGCCCTAGCCCAACGCGACCCCAGCTAGACTCATGCTAATGTAGCAGCAGCTAGCGTACCAGCAGCTCTAACTTCATGCTAACATAACACAATGATCCGGAGAGGCAGAAACACAGGAGATCACAAAGCAACCACAAAGCACACCACCTTAGTGCTGAGCGAGAGAGAGAGAGAGAGAGAGAGAGAGAGAGAGAGAGAGAGAGAGAGAGAGAGAGAGAGAGAGAGAGAGAGAGAGAGAGAGAGAGAGAGAGTTGTGTTGTGTTTTCTGCTAGGCTAGTGTGGTAGCTGATTAAGTCACTTGTAAGCTAATTTTGCCAGTTGGATGGAGCCTTGATGGAGCGGATAACGGCGGAGTGACGCTTTTACCCCTGGCTCTAACCCTGAGAATGGTATCTAATCCTGGCCCCAGGGAGAGTGTAACCCTGGCCCCAGGGAGAGTGTAACCCTGGCCCCAGGGAGAGTGTAACCCTGACCCCAGGGAGAGTGTAACCCTGGCCCCAGGGAGAGTGTAACCCTGGCCCCAGGGAGAGTGTAACTCTGACCCCAGGGAGAGTGTAACTCTGGCCCCAGGGTGAGTCTAACCCTGACCCAGTGAACCCAATGGACCAGAGAAAATAACTTTATAATCTGGTGACTGGATAAGACATTGGGCGGATGGGGGGAGGAGGAAGGACCAGTGCTTAATTTGTAAAGTGGGATGTCCCGGAACGCAGAGGGGGAGTGGATCCGGCGACTTAGTACGGGGGTTAGAGGTAATGGGACAAAAGAAAAATACAGTAACTACTAGGGTTTTGCCGATGGGCGATGTCATCGTCGTTATGGCTGACTGACATCACGACGGAGGGGCCACCATCGTGATGCCCACCACCCCCCGCTGTCAGACACACACTAATCCTAGTCTCTTATATAGTTAACCTAAATACTTGCTCTGTAAATTAAATTGAGAATATAACTGATGCATATGCATACTATTTTAAATACGGCAGCCTTTGCCTTTGTCTTCCGCGATCTGATCGCATTTCTCCAGGCGGATGACACAGTGAGTGCCATGTCGCCAAACTATGACAGCTGGAGAAAATGTACAGCGAAGCAGCAGCCTCCCTCCGTGAGATCCTGTCCTTATCGGAGAAAGTTGCCATCACCACCGATGCTTGGAAAGCGTTGATCGTCGTGCGTGACCGTCACTTTTTTACCGACTGGGTTGTGCAGAGTGTGATCCTGCAGACCCGCTCAATACCAGAGAGGCACACTATGGGAAACATTTTCGTTTAAATATATTTATTTAAAAACGAAAATATCTGTTTTTGTGTGTGTAGGTTTAATTAAGTGGTTTTATATTTTGAACAAATTCCAAGAAGAGGCGCGCAGGATCAATATCCTAATTAAAAAGAGTTAGTCGGCCCACGCTGACACATTTTGCCGATTGTAAATTGACATGAGATATTGTAAACGTTCACAGTCCTGCTCTGTGATAATTAATTTAGCTTCATTTCTATTAACTTGTACGTGGCGCACACGCATGTGGTCACGCAGGGTAGCGTTTTTACCTCTCTGCTTGCTCCTCAGATGCGGCAAATTTCAAGTGTCGGGCGTAGTTTGTTGGCCCGAAGCTTTTGAGTGCGTCAACAGATCTTCGACACTTTCAAATGACGTTAAATCATAATAATAAACATGAAATTCTTGTGATTTGTCCTGTAAATTTATCTACGCATTTTATTACTTTATTTTAAACATGTTTTTGTTTTAATTTTTTTCATGAGACGTACCAGATCTGCCCAAATAAGTACCGGAACAGGGAGGCCAAAATTAAGAGGTGCCGGATCTTGTTCCGGCAGGATCCGTCTCAAATTAACCAATGAGAAGGCCTGATGTAGAGGGAGAGGGAGGGAGTTGGAGGAGGAGAATGAGGGGTGAGGAAGAGTGAGGGGAGGAGGTGAGGGATGAGGATGAGGGGGCAGTTGGGTGAGAGTGGATGAGGATGTGGAGAAAGGAAGGGGGACAGGTAGCCCAGGATTCCCCCCAGAGGAATCTCTCTCCTCTCCTCTCCTCTCCTCTCCTCTCCTCTCCTCTCCTCTCCTCGCCTCGCCTCGCCTCTCCTCTCCTCTCCTCTCCTCGCCTCTCCTCTCCTCTCCTCTCCTCTCCTCCCCTCCCCTCCCCTCTGCCCATTTTACCTCTCCTCTCCGCTCACTTTGAAATCTAATCTACTGCACAGGGGGTTGGCTTCCCCCAGTGTATATATATCCCCCCCCCTGCCAGCCCAATAGTGTTGACCTGATATGAAAACACATTTTGATAGGGGGTATGCTCCCACCAGGGTGCTACGCTGCCAGCGCATCGCGATATCACCGGGAACACGCAGGGCAACAAAAAAGGAAAAACAACAAACATGAACGGAGAAACCGGTTTGGGGAGCAGAAATCCATTCCAGGGGCGATCGACATGAAAAGAGCAGAACGTTTCACCACCGGGAATGTCCTCCCATGTCACTCACAGTCTGTCTTCCCCTTTGTTTGGCCTTTCCTCCCCTCACCGACTGTAATGATCCCTTCCCTTTTTGTTTGGCAGTGCTGGCCTTGCCTCTCCTGAAATGTCACTGGAAGAAGTGACAGATTTTTACCGTGACAGCACGACAGAGAGAGAGAGAGAGAGAGAGAGAGAGAGAGAGAGAGAGAGAGAGAGAGAGAGATGCATGCATGTACATGCATCTACAGACTTGCATACACCCTCACCCTTGTGAGAACGAGTGGGAGAGAGATGGAGTGTATGCATGACAGAGTGAGATCATGTGACAGCGATAGCATGGGAGGAAAAGAGTGACGGAGAGTGGAAGAGCATGAGTGTGTTATGGGTTGGCAGAGGCTGTGTGAGTGTGTGTGTGTGTGTGTGTGTGTGTGTGTGTGTGTGTGTGTGTGTGTGTGTGTGTGTGTGTGTGTCGTACCGGTGATGGAGAGGCAGCAGTAGCGGAGGGAGTTTGTGTGCATGTGTGTGGGAGGGGGGAGGGGGTGTGGTTGCTGGGTGGTGTGGAGATCTTCAGAGGGATTGATAAATGATGCAGAGCGACAGCGCCGCGGAGAGAACTGATGTCCGGGGACAGGAGCACGGAGCAAATAGTAACACACCTTGACAGGACACTTCCTCCTCACCTACACACTCAGCCTGGCCTGTCCACAGTACCATAGCATCACACTAGTACAATACTACTAGCATCACTATCCTCACTACCATCCCTATCATCACTACCCTCACTACCACCCCCATCATCACTACCACTATCCTCTCTAACATCACCATGATGAACTCTTTTAACAACAGCATCATCACAACCACTATCCTCACTACCACCCCCATCATCACTACCACTATCCTCTCTGACATCAGCATCATAAACACTATTATCAACAGCATCATCACTACCACTATCCTCACTATCACCCCCATCATCACTACCACTATCTTCTCTTACATCAGCATCATAAACACTATTATCAACAGCATCATCACTACCACTATCCTCTCTGACATCAGCATCATAAACACTATTATCAACAGCATCATCACTACCACTATCCTCACTATCACCCACATCATCACTACCACTATCCTCACTACCACCCCCATCATCACTAACACAATGCTAACTACCACCACTACCATCACCTCGATCTATTGTCGGTTAACCTATTCCCCGTATACCACAAAGATAGCTAGGATGCTATTACTACTTTTAAGTGCAAGGACGTACAACATCCAATAAATGTGTACATTAAGTGCCAAGACGTACCACATACAATAAGTGCGTAAAAGGAGTTGGAGGGAGGCTATGCAGAGTCTAGGTGAACTCTGAATAAGTGAGTCTTGAGTCTTTTGCGGAAGCTGGTGAGCAACTCTGCGGTCCGGACGCCGGCAGGAAGCTCGTTCCACCACTAGGGAGAAACAGAATTGTGACTTAGATGATCGACCTTTGCTTGATCTTAATGATGGCAGTACCTGGCGCCCAGCTGAGGTAGTTGAGCGGAGCGCTCGAGCTGGCGTGTGGGGTCTGACTGACCGAGGTAGGCCAGGTAGGTGCAGTTCCATTGGCCGCCTTGTAGGCCAGTACCATCATCTTGAATCTGATGCGAGCTACCACAGGGAGGCAATGGAGGTCAAGGAAAGGGGGGTCACGTGGGAGAATTTAGGTAGGTTGAACATAAGGTGTAGGTGTAGAGATGTTTCCCTTCCTCTCTGAATAGAAAGGTGTTAAGGTCATTTGCAGAGTGTATTGCAGATGAACGTGGTCTCTCCCGTCATGGCTGCCTTCAGCCATGGCCGTCATTTACATCATGTCCATCCATTGTCTCATGGAAGATGCTTGGTAAATTGCCTCTTGTATCATCCGATGATCATGCTCTGCATGAAAGAAAACAAAGCCCCTTACACCTCCCACCAGCCATCGCCCTCGTTAACACCATCACCCTCACCCACAACACCACCCGCCCATGTCCCTCCCCCCGTCTTCCTCTAACCCCCCGCACCACTCCAGGGAACAGGTCACTGGCACGACAGCCCCCTGCTACACTTGGTCAGCGTCAGCAGCTGGAGCTGGCAGTGAAAAAAAAAAAAAAGAAGGATGCGCAGCGAGAAAAGCAATTGTCCAAAACTCCCTTTTTTTCCTGACATTCATCTGATACCAGCTCAAGTAGGAGAGTGACAGTTTTCGCACTGACTATTTGTTGTGACTTTAAAAAAAATGGGGTGCAAACTCACACAATAACAGCCTCGCAAATGGTGGATTTGATCAGGGAAAACTCAGTTTGGCCCTGTCTCCATCGCGCCGCATCAGGCTGGCGAGTGAGGGAGCAGTATTCCGAGGCCTTCTTCTGTGCCAGTTTGCAAAATGCATTAGTTCAAACAGGAGCGCGTGTCAGTGTTAAAGTTAAACTGGATATTCACTAAGAAGGCCGGAGCGCATCCCTCCAGGGGGAGTAGCAGCCATGTATTAAACAATGCAGGGTTTAGCGCCTACACTTCTCTTAATTGCTCAGCTGGAAGCCAGAGCGATAAAGCTTTTCCAATGATTAACATTCACAGTCGGACCTCGCTGGGAGAAGGGGAAGTCCTATATTGGCAACACATCACTTGGCAGGGAAAACGGTTGCGTACAACCGAGAGGGGTAGGAGCGTGTGATGGGAAAGCAGCCGAGAGGAACAGTATTCCTCAAGGTCAAACGTAGGACAAGCCAAGACTAGAGCCTCCCTCGCCCAGGTCTCTGGTTCTGAGGGATTTGCGTGCCAGTTCTGATTGGTATGCAACATCTGTGTGCATGACAAATGTGCTGTGTGTGTTGCTTGTATGTTAATCCAGCAGCACTCCCAAGGTATTGGGATGGAGGTGCTGTCTTGGGTGGTGGTGATGGAGATGTTGCAGGCATGGTGGGGATGCTTTAGGGATGGTGGTGTTGGGGGGGGGGGGGGGGGGGGTGATGACGGTGAAAGAGGCTGGTGTAAACGCTTTAGGTGCTGATGGTGTCGGAGGTTGTGGTGGCGGTGGTAAGAGTAGTGACTGGTGTTCTCCAAACCAATCTCCTGTGCTTTGTGTGGTCCTAAAAGAGGAGATTATCTCAGCAGGAGCACACTCATACCTCATCTTTATTCACTCTCTCCCTCTCTCTGACTCTGTTCCTCTAGTCATTCTCTCTCTCTCTCTCTCTCTCTCTCTCTCTCTCTCTCTCTCTCTCTCTCTCTCTCTCTCTCTCTCTCTCTCTCTCTCTCTCTCTCTCTCTCTCTCTCAATCTCTCTCTCTCTCTCTCTCTCTCTCTCTCTCTCTCTCTCTCTCTCTCTCTCTCTCTCTCTCTCTCTCTCTCTCTCTCTCTCTCTCTCTCATGCTGTCCTATTTCATTCGGATGTTTACCACAAACAGCTCTCATTGCGCTGTTGTGGTTCCTCCCTCTCGTTTCCTGCCTCCCTTTTAACTTCACATTCGTGAATCGTTATTTCGCGATGCTCTCGATCTAAACTCCTACCACCCTGTCAAGTCACGCTGTGAGTGTTTCTATCTCTGCCAACCCACTGGCAGCCATCCCTCTCTCTCTGTCTCTCTGTCTCTGTCTCTGTCTCTCTGTCTCTGTCTCTCTCTGTCTCTGTCTCTGTCTCTGCTTCTGTCTCTGTCTCTCCCTCCCGCTCTCTCCCTCACGCTCTTGCTCTCATCATGGTTGGGTTGTCGCAGCATTAAAGATCAGTGTGATGCCTGATGTTTTGCCAGAGGAGAGATCGATTGCCCAGGCTCGGCTGTCCCCCCCCCCCCCCCCCCCCCTCCTCATCCTTCAGGCGCAATCGCTCTGGTCCTGATGGTACAAATTCACCAGGACCGCGCACTGATGCTCACTACTTACCCACTTTCACTCCACTTTCCCTCCCCTTCACACCTATTGTTGAGTACCTCTTCCAAATCGCCAAATTTTGTTGCACCGTTACTTGTCTCATTTGTATCGCTTGACAGCCTTCGCTACTGCTTCTGTTCTTAATTTGTTGTCGGCCTCTCCTTGTATCATTGTACAGAATGAGCTTGATGTAGTGCCCACTTCAGACATAACGCCTTGGCTCTGACTGATAACATCAAGAACCTTAACTCAAGGACTTTTCCTATTCTGAGTATTTCCATAGGGGACTTTTACAGGCTTCAGTTCTTTTACAAAGCTGTTTTATTTGAAAGGAGTCGCACACTTTGCTCAGTGATGTTCAGCATCAAGCGTCCGCGTCCCGCTGTCACTGCTGTCATCACTGACACAGCCATCGCTGCCTGTTGGAACGTCGCTCATTGGTACCCATTATGGTATGTAATGTTACCAGACATTTACTAAATCGTAGTGTATTTTATGGTATTCTCTGTTGGGCGACATGACGCCACCCCTCTTTGGCTGGTATGTGACACATTCTTTATGTGCTTTTTATTGCTCCCATGCTTGTACTAGGTAGATTCAATAAACCAATGTTCGCACAACCAATGCACTTTCTACACAGGACTCGCAGTTTGAGCCGTGATAGAAACAATGATGGGAGCACAAATGGGACCGGACCACATTACTGGACAGTCAGTAGATTGAACCGCAGTGAATATTAGAGATCATGGGCATTGCATAAGGTAACGCACAAGCGATTACTTATTTACATATCACTGCCTTTCATACTTTGACTTGACTGGAACGAACAGAAGGCTTTAATGTGCTCCGGAGTATGATAGGTACATTGGGTGCAGAATGAGACACTGATTACTGATTTCCAACCTTGCCCAAGTGCCGTGGTGTCTATGTGAATGGGGACGAAAACTGCATAAGTGCAGCATTTTCACTGCGATCACTAGATTGTCAACGCACTCCTCCCATTGCCGGCTCTCTTTGTACTTAGGTCTCTTGAGAGGTCCCTAAGGGCCTAAGCCCATCTCGAACAGAGCTTCTCTAAGCAACCGGTAATGACAGTAATGATAGATCTATAAACAGGTGCGATTATCTGTCGATAATAACTGGCAACTGGCGACAGATACCTGCTCATTGGGGATTTTAGTGTGATCATTTCCTTTGTGTTCTTTGTTCTTTCTTGTTGAAGGTCTGCTCTTCTAGCAGAACCTAAGCTCCCGGAATCTTTGAGAAGATCAAGAGGTTCTATGACGTTTGAGATCATTCAGGTTTTTGGCCAGGGTTGACTTATTGCACACATTCATATGTAAGTTCTGACTGCGTATCTCCTGTAACATTCAGCCGTGACCCAGACATGGGAGGGTTGTGGTTGGGGGGGGAGGGGGTGTTTGGCGGGAGGTCAGCTGTGAGTGTTCTCCAGCTGTCAAACAGCTGCTGTGTGTGTGCATGTTTGTATGTGTGTCTGTAACCTTCTGTGTCTGTGACACCTCGTGCACGTGTGAGTGTCAGCATCACTGTACACGTGTGTGTGTGTGTGTGTGTGTGGGTGTGTGTGTGTGTGTGTGTGTGTGTGTGTGTGTGTGTGTGTGTGTGTGTGTGTGTGTGTGTGAATGACGTTCCCCTTGGAGTGAAATAGTCCTGGGAGTGACGTTCCCCTTTGGAGTGAGATAGTGCTAGGAGTGACAATCCCCTTGGAGTTAGATAGTCCTGTGAGTGATGGTCCCCTTGGAGTGAGATACTACTGAGAGTGACGTCCCCCTTGGAGTGAGATAGTCGTGGGAGTGAGATAGTCCTGGGAGTGAGATAGTCCTGGAAGTGACGTTACCCTTGGAGTTAGATAGACCTGGGAGTGACGTTCCCCTTGGAGTTAGATAGACCTGGGAGTGACGTTCCCCTTGGAGTGAGATAGTCCTGGGAGTGACGTTCCCCTTGGAGTGAGATAGTCCTGGGAGTGACGTTCCCCTTGGAGTGAGATAGACCTGGGAGTGACGTCCCCTTGGAGTGAGATAGTCCTGGGAGTGACGTTCCCCTTGGAGTGAGATAGTCCTGGGAGTGACGTTCCCCTTGGAGTGAGATAGTCCTGGGAGTGACGTTCCCCTTGGAGTGAGATAGTCCTGGGAGTGAATGATTCAACAGTCTGCTGCTGGCCGGGTGTAGTTTCTTCGACGGCTCCTCTCTCTGCTGCCGTCCGCCACACGTCACAAACATCCATTCATCTCCCTCTCATAATGAAGCCATCGGAGAAGCAGTGCCTCTGTAAATGAAGTATTAATGTCCAGTGGAGCGTCCCTGCAGCAATGCAGTCATTTGGAAGCTCTTTTTATTTTTTAGGGTTAGGGAAACCACAATGTGAGGTGGGGGTAGTGGATGGTGGTGGGGGTGGTGGTGGGGGTGGCAATTAAGTGGAAGACAGGGCATCTAGTCATTAAGAAGTAGACACGCACGCACACACATACATACACACGCACACATGCACACACACATGCACGTACACACACACACACACGCACGCACGCACGCACGCACGCACACACACACACACACATGCACACACACACACACACACACACACACACACACACACACACAACCACACACTTAAGCCCTCTCTCCTCCCACATTGACCATTAATTTAATTGATTGGGCCTTACTTGGCTCTGCCCGACCCTCAGCAACATCAAAGGAACAGGCTGGTGTGATGTGACGCCAGCCGGAGATAGTTCATTAAGCTGTTATTCTACACCCTACTGCCTTCTTATTGGCTGGCAGCTGACATTTCCTCTGCATGCGTCCACTCAAACTTCCTTGAATTGGGGCGATTAGGTAGGGGAAGAGGGGGTTAGTATTTGTAGTTTTCTCTGCCCGTCCTGGTCATGTGATTTAATGTTTAAATGATGGGATTCTTCCCTCGCTCTCTCTCGCTCTTGCTTGAGTCTTTGAAGTCTACTTCCTGTTTTAAATCTTTCAGGGTCTCTCCCTCTCTCTCTCTCTCTCTCTCTCTCTCTCTCTCTCTCTCTCTCTCTCTCTCTCTCTCTCTCTCTCTCTCTCTCTCTCTCTCTCTGTCTCGCTCTCTCTCTCTCTCTCTCTCTCTCTCGTTATCTTTCTCTCTCTCAACCCCCCCTCTCCCTTTCTCACCCTGTCTCTCGTCCTCTCACTCCACATCTCCCACCTTTTTATCTCACTCCCCTCCAGCCCCCCCCCCCCCCAGATTCACATGCGCACATGTGATGCAATATATCATTTTTGACGCAGCACACAGACACACAAAATCACACACACAAACAATCAAACACACACACACAAACAAACACAAACACACACACACACACGGTACAGTAGCTGTACAACAGCGGTACAACAGCTGCAGCTCCATTGTGTGTTGCTGGCATCAATGAGCTCCACCCCACCCAGCCCCCCCCCCCCCCCCCCCCCCCCCCCAGAGTGAGGGGATCCTCATTGTGTGTATGTGTGTATTGTGTTCTGCCTCTCTCTTACATCATGTCCCCTTCACCCTGATTGTCCACAGCGTTCCGTCGCTTGGTCCTGGCTCCGTCACAGCTCTGATTCCTTATGCTTATTTTGGTTGCAGCTCAGTTGCAGCTCTCTTTAAAATGTTTTCACTTGTTGTTTTAATTCAACCGCATTCAAACAGGAGAGACGGACTCATGCTCACACTCCATCTTTTTGCGTCCATCTTTCTACACACACGCATGCACACACACGTTGACCCACAGAAACACACAGATACACACAGACAGACAGACCAACATACATACACTACACACAAACAGACACACAGGCAGACACTACACACACACACACCCACACACACACACACACACACACACACACACACACACACACACACACACACACGCACGCACGCACGCACGCACGCACACACACACACACACACACACACCCACACAGACACTGCAAGCATATGAACCAGTATTTCAGCACGCACGTCACTACTATACTGGAGATGGGAGGGGGGGAGGGAGGGGGTGAGAAATGGAGGAGAGGAAAGGAGAGTAGCGGAGTGGAGAGGGAAAAAAGCAAGCGACGAGTAGAGGGGGGAGAGAGCAAGAGGAGGAGAGAGAGAGAGGGAGAGAGCGGAGCAGGATATAGAGAGTCAAAGCAGGTCTACGCCGTTCTCAGTGTGAGAGAGACGGAGGACGGGAACAGACAAAATGGAATGCTTGCACAGATGAAGTCTGGGTATGTATGTGTGTGTGTGTCACTGGCATACGTGTGTGTATGCATTACACCCATGTGTGTGAGAGTGTGTATGTATGTGTGTTTGTTTCTGTGTGTGTGTGTGTGTGTATGTGTATTTTTCCACGTCTGGCCGTGTTCTCCTTGTTTCAGGATTGTGTGTGAATGCATGTGTCGGTATGTACGCATGCATGCACGTGTGTCTTCTCACAAATCTCTGTCTTTCTCCTTCTGTCTCTCTCACACACCCTCACTGTCTCTCGCTCACACTCAGTCTATCTTCTCTCTCCGTCTCTCTCTATCTCTCAGTCTCTTCTTATTGCACTCTCTCTCTCTCTCTCTCTCTCTCTCTCTCTCTCTCTCTCTCTCTCTCTCTCTCTCTCTCTCTCTCTCTCTCTCTCTCTCTCTCTCTCTCTCTCTCACACACACACACTCCGTCTCTCACTCTCACTCAGTCTATCTTTATCTCTCTGTCTCTCTTTATCTATCTGTGTCTCTCCTCTATTTCTCTTATCCCTCTCTCTCTATGTCTATCTCCCTCTCTCTCTCTCTCTCACTTTCTCTGCATCTGTCTCTCTTTCTCTCTGTCTATCTCCAGCTCTCTCTATCTATCGCTCTCTCTCTCTGTCTATCCCTATGACTCTCTATGTCTCTCTCTCTGTCTGTGTGTAATAGAGAGTGAATGAATGGGAATCAGGGTCTATCCATCCCTTACAGTGATCACTAACAAGTGATACTTAAAACCAACTGCTGTGCGTGTGTGCGTGTGTGTGTGTGTGTGTGTGTGTGTGTGTGTGTGTGTGTGTGTGTGTGTGTGTGTGTGTGTGTGTGTGTGTGTGTGTGTGTGTGTGTGTGTGTGTGTGTGTGTGTGTGTGTGTGTGTGTGCATGTTTATCTGCCTGTGTGTGTGTGTGCACATTTGTGTGTGTGTGTGTGTGTGTGTGTGTGCGTATGTGTGTGTGTGTGTGTGTGAGCCGCTTCCCAGAATAAAAACAACAGCAGCAGTGTGTGTATCTGTGTGTGCGCCTGTGTTTACGTGCTATCGCCTGTTTGTGTGTGCAAGGGCTTGTTTGTTTGGCTGTGTGTGCACCAGTGCCTGTGTGAATGTGTGTGTGCGCGTGTAAGCCGCTTCCCAGAACAAAAACAATTGCAGCACCGTGTTTGAGATGACAACACGGGATCGGGGAGTCTGGGAACGTCGGCAGAGGAGCGCTGTCACGGCCAGCCCCTGTCTTGCTGAGTCCCTGCCAGGAGATGGGTTTAAACAGTTATATTTCTGTCTGCTCACGCCTGAGTCAGGTGTACCGGGGACAGGGTCTGTAGAGAGGCAGAGGGGCTGCGTGGCGTTGTGGTGGCTGTCGGCCCGGTTGTGCAGTCACGAGAGGGAACTTCGGGTTGGCGGTGGTTTGGACCGACGGATGGCCCCTGCATTAGCAGATAGAGGGGTTGTGTTGTGATCGCGAAGGAAGGAAGGAATGAATGAAGGCAGGGAGCGGAATGAATGGAATCGATGGGAGTTTCACAACAAAGCTATATCTTAACGATGCCATTGACGTTACCATGATTGTGTGGATTTTATTTGATACTGATTATGTGCCCGTGTTAATAGATTAACACAGACAAATAGCTTAGTCTCTGATAACTTTGCCTGATGGTGTGGCCCGTGGAACGATGCCGTAATCGTTGATTTTATAGCGGAAGGTGAATTAAATGTCTCGCTCAAATCAACAGTATAAATTGTTTGCATTGGTATGAATACATTTATCCCTGGCTCCCGACGAGATTTATTCTGCTACTACTACCACTACTAGTACTACTTCTACTACAGCTGATCATAAATGAGCCTAATGTTAAGCCACCATCTGTAGTGCTCTTCGTGGCTACATCCAACACATGGAGACTAGTGCAACAAGGATTATTTTAAATAGCGTTGTTGTGATGGATTTCATATAATCCACACATGATTGGGTGGTTCAGGTTTTTTAAATATGTTTTGGAATAAGTTCCGCTTCATGTCCTAGTCTGAGATAGCACTACACATAATATTATGGAAATTGTGCCAACAGGGACTGTTACACAGGGGACTTTGAGAGAGGGAGGGAGAGAGAGAGAGAGAGAGAGAGAGAGAGAGAGAGAGAGAGAGAGAGAGACTTAGCGTGGAGGAGAGACAGGAGACGGAAAGTAGAGAGGAGTGAGGGAAGGTATAAATGAAGGAGAGGGAAGGAGGGCAAGAGGAGGATGCTGAGAGGGAGAAGAAAGATAAACAAGGGATTAGTGTGCGAGGTGAACGTGCACGAGTTGCTACTTAAGAGCCGCACGTCGTGGATGCAGCTTTGCTCAGCAGCAGTGGAGTCTCATCGTAGGGTACTCCATTCCAAATTTCCGCCCCCTGACTCACATTAGAGATATGAAACCATCATCCTCCTCTCTATTATCGTTATGTTGCTGTACTGCGGCTGATGAATCGCGTGTCCCAGCGTGCCCCGGCGTGTGAAACAAGGTCAACTCCCACGGCGCGCGTTTTGCAAACGCTCCAACCTCCAAGCGCAGAAGTTGGAGCGTGGGCGTAGAATATGACGGTGTTCCCATCTCCCTCCGTCTCCCTGCTCTCTCTCGGCGGCGGGCTGAAACGCTAGTGTTTCCTCGCTCTAGAACGGCGCCCAGGCCCGCTGCTGGCCGTTTCGATGCCCTACGCGAGCGTGGGGGGGGGGGGGGGGGGGGGGGGGGGGGAGCCCCTTTTTATATATTAGGTAAAAACATCTAATTTGCCGAAATTGAGTGCTAGGTTATACAATTAAGAACAAACAACGGTGGACCCCTTCATAATAAATTTACATATTTTTTTAATTCAATAATGTATTTATTTTTTCATTTTTTTTACAAACCTTAATTTTTGGTGCCCCCTCAGGTACCTGGTGCCCTACGCACTCTGCGTACTCTGTGTATAGGGAGCGGCGGGCCTGACGGCGCCCTACAGATCGACACCGCCGTTGATTTGACACTTCGTTCACAAGGCTTATCGACTTCCCTCCATGAAGGACGTCTCCATCCAACAGGCCAACGCGTAGACACACCGCTGTCAGCGTGCGTTGCACCGCTGGGTCGACTGCTCGCGGCGACGTACAGTGAATCACCAGACATGTTTGTATCATTAAGGAGCGGGTAGAGGCTCAGCTTCTTGCCCTGGGACACCTGCATACACACGGCACCAGCCTGAATCCTCTGCCCGGCAGAAAGACAGACAAACACTTACCTGTCAGAAGCAGATGGCTCTGGGGTGCGTTGCTAAACGTGTGGGTTTCTGGACCAACATGAATCTACTGTTGAGAACGGAGAAGGAGTGGAAGTCTACGGATGGGCCTTTTTTTTTTGCTGTTGCTATGAAGTGTGTTTTGAGCAGGAATGAATGGTTTGTCTGAGTCATTTTTTATTGGATGTTTTGAGGGAAGATGTGCACAGAGTTCAGCTCGCTGTATCATTCAATATGCTGTCCTTCTCCCTCTTCCTCCTCCTCTGGTCGCAATCCATCCTCACCCACCTCCCTCACATACTTCTACTCTTGCTTAACTTGTTCAATTACTCATCCACTCATAAACTCTCTCGCTCTCTATCTGTCTATTGCTCTCTCTCTTTCTCACTATCTTTGTCTATTCTGTCTCTCTCTGTCTCCATCTGCCTGTCTCTCTGTCTCTCCTCTCTCTCTTTCTCTTCCTCTCTTCTCTCTCTCACCTTTTCTCTCCCTCTCTCTCTTTATATCTGTCTGTCTCCTACTTCCAACTTGACTCCCATGTTCATTAATTCCAAATAACCTCAACTATAACCCAACCCCTCCTACACACACACACACACACACACACACACACACACACACACACACACACACACACACACACACACACACACACATGCACACATACACACACACACACACACGCACACACACACACACACACACACACACACACACACATGCACACATACGCACACACACACACACACACACACACACACACACACACACACACACACACACACACACACACACACACACACACACACACACACACACACACACACCCACACACACACAGACTCAACCAGTGGTGCCCATGAGTGTCTCCAAACCCCAACCGGCCCCCGCCTCCTCCCACCTGACCATCCCCTCTTCATCCTCCATCTCCTCCACCTCCCCCACCACTACCTCCTCCACCTCCTCTCCCTGCGCCGTCCCCACCCCTAACAACAACAACTCATCCACCTCTCCTTCCCCCTCGGCCAGCCCCCATCTCCACCCCCACCACCCCCATCCCCACCACCACCACCACCACCACCCTCACCCCCACCCCCACCCCCACCATTTCGGCCCACCTCCCTCCCCCGTCAAGATCTCCATGCAGGAGCACTTTGCCATCAACGTGTGCCCCGGGCCCATCCTGCCCATCCCGCAGATCTCCGACTTCT
>NC_044050.1:11520173-11530173 GCF_902167405.1 Gadus morhua
AGAGGGGAAGAGATGATGAGGTAGAGAGGGTGACGGAGACAATGGGGGGAGAGAGCGAGAGAGGAAGGTGACACAAAGAGATGGAAAGAGAGATAGATGGACAAGGACAGAGGAGAGAGAGCGGGAGGGGAGGAAAATGAGAAGGGTTGAGAGCGAGAATGAGCTAGGGTGAGAGAGAGAAGGAGAGAGGGAGAGGGTGAGAGAGGGCTAGGGTGAGAGAGAGAAGGAGAGAGGGAGAGGGTGAGAGAGGGCTAGGGAGAGAGAGAGAAGGAGAGAGGGAGAGAGAGGGCTAGGGAGAGAGAGAGAAGGAGAGAGAGGGATAGGGAGAGAGAGAGAAGGAGAGAGAGGGTGAGAGAGGGCTAGGGAGAGAGAGAGAAGGAGAGAGAGGGCTAGGGAGAGAGAGAGAGGGAGAGAGAGGGATAGGGAGAGAGAGAGAGGGAGAGAGAGGGCTAGGGAGAGAGAGGGTTTACGTGTGAGCAGTATGGATGGGCACCTCATCCACACATCCCAAAAACAATGACAGGCCCGACTAAGCCCCCGTGCCCTGGCCCGCGGAGGGCGTCGTCCCGGCCTTGTCTCAGCCTGACAGGCGATCACCCCGAGGGGATGCAGGGCCACGGTAGTGTGTGTGTGGGGGGGGGGGGGGATTGCCTGCCTGGTTCCAGCCACAGCGCCATGCTGTAACTCATTTAACAGATGAGGCCTGCTGGTGTTTTCGAGTGTGCCGCCCTTGTGTGACATGGGAATATCAATCCCTGGAGGTGGAGTGCGCCTCTCTGGAGATACGAGTTAAGCGGACGTAGTTTGCCGTTCCCGTCGCGGTGTATTAGGTGGTGCGTGGCAGGGATTCAGTGAAGGAGCGGATCAGTGGCGTGTGGCGTAATGGGGGCCTGGAGGGTTAGGGGGGGGGGGGGGGGAAGCCAGAACATTCATTTATCGAGGTAGCGTCGCTGCTGACGTAAAGCACTCTGTTCCTCAGATCCTCTCCACATGGCCAACCCCCCCCCCCATCTCAGCAGGTGGTCTCAGAGTCCGCAGGTTACATTCACTGGGGTCGACCTCTGATTGGCTGCAGCTGTGTGTGTGTGTGTGCAGAAGTGAATGATGGCCCACTGCCGCTGTCTGAGTTTCATCACCCTTCTTTAATTATCTCTGAAAGCCTTCCCGCCCACAGTCGTCGTCCCCCCGGCTGGGACCACGTAGGAGGGGAGAACATGAATGAATTGATGAATGAATGTGGAGGTGCGCGGGGGAACTCCTAAATCTACCAGAAACCTTTCAGCTGGTTGCATTAGACGAGCCACAGCACAGAGTTTCCTGCTAGATCACCACAACGCGCTGGTCCTCATTTGAGCCATATGCCGCGGGACTTGAAGACGGATTTACGGAGATACACACAAAAGGGAGAATGGGTGAAGTTAGGGGGAGGGTGAAGTTATTTTAGTGCCCGTTTTTTCTCAAAGACTGTAATGTCACTTTAAGCCAGCGCATCCAAATGCATATAAATTGAAGATCATTGGCTTTGGATGACTTTGGATGAAGGCATCTGCAGAAAGACTGAACAGCAGTGAGGGGATGGCAGCCAGGGATGGAGGGACGGCTCCTTGTTCCTAGGTCTGCACCCTGTGTGTACCTATAGCAGGGGGGATGGTGGTGGTGGTGGTCACGATGAGCCAAGGTGTGTATCCTTCCGGAAGCAGAGCTCGCCGTCGCAGACCTGGCGGGGGAGGAGGCTGTATCGGGTGAGGGAGGAGGAGGCCGGCAGATGCTAGCAGGGGTGTGTTGTCAAGGAGGGCGGGAAAGGGGGAGGCGTGGGAGGGGTGAGGGGACACACAGGTGAGTCAGTGGAAGCCAACTGTCTTCTCTCTCTCTCTCTCTCTCTCTCTCTCTCTCTCTCTCTCTCTCTCTCTCTCTCTCTCTCACTCTCTCTCTCTCTCTCTCTCTCTCCCTCTCCCTATCTCTCTCTCTCTCTCTCTCTCTCTCTCTCTCTCTCTCTCTCTCTCTCTCTCTCTCTCTCTCTCTCTCTCTCTCTCTCTCTCTCTCTCTCTCTCTCTCTCTCTCTGTCTCTCTCTCCCTCTCTCTCTCTCTCTCTCTCTCTCTCTCTCTCTCTCTCTCTCTCTCTCTCTCTCTCTCTCTCTCTCTCTCCTCTCTCTCTCTCTCTCTCTCTCTCTCTCTCTCTCTCTCTCTCTCTCACTCTGCGCCCTTTCTCTCTTTCTCTTTCTCTCTCTCTCTCTCTCTTTCTCTCTCTCTCTCTCTCTCTCTCTCTCTCTCTCTCTCTCTCTCTCTCTCTCTCTCTCTCTCTTTCTTTCTCTCTCTCTCTCTCTCTCTCTCTCTCTCTCTCTCTCTCTCTCTCTCTCTCTCTCTCTCTCTCTCTCTCTCTCTCTCTCTCTCTCTCTGTGTCCCTCCTTGTCCTCTCCTCACACTCTGAGCCCCTCTCCCTCTCCGCTGTCGCTCTGTGATCTGGCTGCCGTTGCGGTGGCCTCATTCTGATCCCTCCCGTCGACTCCGAGCGGCCGTCGTTCTACCTCGTTTGACCTCCTTCCTCGGTCACTTATCCCCTGAAGGACCGGGGCCGGCCGCACCTGGCATCCTTGTCAATTTGCAACATCTGCCAAGCACACTTGTGCTACACTGCTGGGTTTCCCCTGTTTGTTCCTATCCTTCAACCGTTGCCGTGGTGACCTTGAAACGGACGCTGGTAAAATAAATATAACGTTGCTGGATCATATGATCCGTCAGTGATCTGTCCAGATCACTATGAGTCAAACAAGTTGTATTCCAAAAGTCTATTTTCTTTTAAGTATTGTAAGTGTGGGTGTAATTTTTGTGACGAAAAAGTGAGGCTGGTCGATTTGCGAATCAGTAAAGTGATTCTAACATGGGTCTAATAATTTAAGAACAAATTATTCTGAATACTAATTAAGAATAATAATTACTTATTACCTTAAACTTGCACTTTAAACTGTCAACCAATCTATCAATATTTGTGTCATTTTATATTTAGACATTTTAAAACAATTTTTTTTCTCATTAATTATTTTATTTTTAATCCACTGTATGTGTCCAATCTGCGATTCCCTGCAAATACTTTTTTCGCACAAAGGACTGAGGCCGTGTAACTTGGCCGTCTTACCCCCTGAACGGCAGGTGGCCATCCACCTACTGTCTACCACATACACCTCTAGAACCATCCACCTACTGTCTCCCACATACACCTCTAGTACCATCCACCTACTGTCTACCACATACACCTCTAGTACCATCCACCTACTGTCTACCACATACACCTCTAGTACCATCCACCTACTGTCTACCACATACACCTCAAGTACCATCCACCTACTGTCTACCACATACACCTCAAGTACCATCCACCTACTGTCTACCACATCACCTCTAGTACCATCCACCTACTGTCTACCACATACACCTCTAGTACCATCCACCTACTGTCTACCACATACACCTCTAGAACCATCCACCTACTGTCTACCACATACACCTCTAGTACCATCCACCTACTGTCTACCACATACACCTCTAGTACCATCCACCTACTGTCTACCACATACACCTCTAGTACCATCCACCTACTGTCTACCACATACACCTCAAGTACCATCCACCTACTGTCTACCACATACACCTCTAGTACCATCCACCTACTGTCTACTAGGGCTGTCAACGAATATTCGAAGTTCGAATATTTGTTCGAAATGTATCCAAAAACGCGAATTCGACGGTGAAAATTAATATTCGAATGTGAAAAAACACTCCCGCGGAACAAGCGCCTCTATCTGCTTTGTGAATGAGCCTCTGTCTGTTCGCGATGTCCCTCATAATATTCGAATGTGAAAAAACACTCCCGCGGTACAAGTGTAACAGACTAGTATTGTGAAGAGCGAATGTATTTTATCCCCTCGGGGTTTCCGTACTTGGATATAGGTATTCCGGCTCGGATATGCCATTCAATAAGCATCCGAAGTAGAGCTCAGGGAGCTAGTAGTCTGGCTGGTGAAAGCTGCTATAACGCAATGTTCTCGGCAAAGTCCGAGACAGCTTTTTTTTCATGAATCCGAACGGTGCGTTGTGCGAAGTGCCCTTTCGCTGGCATGGTGGAAGACGTAGGCGACATGCATATTTTTCTTTATCGATTTTAATAGGCCTTCTCGATAAATGGTAACTTGGTAAGCAAAGCAAGGAACGTTACCACTAGCATACTTTGTAACATTCAGAAACGGGCGTCTTCTTCAGATTACTATAGTTTGCGCGCTTGCAGGTGTGGTGGTGAAATGCAAGCGATACAAAGTTGTGGCTTTTCATGATTAGGCCTCCACGTTACTGGGCTGTTTATAGGATATATATATATCCCGCTAATTTGAACCATGGTTTTGTCGCATTATTGACATATTGACGGCAACTGCGTAAAATAGGCAACCAGATATTCGAATAGTTCGAATTCGTGATTTTTTTCCAAACGAACATTCGAATGTCATTTTTGAGCAATTTTGACAGCCCTACTGTCTACCACATACACCTCTAGAACCATCCACCTACTGTCTACCACATACACCTCTAGTACCATCCACCTACTGTCTACCACATACACCTCAAGTACCATCCACCTACTGTCTACCACATACACCTTGGGAAAGCATTCCAGTACTGCTTTAAAAAGAAAACCAGCATCTTTCCTTATTGCTACAATTGAACAAGAGTGGTATCTGTTACCGCACCTTCTCGTCGCGATTATGTTAAGTTTCTGTATCTTTTCTTAGCCTTCTCTTAGATTTCGTAGCGCCTTCTAGACCTTTTAGTGTCAGAAATAATCCTAGAAACCTTCCAAACGAAGCAGACCTCCAGGAAACATGAAGATGACTGATGCCACATTCAGTTCTGAGTAATCCTAGCCTCTCACGTGTAAAATCAATTGTGTCACTACAGTAGTGGCTGAATCGATTACGGAAGGGAGACATACACACTACACACAAAATTGTATCTACAATATCTTACATATTTATATATAATCTATTCCTAATGTTATACAATCACTAAGCCAGGTATTTAACTTGCATTTATATCTTAAATATAAATAAGGTGTAAATTAAACCTTGGTCAGGTTTTGGGTAAAGGTCAATCTAGTGATATGTATGGCGGGTAGCCGATAGCTATTCATTGATTTTACTATATTCTTAAAGTGACAATCTCGAGATCTCTGTTTTGTTCTCTTTGGCAACAAAAAAGGTTATTTAAGGATAAAGCAATCTTCTGTTTTTAGCGAGAATACAGATAAAGCTTTCTTAATACCTTTCTATTGGAGAGAGGGAGGATTTTTTTGCACAATACTACTACTCAATATATTTTCGGTTTTAGTTGCAATGAAAAATATAATGCATGAGAAAATAAGTAACATCTATTTAAGTTTAACTTTAGTGTACAAGCTAAGTTAAGCATGTTGCATGCAAGCAAAACAATGGTGGTAATAATTTGACTCACTGGTGGATAGTTAAATAATGAATGTTTAGGTGACTCAGCTTCTCAATTGAAGATATAGCTTATATACATTTTTCAGCCCTTTTGTATGACATTAGATATTTCTCTCATGTCCTGAACGCTTTAAAACGAGGTAAGGAGCAAATACTATTATTTCACAGGCGCAGATATAAACTGCCACTCGCAGAATATAATTGCTTGCGCAAAAATTCAACAACCTCGAGTTGTAGAGGCAGCTGCGAGCGAGAAACAAAACAAAGCAAAAGGCAAAGAATGGCACCTGCATGTGTTCAACTAAGCAGCGAGCACCAGCAGCCCTTCACGCGTGAGAGGGTTCCAGTGGGCTTGCGCTGGCGGGCATACACGCTCCCACCGGTTAATTCTGCTCTCAAAAAGGAGTTCTGCTCATGAGCTGTTGACGTCAATTTTGACAATTTTGGGGCGGAACCTAAAGGGAGTACTGGCCCTCTTGTGATTGGTCAGTTTTTGAGGCGATCACATCCACACAGAACTCCTTGTACTTGATTGACAGCTTCAGTTAACTAAAGAGCCTGCAGTCGATTTGGCCAGATGGTAGTGTTAATGCATCATAACCTTGTTTGAAAACAGGCATGAATATCAAAAGGAAGAAGTTTGGCCTGAGGCTTGTTCCCTTTTCAACGTTTTCCATTTTTTTCAAACCACTGAGTCCTGACAAAAAGTTCTGAGTTGAAGAAACAGTGAGGGAAAAATGGCGGCGAACCCTGAAGATTAACGTTGTGGTGCATTACTGCCATCATCTGGCCAAACAGTCTGCCTCTTGTTCAGTTAGGTCCGCGAGGGTGGGATCGCATTGAAAGCGAAGAGAGCCTGTGCCGCCCAGCTAACGAAATATGGCATCAATCTGAAGCATAACTGATGTAGCAAAGAGGTCAGAGCGTTTACCCATAATCTCTGAGCGAGCGAAATGAGTGAAGAAGCATTAGTGCCGTCAATAGCTAGCTAGCCAACTGTACTCTGCCAGCGTAATGACCGATATCAATTAATGACAAACAAATTATATGGTGAACAAAGCTGAAGAAGCAATGGAAGAATAACAACTTAATTAAAACAGATGAGATAGATACGACGGGTCTTATGTACACAAACTGCTATGAAAGTGAATGAGAAAACTATGGACCCGTAAGTATCCCTCAATTGGTCCATTTAGGATTAACGAAAGCTGCTCGTTTCGTTTCTGAAAGTCAGAGTGCTTTCACCCGATGTTCATGGCCCCCTATTGGTGAGGAGGGTGAATTGGCTGATCTGCCGCGGGAAACGCCGACAGGATTATTTTTTATGAAGCAATTCAGGCAATTCTTGTTCAAACTATTTGCATGGAATCGAATTTTTGACGCTCGCAATATGATCATTTCTGAATTTTATTGAATGAGTTGGGTTATTATTACGTTTATTCAAATAAATATATGTATTTCAATATAAAAGACCAAATCACAAATATTGTTGTATTTGTTGACGATGTTTAGTGCGAGTTGGATGTTTGTGTTTCATTTGAACATTTCAATCAGATTCCGTAAGCCCGACAAATCGAAAGCATGACAACAAATTTTGAGAACCACTTAGTGACTCGGGGAAAAAAATAAAGAAAATAAACTGCTTGTTGCTCGGTCTTAACTCTGAATTTCTGCCAGGCTTGCAATAAAAAGATCTCAATGGCAGACAAGGTTGAATGCTGAGAGTGCAGCGGTTTCAGTCTGAGTGTGCGAGTCTGAGTGTGTCTTCATAAGGGTGCGTTGCCAGCGCTTGGCAGCGGTTGCTATATGGCACAGTGTGGGAGGAATGCGTCACGAAGACCTGTAAAAATCCTTCACCCTTTCACCACTTTATCTTGTCCTCAAAGTGACAGGATATCTCTTAAAAACATCTGTACTTCCCTCCCCACCAAGTCCTCAACGCCCCCTTTCATCGCATTAAATCGTAAAACGCTCAATATTTTACTTTTTTATCGTCTTCACCTTAACCCCCCCTCTTGTCGTCCTCCTCCCTCCAGGCGAACAAACTCCGCACGAAGACACTGAAGAACACCCTGAACCCAGTGTGGAACGAGACGCTGATCTACCACGGAATAACCGCCGCAGACATGACCACCAAAACACTCAGGTAGACCCCCCACACACACACACACATACACTACCACCACCCCCACCATCACCATCATCACACCTACCACCACCAGCAGCACCACTACCATCACACCTACCACTACCACCCCCACAACTAGTACTACTACAACCCTCACCACCACTACCACCCCGACTATCACCACAACCACCTGACATGACCTCCAAAACACTAAAATACCCCCCCCCCCAACCCACCCCCACCCCCACACACACACACACACACACACACACACAGAGACACACACACACACACACTAACACTACCACCATCACCATCACTATGAATATGACTCACACACACACACCTGATGATGGCGTGGTTGAGGGGTGGGTGCATCACATGTATGACCACAAGTTAACATTGTAGCGTCAACAACAGTCAGGGGCTGTTGGTTCATTTATTATCGCAGCTCGGGCAACGACGAGCAACTGTTCCCCATCTGTGTTCGCCGCGGGGACTGCTAGGGGCTGGCTGTAGTATAGAGGCTCCTACTCCTCCTCCTGTTTCTCCTCCTGCACCTCCTCCTTCAGCTCCTCCTCCTCCACCTCCAGCTCTTCCTCATTGTCCTGCTTGAGCTGCTGCTCCTCCTCCTCAACCAGCCTCAACTACTCTTCCTCATTGTCCTGCTCCTCCTCCCTCACCTCCTCCTCCAGCCTCAACTCCTCTTTCTCATCGTCCTGCCTGAACTCCTTCTCCTCCTCCTCCTTCTCAAACTCCTCTTCCGCATCGTCCTGCTTGAAACCCTGCTCCTCCTCCGCCTCCTTCCCCTC
Organism: Gadus morhua; assembly: GCF_902167405.1. Lineage (NCBI taxonomy): Eukaryota > Metazoa > Chordata > Actinopteri > Gadiformes > Gadidae > Gadus > Gadus morhua. The sequence goes on from NC_044050.1 coordinate 11,528,600, forward strand.
CTCCTCTACCGTCAACTCCTTTTCCTCATCGTCTTGCTTGAACCCCTGCTTGAGCTCCTCCTTCCCCTCTTCTTCCACCACCTCCTCCTACACCTGTTCCTGCTCATCCTCTCTCTCCTCCTCCTCCTCCTCCTCCTCCTCCTCCAGGCCCTCTCCATGTAAAGTGATTGAGATCAAGCTTGAGGGCGCAAAATCGGTGACACATTCGAAACTCGTTCCACGCAAACAACTCACTTCAGACGAGCTCTGAAGAAGTTTGGTTGATGTGTAGGTGGTGGTTGTGGTGGTGGTGGTGTTTATGTGGTATGTGTCAAGCTGACTTCCTGCATCCGTTTTCTCCGAAAAGGCGTTAGTGTTGAGACTGTAAGATGCAGATTGGATGAATGCTTAAAAGTGAAAAAGTTACTCACTTACACACTGAGTCCCACACACACACACACACACACACACACACACACACACACACACACACACACACACACACACACACACACACACACACACACACACACACACACACACACACACACACACACACACACACACACACACACACACAAACACACACACAAACACACACACATACACGTTCTCACTCAACCGCTAACACACACTGACACAAACAGACAAACACCCCCATAGACACACACACACACATACACACTCACTCACTCACTCACTCACTCACTCACTGACATAAACAAACACACAGAAACACACACATATACTCACTCACTGACACAAAAACACAAAGCCACTGACTGACGCCCAAACTCGCTCTCACCAACACACACACACATAAACAAAAAACTGCGCGTGTGGCAGCTCCTCCTATCGACGCGGGCAGCAGAAGTACGCCTATCCTCCTGCTTGTGTGTCAAGGGCAATTAGCAGCAAGCCACCGCAGACCACTCCACCCACACGGGGACGGAGCAGGCACCGAAACAAAGGCACACGTGCCTGCATGCACCATGGCATATGAAGAAACCGTATACTATACTATGTGTCTCACTGTGTGTATATATATATATATTTATATATATATATATGTATATATATCAGTGTTTTTAAAGCCAACACATTATGATACAGTATACTGTATATATATATATATATATATATATTATTGTATGTGTAGAAAAACACATTAAGATACAGTTTGCTTTCTATATTGTGTATATATTAACTATCCCATTAAGATACAGTATACTGTATATATATATATCATTGTGTATATAGGCCAACACACTACAACTAGGGTAGGCAATTTCTTTTAGATGCCGTTTTTTCGAAAGTCTCTTTACATCCTGACTTCCATCAATAAATCGAATACTCTGCAGAAAATAGAAGAAATGCAGCTGCTCTCGCAGCCCTGTAACAAGCCTGTCCAATCATTTCATTCAGCCTGAATGAAACCATCGGATGGCCTACCAGTCTGTCGACCTACCCAGCTGCCTGCACACGCTCTCTCCCTGCACTCATTGCTCATGACCGCAGTCTTCCACAAGGATAGGCAGACCTTTTGCTAAAGCTAGCCAACTAGTAACGTGTTTTGGTGGAGTGGCTTAGGAGGG
>NC_044050.1:11540173-11542673 GCF_902167405.1 Gadus morhua
GTACTGATGTGGTTCTTTATTATTTTTCAATGGCCTAAAACCTTAATGTTTACAAGACAGGACACAAAAACAAGCAAACAAATACACTTACACACTTAAAAACACTCACACCCAAAGCCCACTAAAAGTAAATAAATAATTATTAATTTGACAAGAAATAAATAGATAATGACCACATTAGCTCAAACAAACACGCAACCATTTTGGACTTTTTCTTAGTTCTGCCCTTGTTAAATCTTGTTATGACCATGACGCTAGGCAGCACCGGTACAGCAGCACTGTGTATTCACTAGCAGGGTTCTGCTCATGCTGATGTGTGGTTCTGTTGTTGGTTCCTGCAGCGAGGGCGTATCCTGGTGTCCCTGTGCTACAACACGGAGAAGAGCTGTCTGCTTGTGGGCGTCATACGCTGCGCCCACCTGGCAGCCATGGACTCCAACGGCTACTCCGACCCCTTCGTCAAAATGTGAGCTTGATTTCCCAGCCAAGAAGGTTGTGGGTTTGAGCCCCTATGTCCACAGCCTACCTGTTGGTATCCTTGAGCAAGATGCTTACTGGTTGGGCTAGAGACGAATGACACAGTATGGTTAGGGTGATTCACTTCCCAGCCCAGAAGGTTGTGGGTTTGATTCCCTGTGTCTTACGACATCTTTTGATCCCTCTTATCCGTCCATCATCCGGGTGTGTGCGTTCATGTTATTATCTCTGTTTCTTAAAGCAGCACTAGAGAAAATATTCACCTGTTCAGATGCCAACAAAGTCTTGAATCTTTCATCTTGAATTGAAGTCCTCTACCTGTATGCATAATTTAACAAGATCCCTGATCCTTAAGGTCAACTCGAGGAGTCATGCTATTTGCTAAAGAGTAAGCTGCACACTTTGGCCCGTGCAGAGGACGAGTGAGAGAGAATACCAAACAGCTCATGAAATACCAAAGGAGAAAATATCGGTTCACAGGATCAAATTGAAAGGGTGCATAGTTTTAGCAATTATGACCTCAAATGCTTTTGTTTACTATGACTAATCAAATCCCAAATTAAATTGAACATTTCAAACGTTTGCCTGCGTACATCGATCTGTGTTAGACTCAAAAAGTATTGATAAACCAACCATAAGGAGTGTGTTCCTATTTTTAATTGATTGATTACATCAAGCTATTCGCTAATGAAGCATGATTAACGATGCAGTCCCTCGTCGTTGGGTGAGCAGACGGAGGAGACAGAGGAGGAGGGAGGAATACTGACGATAGAGGTACGGCTTGGTATGAACTGGACACATCGGGTAGCCAAGCAGTGCTCATTATTAAACAACGCAGGGAATGAGTAAATGTTTCCCGGTGAACTGCAAAGTTAAGATGCAGGGACGTAATTATATTCGTCTTGACTTGAATTTATGGTAGCAGAGACGTTGAGCTACAAGACGCACATCTTAGAGAGTGGTTTCTCTTTTGCTTTTAGCTCTCTCCCTCTCTCTCTCTCCCTCTCTCTCCCGCTCTCAGTGTATACTATTGTTTTATAAGAACATGGCATAGACCATTGTATTATAAAGACAAGGAATAGAACATTGTGTAATAAGGAAAAAGTGTAGACTATATTGATTTAAGGACAAAGTGTAGACTATATTGAATTATCAGGACAAGCTGTACACTATATTGATTTATAAGGACAAAGTGTAAACCATATTGATTTATAAGGACAAAGTGTAGACCATATTGTATTATGAGGACAAAGCCTGGACCATATTGTATTATAAAGACAAAGTGTAGACCATATTGATTTATAAGGACACGGTATACTCCATTGTATTGTGAAGACAAGGTAGGGACCATCGCATTATAAAGACAAATTAAAAAAATAAAATAATAAGAAGGCACTGAAGGCCCTTGTCTTATAAGAGAGCAGGGTTGTGTGCAATGTATTCTATTATAGTTGCTTTGTGCTCCATGCACTGAACCGTCCCTTGGCTCTGACTTGTCAGAGCCCACTATTGGTTCCTGGCGTTCTGTTTTTAATTAAAATTATTTAGTTTATTATCATCTTCATCCCAAGCAGTCTTTCGTCTGGCACAGTGTGTCCTAAACTAGATTTATGTTTGTTTGTTTATTTGACATTCAGCCGTCTTATTTTTTATCGTTGCCGTCACTACCTCAGTGGTTCGGAGCCCTTCCATTTGTTCTGGACCAGTTTGTGGGTGTGGTAGTGTGTATCTACTTTATCTGTTTCTTCCAGAATGTCCCCCATGTTTACTTGCCACTCTGTTCTTTAAGAGGAGAAAACTAGTGAGGAGAGCCCTGTGATTAAGCTAGGTTCACTGAAGGGCCCAGAGTATTCCAGTATTTTGAACATTAATGAAAAGCATTCGATGCACTGGCTAATGTTTAATGGGAAGCCTTTGACGCAGCGGTAATGTCTGAGCTAATGTTTGAAAATGGATCATGTTGTTTTGAAGTAAACTATGGTGAGTTATATGGTATGCACACCATTAGCTCCAAAAACACATT
>NC_044050.1:11555173-11735173 GCF_902167405.1 Gadus morhua
AGATACTTTTCTACTTACATGAAGGTGTCCTTCTCATTTTGGTGGTGGACCTGATGCAAACAAAACACACAATACTTTAAAAGCACAAAAGGATCCGTTTCGTGGATTTGTATCTATGTGTCGACCTTGTCCTCTTCCTACTTCATGTGTGTGTTTACGTGGTGATCGTGGATGTCCATGCACTGTCATTGAGAAACGTTTGTATGTGTGTGTGTCATTCATTTTTTTAGTGTGTGTGTGTGTGTGTGTGTGTGTGTGTGTGTGTGTGTGTGTGTGTGTGTGTGTGTGTGTGTGTGTGTGTGTGTGTGTGTGTGTGTGTGTGTGTGTGTGTGTGTGTGTGTGTGTGCAGATGTACTCGTCAGTCTGTGTGTTTGGGTGTGTGTGTGTGTTTTGTGTGCACAGGGAGCAGTGTGAATGTTGTTTCGTTGCGTTACGTTATCTTTGTTTTGTGTAGAGAGTCTCTATGATTCCTGTATATATACGTCCTGGGCCCCTTCCATCTGTCCTCTGTGGAGACGCCTAGGAGGGCCATTAACGACCAGAAGAGTTTAACCGAGTGGAACTCCGTCTGTGGATGAAACCCCCCTCATCAGACCAACCTCCGACAACCTGTCGGTCGCATATGACTCCAGCCCACGGACCATCAGAGAAAGACTGGTACAGAATCTGGAGGGTGTCTTAACTTGTGACCCTCTGACCTTTGACCTCTTGCCCCACCCCCACCCCCCATCAAAAGGGTTGCTAAAAAAGGGTTCTCTTAGGCAAGACAGGAAACTGACTTTGACTCATTCAAGCATTTCAGGTTGTTGTCGTCACAGTTTTTTTTACAGTCTAAAAGAAAATCATGTTTGAAACCAATCCTGTCTGATAAAGTACTACAGAAGACGGCCGATACTGCAGTGTTTTTGTTGTGTCTACTCCGCGTGGGTACCATACACTGTACTTATCATGCTAATCTGCGCTGATTTACTCATCCAATTACCTGAGTGATTGTCGATTGATCGACTGAAACACAGTGTGATGAATGTCTGTCCTTTGCCTGCACTGACGTTGGATCCCTTTAAAGTAATTTGGCTGCACGGCTAACTCCAGGGAACGCCATCAGACTGAGTTATGGACTGTTTGGCTTCCCTGCGCTCAGTGCTGGCCGTTGGCCCAGAGCCGCTGCTCTGGACGCCACCACTCTGACATTTGTGTCCCCGTGTGAAATATTGGGCTGGCTTCCCATCTCCTCTTTGTGTGTTTTTGTGGTTGCTGGCCGGGGGAGCAGACACAGTGAACATTGGACTGTGGAGGAACTTCAGTGACTAAGGGAATTACGCGACGAAGAAGAGAAGAAAGTTCAGAACTCGGGCGTGGAGAATCAATTCAGGAGGAACGGACAATCTTAAGAGATAGTCTAAGGACTTTGACACACATACAGTTTACTGTTCTGTGTTGTGTGTGTGTGTGTGAGTGCGTCTTTGTAAGTTTGTATGCTTGAACAATTTTGACTTTGTGTGTGCAGTTCTTCACACTGACTTGTGTAATTAACAGTGTTTATCTCTCCTTGTTCGTCTTACCAGTCTGCTCATATCCCAAGCTTGTGATATGGTGCCATCCTGGCAGGACCCCCTATGGAGCTACAACACATCTGTCTTTCTAACGTATCGTAGCCTCAGGGTTAGCACTGCCTTGCAGCTTTTAAAGAGCAACTCGGAGCATGATGAATGCAAACCATTCCTGAGTGTGGTTGCTTACGTTAGCTTCACGCTACGAATCGGAAGACAAATATGTGTCCACAAAACCAACAAGTCCAGCTGCAACGTATGATGACATTAAATGAGACCCTGTTTTTTAAACGATGGCAACAGATAAAAAACAAACAAGCATGCAAAGACTATGACAACAGCTCCACTCACTCATTCTCCACCGGTTGGTTTCTTCGAAGGGATCGTGTGAACTTTCCTTTATTCCCAGTATTTTTCTTGTGTTGGCTGAAACTAGGTCTTGAACCTGTGAACAGATCTATTCTAAAACCTACACTCTATGTAACACTCTGGAAGCAGGCCATGGTTGGCTTATGCAAACTGATGGAATATTTTTTCAAAACCATATATGCATGTTTACAGCGCCATGTTGAATCGTCACGGCCCACTCTGCATTTTTGAGTGTCGGTGGTTGTCGCGGTGATTCCTAGAACAACATGGGGTTGGTCTATGGAAGCTCACCTTCCATCCAACCTTGACCTTCACCCGCTGGGCCCAGATGTAGCTCTCACCTCCCCTACCGTCTGTAAGACGGGGGCAACAGCTGTAGACAAACAGCTGATGGTTTGTGTGTTCTACAAAAACACAAACAAATTGGAGAATTCCAGGCACGCTAGATATAAAAATGTAATCATGCCTTTAAGTCATTTATTTCTACTTTATATCTTGGCTGAATCGACACACTTTCTACCTTCAAACCTCGAAACTCCCAGCTCTGCACCCCTGCGGTATTGGTGGCCTTTCGGCTGCTTTGGCACCGTAACACTCTGTGGTGCGGACGGAGAGGAGGCCAGGGAGGATGTCTCTGAACTTGTGTTGTTTCAGCCAAGGGCGAAATATTGGAGATATGGTTCTGCAATCCAGGTGTTTTTTTTTTTGTGTTTGAATTGCAGCATTTTCTGTTTTTTTTGTGCATTTTTTTATTTCAGATTTCAGATGGCAGCATGAACATCACAGGTCACGTAAAGTTGAAAAGCCCTAATTTCATGGGAAACCCAGGAGATGCTCTCCACATGGACTTTGGGTTTGTACATGTTGGGGCTTCAACCTAATGAGCTTTACCTGTGAGCCCCTGCTGTGTGTGTCTGTGTGAGCGGGAAAGGTCACACGCTCCTTTGCAGAGTTACATAAAGTGTAGGTGATGATTGGATAGGCCTGTCGGAAAAAAGTAGGCATGATATATTTTTTACCCACGCTATATCCTTTTAACACCTCTACGTCTTGAGCCAAACGTCTATATTCATTTCAATTAAACCTTGAGTTAAAGTGTTAGGTTATAGGTTTGGGTTTGAAACCCAAACCTATAACCGCTGTCTTTTGCTGTCTTACCGCACAGCAAAACGAACCCCAGACAGAGGCAGTGATATACTGTATATACTCACACTAAACGTTGACATTCATGTATGAAGTTGAGATCCTTGGTTCCGGTTCATTCCAGATACCTACTCCTCGAAGGAAATTCACTGTAACAACAATTGAACTGAAAAACTAACGTAGCTTGTGTGTCCTTGGAAGAAAGGCTTATTTTCTTATGAGAACAATCTTTAAATCTTGTTGACCTGAGTTTTTATTTACTTAAATGTTTGATTATATTATGTTCAATTTAATTTGCTCATGGAACCTTCGATGTAGAGTTAGAGCTGCATGTTTTGTACTGAAATTCTATCAGCTGTTAATTCTATCAGCTGCTAATTCAAAGCTCACCTAATCTTGACTGAATGAATTGTTTGGTTTGCGTCATCTATTCGATCTGATTCCATTACGTCTGTGTGAAGAACAAGACAAAACCAGGTTCCTTTTGTTCTGCTTTGCCAAGTGTGTTATTGCAAAAAAAGATTGCTGTCATAGAGGCCGACATTTATCTTGGGTAACATTTGATGGGAATGGGAGGCAATGCGATTAAGAATTCTCCAAGGGCATCCCTGTGTCTCTCGCCACCGTCACTGTTGTCCGAATGTCACTGTTGATCGTGTCGTATGGGTGCCATCTTGTGGTGGATATGTGTAATTACATTGCAAAATAAATTGCAGTCGTTTCAGTGGTGTTGTCGGCCTCGTGTGTGGGGGGGTGTCCAGACGGATTGGAGGGGGCGGTTGGGGGCATTTCGTGATTGCTCAATCGCGTGGCCTTTACAACGGCAAGTGGCCACTGGGCGCAGTGTGGGGCTCCTACCACTAGGGGGTGCCCTCGCACCGCGGGCTAAATTACATTTCAAGTGGACCAGCCATGTACACCTGGGGGGGCCCTAAGCAGGATCATTTTGGGGCCCTGCTTTAGGGTTGATAGAGTAGTTTTGCAACTGTACCCATTCATAACCCTTATGGTTTTTTCCTTTCACATTTAAAAGAGGTGAAAGTTGAAATTTGTATTTTGTATTTGTGTTTGTATTTATTTTTTAGAAAACATCAAGATAATAATAAATTCCACAACAAAAACAATACAACACAATTATAACTTTGGCTAATAAATTAGCCAAAAGCGCAAAAAAAGTGCAAAAACAAAAATGCGAAATAAATTGTCTCCTCTACCTTCACTTTCTAGATCAAACCTGTATTACACATTCAAATCCCCCAAAAGTCACAAAACAATTAAAAACGAAGAAAATGCTATGAATAATAAATAAATGAATAATATGCAAGCAAATAGTATAAATAAAAAATAGATAATAAGAAAACAACCTGCACCCTGATCCCCTTTCAATCCAAAGGTAGCGAGATTCGTTTAGCTTCATCATGTACTGCATCGTCATCATTGCGTTTGCCAGTTTGGGATCAGTCAAACCAGCGCCTGCACTGAATCAAATATCATGTTCCTTTCTTATTGCCCTCTCAGCAACATAGAGCAGTAGAGCGCAATGGGCTGGACAATGCATTGGTACAGCAGTAGGAGGAGATGGGGTGCAACATAGAGTCCGTAAACTTAAAGGACTCTATGTCGCACCCCATCTCCTCCTACTGCTGTACCAATGCATTGTCCAGCCCATCCTGCTCTACTGTTCCACCTGCTTCTTCAACATGCTCACTGTCAAAAACCGGGTCATACTCACGAGTGTCACAAACATAGCTGCCAAATGAATCGGTCTCCCCACACCCACACTGTCAGAGCTTAACCTAAAGGCCATTTCATGCATCGCATCCACAATAGCACAGGACAACACACACCCACTCAACTGCCACACCATCATGCCCTCTGGACGCAGGTACAGGTCCCTGTTGTGCAGGAGGGCACGCTATTGCGAAAGCCTGGTGCCTGCAGCCATAGCAGCCTTAAATAAAATGCCAAGATAACTCACCCCTGTTCCACACTATTCACATATTTTGTCTGCATGTTGTTTTTGTTGTGTATGCTGTCAATCTGTTACTGTCTGTCGGCATGCGGCCCACAAATGTACTATGGAGTGAAAAAGAATTTCCCCCAGGGGACAATAAAGTAAAAGTCTAAAGTCAACACCAAGCATTACATGAACAACATGTGTAGGTCAGTCAGAATCAGGTCATTTTAGGATATCATGATCAGACCTCTAGGTCTGAGGGACAGACAGACACAGTCAAAATTCTTAATTCCACCATTGTTCCATTGTTTTCTCATGCTAATATGAGCTGTATGTTTATAATGTTTCCTTTCTTGTTAAGTAAATTGCTTTGTGCAATTAAAAAATGATGATAATAAAATAAAATTATATGTGTATAAAAAAAAAAACATTGCTCTTGGGGCCCCCTGGCAGCTGGGGGCCCTAAGTGGCCGCCCAGTTTGTGTATAGGGAGGACCAGCTCTGATTGGAGGTAGTGGTGGGTTGACATTGTGTAAGGAGATGTTTCGGATGTGGATACATGTGTGTGTGGGGAGGGGGGTGTATAAGAGTGGGTGTGTGGTTGTGGGTGGATGTTTTTGGATAGTGGGGGAGAGAGGGGTGAGGTAGAGGGTTGGTAAGTAGGAATGTTGCATGGAGGTTGTGTAAGGGTGCTGGCGGGTAGGTGTGTAGACATAATTGTGTGATATTGTGCGAGGTAGGTATATGGATGTTTGAGGGTGTAAGTGTACGAGGTGGGTCGGTGTGTGGACGAGTGTGTTAATGTGCGAGGTTGGTGTGTGTAGGTGTGTGGACGTATTATTGTGTGTTACTAACACACACATATACGTCCACACAGCTACACACACCTACCTCGCACACTAACACTTTGTTAGTGTGCGAGGTGTGTGGATGTTTGAGTGTATGTAAGTGTGTGTATATTTTTATGTGCCGATGGGGGGGATGGTAAGAAAGTGAGTGAACAGAAAACATGACATATTTTGCAGAAGAGAGTCTGAGGGTCTCAAATTCAAAGTGGTTTATTTGTCATATGCACAACAATTACAGCAGCAGTCGATGGCAATTAAATTGTTGAGTCTCAGGCTCCCTTAAACTAAAACAATATAAAACGAAAACGTATAAGAGAAACAAAAACTGGACATGAAATAATTAGAATAAATAAATAATAAAAAATATAATAATAATACCTGTTGCACTATCCTGTACTATGTTATCACTGCTGGAAAACTGGCAAAAATTATAAAACTTTACAATAAGGGTACAATAATTAAGCACAAATTAACAGTAGCAAATGCAATAATAAGCACTTAATAACAATTAGCTAATTGGCTAACAGTCTAGTTATCCTTTCCTAAAAGTGTTCATTTTAACTATGGTATTAATTTATTAATTATTGAATACGGTTCGGGTTTACCCTCAACCACCTCAGCGTGTATGTGTGTGTGCGTGTGTGTGGTTGATGCATGCATGTGTGTGTGTATGATGTGAGTGTGTGTATGATGTGTGTTTGTAAGGTGTGTTACCTTGAGAGGGTATGGTTTTTTAGGGGTAGGGGCTGGAATTGTTCGGCGAGAGGGTGAGGATATTTGAGGTGAGAGGGTGAGGATAGTTGAGGTGAGAGGTAGAGGATAGTTGAGGTGAGAGGTAGAGGATAGTTGAGGTGAGAGGTAGAGGATAGTTGAGGGGAGAGGGTGAGGATAGTTGAGGTGAGAGGTAGAGGATAGTTGAGGTGAGAGGTAGAGGATAGTTGAGGGGAGAGGGTGAGTTTAGTTGAGGGGAGAGGGTGAGGATAGTTGAGGTGAGAGGTAGAGGATAGTTGAGGGGAGAGGGTGAGGATAGTTGAGGGGAGAGGGTGAGGATAGTTAGGGGGGAGAAGGAGAGGGTAGAGGGGGGAGCATGAGGATAGTTGAAGGGAGAGAGTGAGGTTACTAGGGGGAGAGGGAGAGTTGGGTAGGGGGAGGAGAGGGTGAGGAGGATAGATGGGAGAGAGGGGGGACAGTTGGGGGGAGGGTAGAGGGTGTATTAATCGGGATAACGTACAGCGAGCCACTCATTAACACAGAGCGAAACCCTTCAGGGTGATCCAAGACCCCTCGCTGTACATGATTCCTGACCGGTGATGTTAAATCAACGCAGTCTCACTCCGAGCTGTACATGATTCCTGGCCAGTTCGTCAAAAATCAACGCTTGTTCAGAGGCTTTTGGCGTTAACTACTGACGCAAAGGGTGTCCTTGTGCGTCTTCATTCGACGCAGGAGTTTTCAAATGTAATCCCTCCACGAGGAAGTGGAGTAACCCCAAGGTTGGATTACCGCACGGGCACACCGGGCACATGCCCTGGGGCCCAAGGGGCAACGCCAGAGCTTCTGTGTGAAGTCGCTGAACGTCCCAGGTGGATATCAGGCTAGTGTTGTTGTTGTTGTTGTTGCTAGCTAGCGCCGCCGCTTAGCATGTACTTCACAACTCTATTGTCCACTCGAGGCCCGAAAATAAACAGCGACATAATCGATTATGGCACGTTGCCGCATCGATGCTGAATCGTGCATGCCCCGCATTGCGATACGTCGCCGAATCGATTATTGTTGACACCCCTAGTATTTCTTTCCGTTTGTACATTTGAGACCGGTCACTCACAGGTCACGAACAAGGCACTGTGATTTAAACATGGAGCAACGGCAAACGGTTGTAACGGTGAACTCTAAGTGGAACAGCTAAGCGAAAAGATAAAAGGAGAAATTTAATTTGCTGTTGACTTTAATTGAGGCCGCCATGCCTGCGCAGTTTTCTTTACTTAGCTGATCCGTCTCTTTCTGCTTGAACAGCCACAAGAAAATTATATTTTACTATTCTTATACTATTATAAACTAACAAATTTCGTCCAAAACACCAAAAATGGCAACCCTTGTAAATCCTTTTTTGTATAAATAAAGATGCATTTATTTGTAATAATTATTGTGATGTTGCCTTATGTTCTACAAATCCTGCTGAGTTGCAGGTGAAAGTATAGGCCAATGACTTAGTTATTATTATCACCAATAAGTGTGTGTATCTGGGTGCGTGTGTTTGTGTTGGAAGGTGGAAGGGGAGTGGAGGGGGACCCGATATCTCATAATCCGTCCATGCGTAACATGCGTCACGTCAAATCAAAGCGCACTGGAAAATCATGCACAGAAACATTCACATCTCAGCTCCAAGTCTCAGCTCCAAACCTCCGAACCTGCAGGGGGCAGAGAGAAAGTCAGTGCGTGTGAGAAACCAAGCCCCGCCCTCCACTTCCTGTGGCAGGCAATCACCTGCACACCTGCATGGGAGGAAAAGTTTGTGAGAGATCTTCCAGCAAACAATTAAAACAAAGAAAGACGCTCAGCTCATGATCAAAACACTGGAGACGCAACTGGTAGAGAAATGGACTTCCTTATTTAAATGAATATAAATATGTAAAATGTTGAAAAGGTATATTAAGGTAGTGGTGCCGAGATGATGCCTCATGAAACGTCAAAGCCTCGCAGCCAGATTAACCATCAAAGTGGTTCGACCTCGAAGCTTCAAATGAGTACGCTAGGGACACCTAGTGGTGAATGATATTATGATGAAAGAAAGAGTTTCCTGTGATGATGTGATGTTTGCTTCGTACAACATCAAAACATTTGAGAATTAAAGTCATTTCGGTGATACGTGCGAGTGTGCCGTTCATAAATATCTCCCGAGCTCATGGTAGAAAAACAAATCATTTGACAAAGATTGTATGTCATCCCGGGCAAAATAGAATGTCTAATAATTGTAATAATAGAACAACTGCATGATGACTGAGAATGAGTGTGATTAATTGCATAGCCATTCAAGTGATCTTGGAACTGGGTAGTCTTCTTTTTGTAAAAATGTGCCAATTGTGAACCCATATCGCGGAACAGCCCGAGATGAAGCCTCGAACGTCACACGCTACGTCATTTCGCCTATGTGAATCCCACTCGATACGGAGCTTCGCTGGGGGAGGAGCCGAGGTACTCGACACACGCCCCTATGCCTCGACGCAAACCATAACATCACTATATTAAGGCATTGCATCAGTACTTAAGTTTGAGTAGTAGCCCCTTTGTGCCTTATCAGTTGTTGCATATGTAATTAACTTGAGTTGCATTGCAAAATGATAGTTTGCAAATATCAGGCTTGATCTGAATGCTGACTGAAATTGTAAAGTAAAAGGCATCCTTATGTTTAGATGAAATCATACTTTGCTGGCTTATGTTTGAAACCTTTAATTATTTGATGTGCTTTTGCAGGAATATATTGCTTATTTAACTGCAGAAGATGCAATGATTTGATTAACAGTATCAAAAGTTATGTGTTTAGTCTAAAATATATTATTTGATAATAATGCAATGTCTCTTTTTTCTTGTGATTTATCTTTGAAGGTTTTCAACCTAACAACCTAAATACACTATGCTATATGCACTTCACTTCTAAATAAATAAGAAAAGGAAGAGAATTTGAGTTGTCCCTTGCGTCATTCCAAGTATTTGATCAAGCAGTTTTTCAAGTTTGGGCAAGAGCTGAGCACCAAAACTTAACATAACTTGACAGTAACCCTAACCCTAATCCTTACCACTACTACCCTAACCCTAACCCTAACCAATACTACCCTAACCCTAACCACTACTACCCTAACCCTAAACCGTTTCAGTACCATTTCGGTACTTGCCCCTACCATCCTACGAAAAAAAGATTTGCGGGAGCGCTTTTACTGGGGGTCAAATATCGCCATGGAGGCAAGTGAAAGGAAGTTGAACAACCCCTAAGTCGAATAAAGACGCTCAAGGACACCCTTTGCGTCAGCAGTTAACGCCAAACGAGTTGATTTTTGACGAACTCGGAGTGAGACTGTATTGGTTCAATCTTTCCATCTTAATCAAGTACACAACTGTTACAGCCGTGGCTGTTACCCAGCATTTTTTTCGCTCTGTCTCTCCCTCATGATGTTTGCATGTCGGTGCGATGGATGAGGCAGTCCATTGATTTTTCCCTGGCTCTTCACCTGCTCCATGATGCACACCTGTCATCCATCTCCGGCATGAAAACTCGTCGTTTCAACCATAGTCTCCGGCCATCCTTGGCTTCCCCCCCCCCCCCGACTGTCCCCGACCTCAAACTATTCTCACCCTCTCTCCTGTCTATCCTCACCCTCTCTCCTCAACTAACCTCACCCTCTCCCCGTCAACTAACAAAGGGCAAAGGCATGGCCAACAGCTGGGAAGACATTTCATTAGACACATAAGACACACTTATACTAAGTATGGAACAATGCTGTAGTACAGTCGGCATTTGACCTTCTCGGAGTGAGACTTAGTTGACTCGGGTTGTGGTAGATCTGCGAGGCCATGTTCAGTGTGCCTCATTCTGCCAATTTGTATGGGGTCAGAACCGTCTCATTAATAATGAATGCACACAGAAGGATTCACAATTGTATTTTGCGATTTATATATAAATTACTCTTTTCTCAAATACATTTCAATACACACAGAAATGAATATGGTATGTAAAATAAATCCATAAACAAAAATAAGTTTCACAAACACATTTCTGATCCACACACAAATGTGTCTTGTTCTAAAGAAATGTAATATAAATCCATAAAAAAATGAATAAGAAGATTATTTGCAATTTTCCTCAAAGATGAATTTGGATGTTGTGACATTTATATACAAACTGTTAAACTTGTATTTTCATTTGTGAACTTGTTTGCATTTGTGTGTGAACTGGTCTGTATGGATTTTTGAGACTCTCATGACGTGGCTGGATTCACAAATGCACTTTTTTCAACAAGTAACTCTCTGTAGCCAATCAGATGCCTCCCTCGTCTTCAGCCAATCACATGACTGCAGTGACTGTGTTTTTAGATTGTCGGTGCCGTTAAAGTAGCATTATTAATCGTTTACTACTTTGACGGCACCTACAATCCCAAAACCCAGTCGAAACTAGATGGAAAAATGGTTTGAAACGTGACACAGCTTTTACTTCTTCGTCACCTAGAGATTGTTATGTACGATCATTCAAAAACCCCATGTAATTTCCCATAGGCCCATTTGACCGAAGGAACCGGTAGGCCCGGAGGCTTGACTTATTCTTCAGAGGTCGGGACTGCAGTCACGTGATTGGCTGAAAACGAGAGAGGCATCTGATTGGCTACAGAGAGTTCCTTGTTAAAAAAAAAGGCATTTGTAAATCCAGCCACGTCAGGAGTCTCAAAAATCCACATATAAATACAGACCAGTTCACACACAAATGCAAACAAGTTCACAAATGAAAAGCGTCTTGTTAATTCAAGTTTAACAGATTGTATATAACTGTAACAACATCCAAATACATTTTTGATGAAATTGCAAATATTTTCTTAATTCATATATTTATGGGTTTATCCTACATTAATTTACAACAAGACACATTTGCGTGTGGATCAGAAATGTGTTTGTGAAGGGGATTGTTAGGGATTTATTTTACATTTATACATACCGATATTCATTTGTGTGTGCATTGAAATGTCTTTGTGAGAAGAGAGTAATTTATATCACAAAATACATTTGTGAATCCTTCTCTGTGCATTCATTATTTATGAGACAGTTCTTTCCCCATACATTTGCAGGTGAACCCAGGAGACGAACGGAGGGTGACGTCCATCATGGCGGTGATAATAACAGTGACATTTAGGATTTTTTAAATATTTTTTTTTCTGAACTCGACTGAACTGAAGCCTGAGTCATTCTGAGAAAAGGTGGGATGCATGCTTGTGACATTGGATGAGGTATTCCAGCCACCCACTGTCGACTGGAAGGTGTTCATTTGTTATATACTGAAAGAATTGCGGATGGTGGATGAGTCACTGGAGGTGACTCACTAAAGAACAACTGACCAACCGTAGATGGTGGTAGAGGCTCGCGGAGAACTCATGGCGAGAGAGTCCTTCAGGATTGCCGCAATACGATTGATTGGTCGTATTATATTGATAATCATTATGATAATCTTTACCATTATTTGATTATTTTACAATGTCTGTTACTATGTTACACTCGGACTGCAAAACCACTTTTCCCCTGGGATTTAATAACGTTTGAACTTGAAGTAGGCTTGTACTTTTACAAGTAGGAGCATAGCCAACCGTCAGCTTGGGAGAGAGTGAGAGATAGAGAGAGTGATTGAAAGAGACACAGAAAGAGAGAGAGATAAAAAACATACAATCCTCTGTCACCGTTTTCTCTTCCCAAAGGTAATTTATCTTGGACATGAATGGCCTAGTAATAATGGGAATTATGCTTGTCACTGAATTCAAAGTATAAGGAATACTATATTTGGCACTTTCTTTCTTCAGGTATAAAAGCTTTAGAAATTTCTGGTCTAATTAGTCATTTTTGACACAGACAATTCCGTTGAAAGGCATTGCCGATGCTTTTAGGCTCTTTCAGTCTACATCTCACTTTACTTCAACCCAGAGAGCTTTGATATCGACAATTCTGCAACATCTTATAGAAAAAAGCCAAAGGAGGTGTCCATATTTTATTTGAATTTGTAGTCTCACTGAGTTCTCTCTCAAGCTAAATCAAGGCAGTTATCATCCGTGATTGAGTTGTGTGTGTTATTTTCCCTCCCAATGTCCATGTTCTTTGTGTGCTACTGAGATTGTGCGGGTAGAGTTGGTTATTCTGAGTTTGTGTGTGATTGGTTGGATGTTTGGATTTGATCCATGCAGAATGGGTGCCAGACGGCCACTAGGTCGACAGTTCAGCTGTAGACCGAAAACATGTTGTTACCACCTCCATCTCTTCGATGTCCTGTGTGTCATAGTTTAGTTGTCTTTCAGTTATTCGGTAGTTGGCAAATGTTTTTCAACGAACCAACCCTACACCCTAGCGAGGGAAGAAATGTTGGATGTGGCCATGGAGATAATGCTCTCCTTGGCACGTAGTGAAAATAGCGTGTTGTTGGATATACAACAGATATTTTCATATTCATTTTGGGTTCATCCACGGTTCCGTGCTTTCAGTCAGTCTTGGCGGACATCCAAGGGACACCCACTTGCTCCTGACTGCTTGCTTTTCACATAGGGACCATCAATAAACTACTCTGTTAATTTCCTCTGAAAAATGGCTTATGCTCAATAGCTTCCATGGCATGGGATGAAAAAAAAACCAAACCTATGCAGAACTGTTCTACTAGGTGGTACTAATTAGACACACTCAAGGATAATGTAATTGTTCCACCTACAATTATATTCGATTTTTTGAAGAATCACATTACTTTCCTATAGAAAATGGCATTTTGCTCATTAGCTTCCATGGTATGGCACCAAAACACATCAAACCAATGCAGAACTGTTCTACTAGGTGGTACTAATTAAACACATCCAATGATAATATCATTTTCTGCACCCACAATTTTATTCGATTTTTTAAAGAATCACATTTATTTCCTATGTAAAATTTTATTTTTGTTCAATAGCTTCCATGGCATGGGACCCAAACACCTCAAACCAATGCAGAACTTTTATACTAGGTGGTAATAATTAAACACACCTAAGGATAATATAATTTGTTGCACCTACAAATCTCTTTATATGTAAAGTTTTTTTTTTTTACTTAATTCATTTTCAATAGTTTCGGTATAAAGCAAACAAATATCGCTGACACCTTGACACGATACAAGGTGTATCGTGCTTTCCTGGGAGCCAAAAAACGAAAGTAGCATAATGGCTCCCGCAGGGATAATTATTCCTATCTTACATATAGCGTTATCGGAAATTTCTTTTTTCGAAAGCATCAGACTTGAGCTGCCTCATGAAACCAGATTTGCAATGAAACTCAAACACTGTTTGCCGTTTTATAACTAGCAGTGCAGGCAGCCACCAACAACGATTGACCTGATTGATTGCCACCGATCAACAGTGCGGCACTATACCTCTATCGGCCACACTTCATGGGGCGTACTCAGGCCTTCTATGGAGAAAATTGATATTTAACAATGTAGATATGTGAACGATTGTCTATAAACGTTAGGTTTGTGTCAGCTTTTTTTTCAGCTAAGAGCGGAATTGCTCCAAACAAAGATATGCGGCCCAATGCCGTTGATTTGGAAATTGATCAGATAACCCGTATTATTACAAATAAAGTGCTGTGTTTTAGCGGGATTATCTTGTAGCAGATTATCTACCTACCGTAGAAAAAAAGATAGAGGAAATAGCGAATTCTTTCTTATTCATTTGGCTTTGTACACACATTTATTGATGGAAAAAGAGGGTCTGATAAACTGTTTTTATTTTTAACACTCAATTGTCAAAGCTTAGTCAACATTAAGAATAAAAAAAATTGATTTAACATGTGATGCCCCTTTGCAGAATAACATTAAGTGTTGGTGATGATGAGTATGTTGGTAAAAAGTAAGGATGATATTTTTTTTTTACCCAAACTATATGCTTTTAGCGCCTCGCCATTTAAATTCACCCTTGAGTTGAAATCCTTGATAGGTTTTGGGTTTTGAACCAACTTTCGGTTCACCAGAGGTGGCCTGTCTTACCGCTGAGCAATTCGACCCCCCAGGCTGCAGCAGTGAGTTCCGGTTCATACCAGATAGCCTACTCCTGGAAGGAACTCCACTGTATCACCATTTGAACTGATAATGGAACGTATTTACTGTGATGAAAGGCTTATTTTCTACTGAGAATCTTCAAGGATTCATAGCTCCCCTAATTTTAACTGAATGATGAATTATTGGGTTTTCGTCATTGAATCTTATTGCATTATGTCTGTGTGAATAAGACAAATTCAAGGTCTGTTTGCTGAGCTTTGCCAATCGGTTATTGCTAAAAAGAATTTATTTTAGAAGCTGACATTTTCTTAAATAAGGTTTTCTGGGAATGGGAGGAGGAGAGAGGCATTGCGACAAAGAATTCACCAAGGGCATCCCTGTGAATAAATTTTGCTGTCACTGTTGATTCTGTGGTATGGGCGCCATCTTGTGGTGGATATGTTTTTTTGACACGCACAAACACGCACACGCTGACGCAAATATCTCCGCAAGTAGGTTTTCACAACAACGAAAGTTTGACTTTATTAGAAATACAAGTGTTGCTTCATCGTTGGGTACACATACCCAGTGTTCTGTTCATTGGCTATTTGAAAGATAAGAGTCAGGGCATTGCTCTCTCCCTCTCAATCCCCATCTAGTTCTCCCTCCCACACACACACTCTTTATAACCATTGATTTTCTTTCTTTCTGTCTCTCCCATTCTCTCTCTCTCTCTCTCTCTCTCTCTCTCTCTCTCTCTCTCTCTCTCTCTCTCTCTCTCTCTCTCTCTCTCTCTCTCTCTCTCTCTCTCTCTCTCTCTCTCTCTCTCTCTCTCTCTCTCTCTCTCTCCTCCCTCCACCCGTTTTCCCCTCTTCTGTCCTCCTCCTCTCTCTCCCCTCCACTCTCTACCCCAGAGAGGTAGGGTCACTCCATATCACCAGGTCGAAGGGCAGCCCCATGTCTCCCTCTCTGTCTCCCCCGCTCCCTCTCTCTCCCCATTCTCTCTCCCTCCCCTCCCCCCTCAGGGCTGGGTCACCCTCCCCATGAACAGCGGCATGTTGGCCTTGTCACTCCACAGCAGCAGGACGAAGGGCCGTGTGGCGGAGAAAGCGGGGAAGCTGCGGGAGAAGATGGTGGCTGTGGCGGCTCCGGCCTCCACCCCCTCCTCCGTCAGGGCCAGGAAGGCCTGGTGACGGGCCCCGTCCAGACGCACAGGGCCCTCCGCATGGAGCCCACACAGGTTGGGGCCCTCAAAGAGCTCCGACAGGTCTGAGGTGGGGGGGGGAGAGAGGCGGGGGTGAGGTAGGGGGTGGACGGAGGTAGTGGTGTGTGGAGGTTGTGTATTGGGGTGTTGTGGTGGTGATACGGTTAGAAGAGAGAAGAAGAGAGAGAGACAGGCAACTTGGAAGATGGACAAAGAACTCGATATGTTTGACGGAAGAGAGTCGTTTGACGGAAGAGAGTCGTGAATCCAGGGGGGTCTGATCGTCACTCAGACGATCAGACAGAGCATTAATTAACATTAGAAAATGCAGTAATAAGCACTTACTTACAATTAGCTAATTAATAGTTAAATAACGGTCTAGTTATCCTTTTCTAATTGTGTTCATGTTAATTATGGTATTCATTTATACATTATGTAGTAAGGTTCAGATTTACACTTACCCAAACCCCCAAGGGTTAACCTCTTAAAAGGTTAACCCTCAGGGCAAGGGTTATGGTTAACCCTATAATCTTAATTAACAGCTAGTTAGCTAGTAAACATGGATCCCAATTAGTAAATGATTAATAGACAGTTAGTACATTGTTAACTGTTTGTTGCTTAATACTGCATTGGTAAATTATTGTACTCTTATTGTAAAGTACTCGTCTTCTGGGGGGAAACGGCAGAGAGCCTGAGTCGGAAACCCCAGAACTGAAGGGACAGAGATACGCCTTGTTCGTTACGGAGATATTTTACCCAAGAGAAACTCCTTTTTCAATAGTAGACAATCCTTTCAGAAGGGAAATTGGGGAACCCTAAACAGTGTTGCAACACGATTGGTTGAAACAAACGTGAAGCAAAATAAAAACAAATCCAAAAGCAACACCGGGGGGGGAAAACAGCCCACCTAGCTTCCTGAGCAGTGTGCTCATGTCCGTCTGCAGGTCCAGCCGGATCTTGGGGAGGGTGACCTCGATGATCTCCGGGGGGGAGCTCCGCAGAGCCTCCATCATGAGGGCCAGTGAGCGGTCGCTAAGCCCCTCCTCCAGCTGCTGGAGGTCAGAGAGGCTGTGGGTCCTGGGCAGCAGGATGTACAGGCTGGTCTGCCCTGTGAGAGGGAACAGCATCACCTGGTGGACACGCACACACACACACACACACAGACGCACACACACCCACACCCACACCCACCCACCCACCCACACACACACACACACACACACGCACACACACATATCATATCATACACATAAGAATCAAACACACACACAGATGGAGAAGGTAGAAGCGATGGGTTCGGTGTGCGTCTGTGCGGTTAATGCATGTTTGTGCAGGGTTCGATTTGCGTGGGAGCTAATAAGTGGCTGCCTGAGCCCCCTTGAAGCAGTTAATCCATCCACCTGTTCGGGCACTAGGATACATGATGAACATCCATTAGTTTAAATATTGCAATGTTTCCGGCAAAAAAGTATAAGAAAAATGTATTTAAAAAAAAATAAGGAAACTATTCTCTCTCGTGAATGACCATAATGGCTGTGCATGTGTGCGAGTGCGTGTCAGTGTGTGTTGGATTCAGAACATGTGGTCATGACCAGTGAAATCTCCCTCTCTCTCGGGCACCTGCACCGGGTAAGCTATTGTTTATTTATCTCTGCCCCTACAATTTTTGAGACCCCCACAAAGCTCAGATTATTACTCGAACACTGTGTGCGTGTGTGTGTGTGTGTGTGTGTGTGTGTGTGTGTGTGTGTGTGTGTGTGTGTGTGTGTGTGTGTGTGTGTGTGTGTGTGTGTGTGTGTGTGTGTGTGTCTTGGTGAGTGATGCATGTGTGTGTGTTTGTATGTAAGTGTTCCATTTGTGTGTGTCTGTTTGTGTGTATGCATGCGTTTGAGTTGTGTGTGTGCGTGTGTTTGAGCGATGTGTGTGTGTGTGTGTGTGTGTGTGTGTGTGTGTGTGTGTGTGTGTGTGTGTGTGTGTGTGTGTGTGTGTGTGTGTGTGTGTGTGTGTGTGTGTATGGTGTATGTATGTGTGTGTGAGTGATACATGTATGATAATGTGTTTGTGCATGATGTATTTATGTGTGTGTGAGTGATACATGTGTGTATGATGCGAGTATGTGTATGATGTGTGTGTTCAGCGTGTGTTACCTGGGCCTTGAGCTCAGGGATGTACTTGTTGGAGGCGCTGTGCTGGGAGCTGTAGAGGACAGGAACCGTCTCCGTGTCTCCGTTCAGCTTGGTGAACACTGCCGTCTGGTTCCCACTCTCGAACTTGGTCTTCCACCGGCCTGCAACACACACACATACATGCAACATATGCAGCACACACACACAAGCCCACATACATACACACACGTAACACACAGATATGCAGCACACCCGTACACACACATATATACACACACACATTAAATACACACACTCTCCCCCCAAACACTCCCCCCATACCACGTTCCCCCCACACACACACGCACACACACACATTGAGTACACACGCTCCCCCCTCCCACAAACACAAACACACACATTGAATACATCCACTCTCTGCCCCAAAACTATGCACGCACGCACACAAACACACACACTGATACACATACTGTCCCCCCCTCACCCCTGAAGGCGACGGCGTTGAGCAGGAGCAGCTGTGTGTCAGGGTCCAGGGTGTCCAGCAGGTGGGTGATGGTGTTCTGGGTGTGCTGAGAGACCCAGCTGTTGATCATCCGGGCGTTAGCCAGGCCGTCGGCCAGCAGGGGGGCCGGCTGGCTGGAGTAGAACTTCAGAGTCTGATTGAGGAAGGACTTAGTGAGGGTCAGGTCTGGGGCGGAGAAGGATAGATGAGAGAGAGGGGGAATATAGTAGGTGGGGGGGGAGGGTAGTTTGAGTTCGAGTTCGGGAGGATAGTTGGGAGAAAGGGTGAGGATAGTTGGGGGGGGGGGGGGGGGGGGGAGAGGATATTTGAGGGGAGAGAGTGAGATTAGAAGGGGAGAGGGAGGGGACATATGGGAGAGCGGGTGAGAACAGATGGGGGAGGGTAGAGGGTTTAATAATCGGGATAACGTACAGCGAGCCAGTCATTAACACAAAGCAAACCCTTTAAGGGTGATTTAATACCCCTCGCTGCTCCCGTTGAAGTTAAATCTGCTAATCTGAATTATGCAACAATGCTTTGTGCATTGATTTAAAATGTTATTTACTTATACTAAAAATTTAACAATGCTGTGGTTAGATTGTATGTAAACCATTATAAGGTGATTATAACAACATTAGACAGGTGAATAAATAGAAATGGCCATATGAGTTGGTGCGTCGAACTTGGGTTGTGGAAGATCTGCGAGGCCATGTTCAGGGATCCGTGGAGATCGTTCCTCATTCTGGCCATCTGCAGGTGAACGCAGTGGAATTCTCGCGGCAGGCGCAGCGCGTTCTCCAGCTTGCCGCGGGTGGCGCCACGCGCCCCTGTGACGTGGACAACGGTGGGTGACGTGCATTATTGCGGCGAAAACAAGTGACAATTACATCAGTTAAATAATTGTTCACATCTGCAGGTGAATGCAGGCGAAGAACGGTGGATGACGTCCATCATGGCAGCCATAACAACAGTGACATTTACAGAGTTTTTTTGTTTTTGGATTTATTTAGTTTTATGTGTTTTTATTCTGAACCGGACTGAACTGCAGACTGAGTCGTTCTGAGAAAAGGTGTGATGCATGCTCGTGAGGTGAGATAAGGTGTTTCAGCTACCCACGGTCCCCTGGAAGGTCTTATTGTATTGTAAATATACTGAAAGACGTGTGGTTGGTGGAAGTCACTTGAGGTGACACACTGAATATCAACCGACCGGCAGTCGATATTCCTATTTCCTACCGAGCAACAGGTGCGTCAACAGGCTGCCGATGCTAATGGGAGAGTAGAGCAGATTCCCAGAGGGGCTGAGCTGCTGTAGATGGTGGTAGAGGCTCGTGGAGAACTCGGCGAGAGACTCCTTCAGGATGGCCCTCCCGGAGCGGTTGTCCGTGTCCAGGCAGGGCTCCCCGGCTGAGAGGAAGCCCGCGCACGAGTGGGGAGCCGCCGTAGGGGCAACTGAGAACAAACATAAAGTGATGCTAAAGAATAACAACAAGGATTCTGAGATTGATTTTACTTATTATATTGATTATATTGATTCTCTGGGAAATAACTTGAAGTAGGCTTTAGTAGCTGGAAGTAGTACTTTTAGGAGCTTTGTCCCCAAAAGCTTGCCTCTGAATTCAAGGTAAAAGCATACTATATTCGGCTCTTTTTAAAGTTCAGGTATAAAAGCTTCTGCTATTTCTGGTCCGATTGGTCCTTTTCGACACAGACAATTCAGTTGAAAGTAATTGGCGATGCTTTTATGCTCTTGCTGTCTACATCTCACTTATTACCACCCAGATATTCATAATTCATTCTGTGTTATCCACAATTCTGCAACATCTTCCTGATAGCAAAGAAGCCAAAGGAGGACTATTCTCATTCAATAAATTCTCTCTCAAGCCATATCAGTGAAGGTTATGAGCCTTGATCGAGTTGAGTGCCCGAAGTGATGTTGGATGTGGCCGTGATGCAGTGCTTGGCCCACTACAAAAAATAAACAAGGTTTAAGCGTCCATGCATGTCTCCCGTTCCTTGCGTACGTATTAAGGGATGATTTGGAACTCCTTACTGAGTCTACCCTTACAAAACAATACTCTAACCTCCCTACAGTATTCAAGTCTCTATGGCAACTACCCTTTAGAGTGCCAGTCTTCATCAACCTTTATGAACATAATGGACCAGGATATCATGATGTTTGTTCAGGGGGTTATTATGTCAAAGTCTCAAAGATCCAACCTATACCTTCCACGATGAGCTGGATGGCGCTGAATATGCTCCCGTTGACGGATTCACAGCGGTACAATCCGCTGTCCCCCACAACGGGGTCTTTGATGGTGATACTCTGGTCATTGTTGCCCGGACTGCCGAACACCCACTCCACTCTGTTGGCGCCGTCTTCCTCCATGCCGTCACTGGGCCTGAGCAGACTTGTGTTGCCATCGGGGCTGACCTTGTACCACTGAGCGTAGGTGTCTGACTGAAGGTGGGCTGGTCTCATGCACATCAGGTTGATGTCCCAGCCTTCGTTTATCTTCAGGGTGTAGGCTGTCAGTTCTATGTTTCAATAAAGTTAAACAGCACCCATTTTACAACCAGGTGTGAGGCTGATTAATCAGTGCCCTTTCAAATCTTTCCACTAGTGACATCACACTTGGGAGTGTTCACCATCAGAGGTATTATTCACCTGGTGACCATCTTGGTTCAATCTTGGTTCTACATGCAGGCTGGGAGGGGGAACTGAATGCGGAATGTCGCAAGATGGTTGCTTGGTTCTGAAAGGTTTTTTTTAACCTTTCAGAACCAAGGTTAAAAAATGTACTACCCTATTTTCCGATCATTTTGGGTCCAAGGGACTAGTGCAGACAGCAGTTTCTGAAACTTGTCCAGAATTGAGCTAGAAAGCTGCAGTCGTGATCTGCATGAATAGGCTTAAATGTAGTCCAATGTGGTGTGCCAATGTATGTCTTCCAAAGGGGCTTGTATTATATTCTAACATAATGAATGTTTTTCTTCCCTCATGCTTTTCTATTGTGTCAAACCGAGTCTTCCTCATGGGAAGTCTCAGGGGAGTTTAAGTTGCAGATTGAGATTGCAACCTTCCCTTGAGCGAGAATTGGTTGGACACAAAAACAAACAAACCGGGATCAATTTCTCTGTAGGGAGCCTTTCCATAATGTTAAAATAAAATAGGAGCCTGACACTGGTAAAGTTAAGCACTTTTAGAGGACATACATTGACGGGGCGCTAAACCTGAGGAGATAACATTGCAGCCGGTTTTCGTAGATTAAAAGTGCAGAGAAAATAGGATCCTGGTGGAACAATCGCAAAGTTGGTCCACCAGGGAGAGGACCCGGGGGGTCGATCTACCCAGCATACATCTGGGTAAATTCTCCCACTTGTGATGTCAGAAGTGGACAAATGTTATAATGGCATGTCATGTTCACACCAGCCTCTGGTGATTAAGCAGGAATAACAATGTCAATAGGTATGTGGTTAAAAAGGGATCTTTGTGTGAAGAAGGAGGAGGGTACTCACTCTCTACTGTAATGGTATGTGTGTTCATCCACACTATGTTTTCCTCCCGGGCAAAACACTCATAGACTCCCTCACTGGCGGGAGTGATTTTAGATACGGAGAGGAACATGCTGTTCTGCTCGAACTTGAAGTTTGGAGAAGGAACAATGCCTTTTCCTGTTGGGAAGCCAAATGGAAATTTACTGTACTATTTTACTGTTTTAGTATTTAGAAACTTTTATCATAAATTCTTAATTCACATACATATTATCAATGAGCAGGTAGGGGCTCGGGATACAGGTGAATTGCAAAACCCAGATCCTTTTGCCATGGAATCAAACACCCATTAGATTACTCTGGGCCCCCAATAGGCTTTTATTCTTACAATATTCTGGTCCCTATATAGGGTACATGATGCTTACAATGGGTAACTAATGTGTTGAATTAATGGCTTTGAACTGTTTTATATTTAAAAAGAATAATCATAATACCATTGTGTTTCCACAAAATGGGCAACTGGTCGATGCCTCTTTCACTTGGAAAACAGGGCAGTACCAGTGTGGAACCAGCTGCAGCATGGAACTTTAATGACCAACAACGCTGTAGATATATTCAGGTTAGGAAACTGTTTTTGTGGAATCATTATAGTTACACAATTCATTACAAGCCAACATTTGTATTTATTGCCCCCCCCCCCCCCACACACACACACACACACACACACACACACACACACACACACACACACACACACACACACACACACACACACACACACACACACACACACACACACACACACACACACACACACACACGCACACACACCACACACATCACTTGTGGGATATTACCCACAAAAGTGCAAGAATTTTCACACTTTATCTACAATCAATATTTGACCATAATGGTCATACGATTGTCCAGAACATTAATGAATCCCTGTATAAATGATGATTACTACCAAACCTTTCTTGCTACCATTTAATTTATATTTTTTGTCAAATTTATGAAAGGTCTCAAGGCTGTGTTTACCTCAAAGAGGAGCTGTAGCACAAACACAAATATGGTTTGATATCTCATCTGAAATAAAGTAGAAAATGTCAATAACAAGTTATTATAGTTGTTTTTAAAACAGCAGAGTTGATCTCTCTCAACACATTTCATTATCAGATGGACTCAATACTGGACCTTCTCCAAATATTGTATCCAGTTTCATGCGCTTTTGTTTAGTATTTAACACACCTTATTTAACCAAAAATATCATATATACAGCGTTATAGGAAAACTTACATTGACAGAACTTCCAAAAGCATCAGACGTGAGCTGCCTCATGAAACCAGATACAAACTGAAACTCAAACACTGTTGGCTGTTTTATAACTGGCAGTGTACAACCACCTAAAATGGCTAACCTATGAATGTTGATTCAGGGATGTTTGTTTGATATTCTGCTCTTCTGATTTAGAGGAAATCACATGATTTTCAATGCTGGCAGCAACTAATGAGATCTTCTTTATTGATTTTGTATTTTACCATCAGTAGCATTTGTGTAGAAATGTATGTATGTATGTATGTATGTATGTATGTATGTATGTATGTATGTATGTATGTATGTATGTATGTATGTATGTATGTATGTATGTATGTATGTATGTACAGTATGTACAGTATGTATGTATGTATGCATGTATGTATGTATGTATGTATGTATGTATGCATGCATGCATGCATGCATGCATGTATGTATGTATGTATGTATGTATGTATGTATGTATGTATGTATGCATGCATGCATGCATGCATGCATGCATGTATGCATGCATGCATGTATGTATGTATGTATGTATGTATGTATGTATGTATGTATGTATGTATGTATGTATGTATGTATGTATGTATCAATATATTTATGTGTGGAGGATGAAATTAAAACAGGCCCGGTTTTTATCCAATAGCATTCAGGTTTTTTTGCAACTGATCGACAATGCTGCACTCTACCTCTATCGGCCCCACTTCATGGGGCGTACTCAGGCCAGTGTAATCGAGGGCCAATTCAACGAAAGAAGAAACACAAAAGTTTTAGAAAGTTTTCTTTGGCAGCCAGATGCCCTCTATGATTTTATAAAAACGCGACACAGATATTCAACCATGTAGATATGCGAAGGATTGCCTATAAACGTGAAGTTCGTGTCATCTTGTCTTCAGATATTTTCAAAGAGAGTAAGTTTACGGCCGATCAACTGACTTGGTAGCGGAAATTCTCCAAACAATAGCTCAGCATACGACCTCGTCGACCTAGTGCTTTTGGTATGGAAACTAATCGGATAACGTGTAGGCTATTATTACCAATAATGTGTTTAAGCGCGACAATCTTGTAGGCCTATCTTAAAAACTATAAAATGTAGTGGTCTTTTTTCATTACATTGGCTTTGTACGCACATTCATTGATGGGATTAGAGGGTCCGACTAACCCTAACCCATTTTCAAGGTGCAGTGTTGACAATCCGCAACACCACGAAACACTGATTTCACAGCTCATGAAATTGTACAATCTCAATCATTCCCGTCCCTTAACGCAGTGCGCTCCAACCCACTGGGCCAGGAGGACTTCTGAGACCATGGCAACGCAGTTCAGCATCGATGACGCGTTCGTTCTGGACGGAGAAGAGGATGTGGCGGTGTCCGACGGAGAACGGGAAGGATGGAATAGTCGAGAAAAGGACAGAGAAGCAGCAGGAGAGATGACATTTGGTCCCTTGTCTTTCACGAAACCTCAGAGCCACCCCTCGCCGGCAACCGCCGGCTCTGCAGACCACAGCAATCTCAAGTATCAGGTAGATGGCCCACTCTACTCACACATGCATGCAAATAACAAACCATCACAATGACTCCTATGTGTTGTAAACATGACCCTTTCAGAATCTAGAAAATGAGGACGTTTTGGGAAGCAGTGGGCATTCCTCGTTCAACAACTTCTTTAAAATCAGGTCAGTCTTTCAATTCTAACTTTTAGTTGGTTCTATCTATGCAAAATGTATGAATAATGCTGATATTCTTTCTACCCTTCCCTACAGTGACCCTTCCAACCTGTCTTACTGTAGCTCGCAGTGGTCTTTCAGTACCCTGAGCTCCGTCACCCACCTCTCCGCACACTGCTGCGGGTAACTGACTAACTTTAATACTCCAATGACAAACACCCTTAGCCACTGTAAGACGATCCTGCCCCTATAGGAAGGTTTCACAATTAGGACACAATTATTCCAAGATGCCTGCTTGGTGCTTATTCGCCATTTTTACAAGGAAAACCTTTTTTTCGTGGAAAACTAGTACGGAGATGGCTACCTTGAACCCACTAGTGTACACACTTATGTTTTTCATTGTTTTGAAATAGAAAAACCCATATAAATAGTAACGTTTGATTTGACAAGCATGTATTAAATCAGACACAAACCCATGCATCATTGTGCTGTGTATCAGGTGGATGTCTCACCCGCTTGTCAAGAAGAACTACAGAGTTGTCCTGGCTTCGTTCCTCCTGCTCATCACTGGAGTTGGTATGTACTGCTTCATATCATGTACTGTTCTATTTGTGTTCTTACAAACGCACACACGAATGCACAAACCACTTTGTATGGAAATATAGTCCCCCCTTGAGGGAGCTCTGTTCTGTAGTTTGGTTGCTCTCAGGTGTATTGATTGTCCTGTAAACACTGGTTGAGAATGCCTGAGTGTGTGGGCACCTGGGTATGGGCATTTGTGTGCGTGCGTGGGAATATTTCTTTGGTGCTACAACCTTGGAGGGGACATGTTGTTCTCTCTCCCCTCAAATTTGTGATGAGGAATTGAGTGTTTGTTTTTCCCTGATTATTATTAAATCTAGTCTATTTAAATCTATTTTACCTCTGTTTAATTCGGAAAATGAATTCCTTCAGGGCTTTTCGGGGGGATTTATGTGTGTTTGTGCCGATGCCCTCTAAGTATACACCATTAATAAGATAAGGAAGAATGACAATTATTTTCTTCTGTCTGCTCCTTATCTCACATTTGTTTTTCAGCCCTTATTTTTACAGGCATTGTAATCCAGTTAAACCCAGACGCAGGTGAGAACAAGCACATGACAAAAACAAGACCAGAAAACAACGGCTTATCCTCAAAGAGAAAGGATTATAACTTGGCATTCATGGTACAAACTTTCCTGCCCCTAATGCATAAAGGAGGGCAGTAAGTCAGGTTTAGCGGACTATTTACTACAGACTGGAATGATAAATCAGTGTTATTCCACTTTAACCTCATGTTCTAGCAAACGCAGTAGGAAAAACCAAGCCACATGGTCGGCCAAAGTGGACAACATGTATATCATAAAACCTACCGCCTGCCACCTACCTCAATGCAGTCCATTTCACACATTTAGAACTATACCACACTATCATACACTATTCTATTCTACTATTCTAAACAAACACTCCTCATATATTCTGTATCATTTTCAAAGGTATGTCTTCTTGGGTGTTGTAGTTACAAAAGTAAAAAAAGAAGTATGAGTAAGTTATCAGCTATAATGATTAGATTATAAAGTAATGGATCTGTTTGTGCAGGTGTTTCAAGTGCGATTTTCTTTGTTCCCGGATTCCTTCTCTTCATACCCGGGGGTAAATATTTATTTTGGATTTCATCCCAAGTTATGTTTACAACTGTACTGTCGCCAGTTGGAGCATTGGGAAATACAATTCTAAAGGGCCTCGGCTATGTCATGGTTGATCGACTGATCAACTCCGGCCTACCAGTCGGTACAGTCCCAACAGGGAGTTGATCTATCAAGTATACATCTGATTAGACACAGCAACTGGGGGTGGGCACTGGTTACTAGTGGATCGATTTTTGAAATGTACTTGTTGTTCTGCAACGTTAACGGTCTTGCTCTGTGTTTGTTCCAGTTTACCATGTGACTTACATCAGCTGTGCTGTTCACGGGAGGCGGGGCTTCAAATTCTTCTACCTGCCTTACTTTGAAAAATGATCTGTGGTTCCAACTCTACATCTTGTCAGTATTTACTGATCTTGTTTTCCGTTGCTATGTTTTTTTTTTTCCACACTTTGTTCAGTCTTTATTGTAAAAAGAAACACTAAATGAATTGTCCATCATATGTTTTAACATGTCATTATTATGACCACTTGTTAATTTTAACCACTTGAGTGTTACATTTTTTTTTCACTTTATATGCGTTGTTATGATAATATTTGGTAAACCTGTGGACGCTTCAAATATGTGAATGATGACATAGAAATGTGAAATAAACAAATTAACTTTTTGTATAGTAAAAGAACAGTGCCGATATAATTGTCTCATCTAACACAACAACACCCACCATTCCACCATCATTTAGCATATGCTTTAATCTAGGTTTCGACAGGCATTTTTTCCCAAATATTAACGAAAAGGTAAGGGTTCGGGATTCTTGCTCAAGGAAGCCTATAACTGTGTATTTTCTGGTAAAAAACACAAT
Organism: Gadus morhua; assembly: GCF_902167405.1. Taxonomy (NCBI): domain Eukaryota; kingdom Metazoa; phylum Chordata; class Actinopteri; order Gadiformes; family Gadidae; genus Gadus; species Gadus morhua. The sequence continues at coordinate 11,582,616 of NC_044050.1, forward strand.
TACCCTGCACTGATATCAAAATGTAACATAATTGTTTCATGTTGATGGAGGTATTCAAATAACGTAATTTATATATTGACCAATCTTGGCGAAGTGTATTTCAGTGCATAAAGTAGGCACATACGTGTGTGATTTACATAGACCCCTAGGCTATGACGAGACGTAACGTCACGCCCCTAGTATCAAGCTATTGACTTGAATCTCCAAGAAGGATGGAGGAGGTGGCAAGCCAGCTAAACGAAGAAGGGATACAAAAGAAACTCACCAGTCCTGGAAGAGGGGAGCTATCAACATTTCCCGATGGAACTAAGGTAGAGACAGTCGTGGGGATAAACGATTTATGTGCGTACAGTACGTAAAATGGCTACATTATGTGTTGATTTTTGCTATGTGGCTAACGTCAATGCTAAGGTTATTTAACCTGAACTATATTTCACTTAGTTGCCGTTATTTATACAACTGTGCTATTAAAATAAGTACAACTTTGCTGACCGATCATTAGGTTCCCAAGTTTCCTGATTTGATGATGCTTTATGGTACCTTTTGATTAGTTGTTTCAAGCTAAACCGTATCCCTTCCAGTGAGGCGGAGGCGGGCCAATATAGCGTGTTTTCCCGGGCGTTGATTGGTTGGTACGGGCTGTCAATTGGGTTTCAGTAGTTATGATTGGTTAGTATATGTGACAGCCAATATGGCTTCCTAAGATTTTTTTTTCCTCCAGGTTAAATAATGGTTGCTTACTGGTCAACAGTAAGCAAAATATTATTATCATTAAACTGTGGAATCAGGTTCGCATAGTCATATATTGTGTGTTATATCTAAACGTGTGCGTTGTATCTAAAAGTTGCGATGAATCGAAAAGAGTGTTGTATCGAAAAGTGAGTTTTATCGCAAAGTGAGTGTTTTATCAAGATGTGTGTGTGTGTGTGTGTGTGTGTATGCACGCGTCTAAAAGTGTGTGTTGTATTTGAAAGTGCAAAAGGTGTAAATGTGTTGTATTCCTCAACCAGGTGGTGTTTCACTACCGCACCAGCCTGTGCGATGGCACGGTCCTGGACGACTCCAGGAAGATGGGAGGGCAGAGCAAACCCATGGAGTTAATCCTGGGCAAGAAGTTTAAACTGGCTGTGTGGGAGAGGGTCGTCATCACCATGAGGAAAGGGGAGGTCGCTGACTTCACCTGCAGCACCCAGGTGCGAGAAGCAGCTACTCTGGGAAATAACTCTTCGATGTAGCTCTTGCGTCAGGCTATGTCAGCAATGTGTTTTTCTGACTTTAGTGATTACTATTCATTTCAATGGGCAGTGTAATGTTAAACATGTATTTTATTGGTAAACCTCAAAAAATGTATAAGACACAAAAATGCAATCGAAGAACAATCGTAAAAAAATGATGTAGTGGAAAACATACAGTAGTAAGACTGCATGAAACGACAAAAGTGTATAACCATTGTTATTATGGTTGTCTATTTAATATAAACGCATATAAAATGGATTGTATAAAAATAGCATAGCGGTTAATTATAATCATACTCATAACTCATTAAATGCATGTTAACACCAGGCCAGAGGAGCGCTATAGCAGAATAACACCTGTATCTGGGTCCCATCACAGCACACTGCACTGTACCACCTGGTGTCCCAGTCTCTGAGGAACATCAGTGCGGGGAAGGACCCCCTGGAAGGCCAGAGGCACTGCTGTGGCATCGCCCAGATCCACTCGCACCACTCCCTGGGTTACCAGGACCTCGACGCCCTGCAGGCCAGCCCCCAGCCCCTCGTCTTCACCATAGAGCTGCTGGAGGTAAGCCACCTGACAGTCGACGACTAATCAGATCGCTCTATGGCTGTGTCTCAATTCAGGGGGCGCATCCTTCGAAGGACGCGGCCTATGAAGGTATGGCCTTCGTAGACCGTGAAGGCCGGACCGAAGGCCAAGCAAACGTTTTTAAATGGCCTACGGAGCATTTCAAGTTTGCGTAACAAGCCGTTAACACCCTTTACCTTGCGTGACGACGCGCCGCTCCTGTCACCTAGCAACCCTGACAGCTGCGGTTCAAACAGGACGACGGAGGAGAAATATGGAGCCGTTATATAATAATTATATAAAATAGAATGTTAATTAGTTTAACTATATATTGCTATGTTAATGTCATTGAACTTTGACAATAAAGTTACAAATTCAAAATAGTCCCAACTTTATTTTAATATTAAATGTTTTTACATATATCTGTCATTAAATAAATAATTTGCTACAACTGCCGCTTCCGCTCTCTATGAAGCCATTTCTGAAAAAATCCAACGCGCAATGAATCTTGGGATACGTTGGGCCGGGAAGGATCAAGACAGTGGACCCTTCAAATTCAGGAAAAGGAGAATTTCTCGGCCGCATTTGAAGGAGCCTTTGAAATGGGACAGCCTCGACGCGCCGCTGTGACGCAAGCGGTCTTCAAATGCAGCCTTCGAAGGATGCGTCCCCAAAATTGCGATACAGCCTATATCTTTTTTTCTTTTTTCGTGCAATTCAGGTCATCCCTGAATCGTATCTAAGTGCATGTATCTAGATACGTATTGGATCGTCCCATAAAGGAGAGATACACACACCCCTACTTACGCTGTGAAGGAAGTGCATCACTGATGCACACTTATTTCTAGACTATATACCATGATGCATAGCGGTTTTCCTTCAAATCAAATTCATCACATATGTCTGTGAATGCTTCTGCTTACATTTCATATGTATTGACACTTACAATCAGCTAATCATACATTTTGGCACTCTAATCATTTTACTTACTAACCTACACATCTTTTATATTTTTCTTAGCTTCACTACTTTTGTTTTGTATTCATTATTAGTTCAGTCTTGGTACATGGCTGAACCATGCCTCCATCGTACAAAATGACAACGAGCAAGATATGTTCATGGCACGGCACTTAAAATAAGAAGCGCTTACGTGTGCGTGTCCAGGTGCTTCCTCCGGGGTCCTTCATGCTGGACGTGTGGGCCATGTCGGACAAGGAGAAGCTGGACGCGGTTCCACAGATCCACGAGGAGGGGAACTCCCTGTTCAAGGAGGGCCGCATAAAGGAGGCCTCGGAGAAGTACTATAACAGCATCGCCTGCCTTAAAAACCTACAGATGAAGGTGAGGAGAGAGCGTCCGTCGACTGGGGTTGTTGGGTACAGGAGGGCAAAATGAGCCACGGCGATCGGGTCTTTTCTATGCAGACAGAATTTGTCTGCATAGAAATTCCCTAACCCTAACCCATAAATAAAGTGTTTTGCACTTTATTTATGGGTTTAGATTTCACTTCATCTAATTGAAAGATGTTGTCGGTGAAGCACGATGTGTTTTATACAGTGATGTTGCTAGGTACGCATCCTGCGTCCCTGACGCATTAAAATCTGAAAGGACGCACTAAACTCACTATCCATGCGTCCCGGGGACGCATCTCATTTTCCCCATGAAAAACGATACATTGTGAACATTAAACAACTCGTGTTTAATCACAGTAACTGGCCAAAGAAACCTTCTTGTGAGCAGATCGGACAAGCGCTGTTTCAACCCTCTGCGCATCTACTCGGCGCAGACGAGACCCCCTGTACAAAGTATCGCGACATGCTAATTTAGCCGCTACCAAAACAACTAGCTTGTCACCGCTGATTTCATTTCAACAATTAAAAATACGAACTTCATAGTAAATAAACCCACGTTTCCACTGCTCGATGCTGTGCTCATTCGTGTCGAATGAGCAAATCAAACAGGATTTTTTTGCAATCCTTCTGATTGAATATATGTACATTTATGACAAAATCGTGAGGACTAGGCTTGTGACACACACACACACACACACACACACAAATGTGGCGCTCGCGCGGTAATAGCTCATTGGCGCCTCCTAGTGATCATTATGTGCAAATGCACAGCCTCTCATTAAAATGACTTAGGGGTCATTTGACCCCTCTTGTGGCGCTCGGAGTAAGTAAAAATGGCCCGGCGTTTCTAGTGTTAGACATGAACGGTTGAGTACTCCAGCTCTAACCATATCATACCACCATCAAGGAGTTTAACACTAATTTAATTTAAGAAATAGAATAATAATAAAAAAGAAACACATTTTTTAAACTGGGGAGTCGGGACCCATTGAATTTCTCAGGGACCCACCCAACTCGCCACCTGTGGGTCCCGGGGACTCACTACATTGAAAACCTATCAACATCACTGTTTATAGCAGCATACCTTTATGCTTTAAAAGTATTAGGTGTGGCCTTGAGTCTTCAACATTTCAAATCGTCCAAATGACAATAAATTGGGAGGTTGTTTAATGAGTGATACTGCAACATTGCTTGACTTCTAGAGGGAAAACTCAATAAGTTAAGTCTTTTCTGTGGGCGTGGGGAATTGACTCAGTCCTCTGGGTGCAATTTGCTGTGTTATGTTTTGCTTTCAATAACACCCTTATGTTTTTTTATAATCCCTTTGTGTAATGGCAGTAGCACCATCCAATTGTTTTCTCTTTGAAGTAGTTGTTAGTCTAGAATAAAAGTTATTTATAAAAGTTTGCCAGCATTTCGACTTACGGAAATGATTCCCCTTGTGGGTACTCTTTGGTATTGCATTTGTGTTCTGCCACATCAATTTTTTAGGACTATGCTAAAATGCTTCATTCACATGTATTTCACATTTCATCAATCGAATGCTTCAACTTTGTCTTAAAAGAAGAAATCTGGTGTAAAATGGATCTGGGATATGTTTAATATGATAACTGCTGATGGTATTGTGTGTATAAAATGTCCTTATAAATAAACAATCTGTACTGAACCCCTGAACCCTTATTATACTATCACAGAAGTGTCGGGCTATTTGTAGCCTTGTAAGTGGTTTAAAATATCGATTTAGTTTTTAGTGTAACACATGCCCTCATCGTTCCAAGTTTATAGCGTTTTGGTAGAATAGGTTTAAAAACAGCCAAATTAAGAATGCGTCTACATGCGCTTTTTTGCTACCAAACTAACATTCCAACTCATTATCATACTAAAAATATCCCAGATCTATTTTACACCAGATTTCACCTTTAAACAACGAGGGTTGTGTCATGATCAGATGAATACCGTGCCTCATAAGGCAAAACTGAGCTCTTCCTTTACAGAGAAACTGGCCACCGTTTGATTTCATAATTGCCTAATATTAATTGCGGTTTATTATCTTAAAGGCCCACTATGCAACTTTTTTAGCCAAAATTACATTAATTATGCTGGTTGAGAGTTATTCTGATGGGTCTGCAACCATTTCTGGGTTGTTTGGTGGGTGTGTCATTGCCCCATGTCACCTCTCCAAGGAAAAAGCGCATATGCAACTTGCTCTGTTCGGACCGACACAATCCGGATGTGACGCAGCGGAAGTATCCAATCGCGCCTCGAAAATGTAGTCAGATTGTAGTTTCGAAAATGCTTTACGGCACAGACACACACCCAAACATAGCACCGGCTAAATATAAGCAGCCAGTTGCGAGGCAATTGTTGCATTCATCATGGATCAATCGACTGATAAGGGACCCAAGAGGCGACTGTCGGTGGAACAAAAGAAGAATGGACCAGAAAAGAGATCAGACACGAGTGAAAGGGGAACTATGCAACTTTTTTGCCTTGATTTACCTTCATATAACAGGCTAAGAGTCATTGCGATGGTTCTATTATACATTTTTGTTAGATTGTTCGTTGTTTCGACTCCCCCTTGCGCATCTTGGCGGAGAAAAGGAGTATGTTTCTGCCGGCGACCCGCTGCCCACTCTCGCGGGAGTCTCGGGTCTCGCGAAGTAACGAATTGCTTTGCGGCACAGACCCCCAAACACGGAACCGGCTCGATATAAACACAAGTAACTAAGGGATTGTTACATTCATCAAGATCAGCCGACTAAAAAGAGATAGAGAAACCCAATGTCAGAGGAACAGAAGAAGAGAAAAGGGAGACTGACCGACAGAGAGGCCAGACACGAGTAAACGTTGGGCAAGCTTTTCAGGAATAGTGAAAGAAAAAGAAGACTGCAAATCAGACGCCGACTTGGCCGTGTTGCTTTTGAAATTGAAAGTAACCTTGGGTGAACTTTGTCTTCGTGGTATTCTTGATGTTGATAGTCTCTGTACAAATGTGGTTGCTCAACCATTTTGTTGTGAGCCCTGTAAAAATTGTTTTCTCGACCGTTTTGTTGTGAGCCCTGTATGTTTCTAGCTTGCTTGGTTGCAACCATATAAACACCTTTTGTTTCCATGGGTGTTTTGCTGTTCGTCTGTCTCGTCCCCCAGATACAGACTGAATCCCCGAATCCAGGTTCTTGTTTATTTAGATTATTATGTTGGCCAACACTCTTACACTGATTGTTCTGTTCAACCTAAGATAAAACAATTATAATCTAGGATATAAATTCTCCCCGTCAACTATAAAAGAGTATGGATTTATATTTATTGCAATACAAATACCCCATTTTAGAAATGTATAACCTTGCCTACACTTTATGAACATGTACTTCGGACATGGCTCCACGTATTCGCCGGCTTCTTTGAAAACAAATGCACATGGCTCGCGTAGAAGTGCATGGGGAAGGGTTACGACAGTGTTGTAAAATATCTACTATGAAGCTTTAGGGGGTGCTGTGTAGAGAAATGTGCGTGCTAAAACCAAGAAAACAGCGAAGAAATGCCCGAAGTTGCATAATGGGCCTTTAACTTAATTATACAGGGTTTCCACGGTTCCTTAAAAAGTCGTATAAATCGAATAATCTGAATTTTAGGCCTTAAGGCGACTCACCGGGCCGAAAATCGGCGTCGGTGAGTCGTTCAGTCTTTTACCATTCTGATTGGTGGAGGGCTAGTAGCTTGACTAGCGAATCAGCGAAGCCCGGAAGTGAGGATGGTAAACATACCAGATAAACGAAGTGTAAGCGAAGACGATGTCGAAACACTCTCTCAACGCATTGTTTGGCATCAAATTGAACCACGTCGACCAAATACTCGCCAAACTTTTCACATTCCATTATTCCCTGACCAAAAACTATTCAGCTTTTTTCCAACATCTATGACGCTAGTGTGGTGACTTAGCAGTGATGATGCTACATGAAGCAATTATGATTTTTATTGATCTTTCTGAATAATCACAATTGAAACCCAGGAAGTTATCCTCTTTACACAGGGTCAATCTGTCCTATATCTTGCCCCATTGAAAATGCACTGCACCATGTTCAGACATGATATGAGTAGGTAGCCCCTTGGCCTGTTCGCCGTTGGATCGACAGCTTCACCCACTTTGTGCGTCTGACTTTTCTCCTTATTTTTCGCTTACGACTTTCTTCTTCCAAAAGAAAAAGCGGAAAAAAAAAAATGTAAGAAAAGAGAGCTGACAAGGCCAGTATCAACATCATCCATCGTTTGACAACAGTGACTGGTGATGACAGCGTGCTCTGTGTTTTGGTCTAGAGAGAGGACCTGGTATTTCAGTTTTACGTTTTTTTTCGGACCGCAATACAGATTAGAGCCGCCTGTGGTTTTGGGGATATTACATCTCGCGCAAGCGCAGAACGTACAGCTTCAGCTGTAACCACGTAGGTGTGTTCTTCCCATTTTGGTTCATCGAGTCGGCCAGATTATTAGACCGACTTCATTTAACGACGCGACTCGGGCAGTCGGCCCGGTGTGTCGCCGCCTTTAAGAGCCCTGAGCCCTTAACGTCTTAGAGCCCTGAGATGGGCCACCGCACATTTAATGGTCATATTGTGAATAGTTAAATGTACGTCGAGGCTGTTGGTCATTTATTGGAGGTGCGGAGCCACACTTGCTAATTGTACTGCATGTAGTTGACTTTACTTTCCCTAGAATGCTATTTACCATTAAGTCATTAGCAGGCCCTTTGACCTAAAGAGACTTGTTCTGATTTAACTACAAGTCATTAAAGAGCGGGTAAGGGGTTAGGGCATCAAGGATGCCCTACAGTTTTAGGCTGTGGACCTCTGGGATGGAACCCCAACCCTCTGTACCCTCCCCTGTGACTCTCAGGAGCAGCCGGGAGAGGAGGTGTGGATCAAGCTGGACATAATGATCACGCCCCTCCTCCTCAACTACTGCCAGTGTCAGATGGTCCAGGGGCAGTACTACGAGGTCATCGAGCACTGCACATCCCTGATCTCCAAATACGAAGGTGAGGCTTCTTCAGCCCCTTTCACACAGGCAGTCTGGTCTGCACAGGGCAAAGGATGCCATGTGTGAAAGGTCACAGGACGGACATCTTCCAGAAAACAACTGCATGGGTGAACAGCGAAAATCAATAGTGGTGCTTGGAAGGTTATCCCAGTAATTGAATAGGAACTATGTGTGGATGGGGACTATCATTATTTACAGTCATTATTTAGAGACGCTTTCATCCAAATCAACTCTGAATTATCTTGTACAATATTTTGGTCCAACTAGTTATGTTTTGTTTTAAAATTAACATTCAAATTAAAAAGTAGTTCAAAGCCAATTTGATTATCACATCACAATCAACACACCACAGGATATGAAGAAATACCCCCAAAAAACCTTCCTGTCGAGGCTGATCGTGTGACCTCCGCTCCCCTCCCCCCCCCCCCCCCCCCCATCTCCCAGACAATGTGAAGGCGCTCTACAAGCGGGGCAAAGCCCACTCGGCCGTGTGGAACGAGGTGGAGGCCCGGGCTGACTTTGCCAAAGTGCTGGAGCTGGACCCCACGCTGGGCCCATCGGTGGCCAAGGAGCTCCGGGCCCTGGAGGGCAAGATGCGTGCCAAGGGGAGGGAGGAGAAGGACCGATACAAAGACCTCTTCGGCGGGAACACCCAGACCGCCAGCACCTCCCCCGTACGTCTGGTTTGAAACATGCGTTACTCATCTTGGCGATAGAACAAGCTAGTTTTTTCTATGTATTGGGTTTGATCTTCCGCACCAAGTCTTTCTTCTCAAAGCCTGGTTGTAATCTTAAAGCCGTGATAAGCTTTATTGACTCCATGCGGTGAGAATGTGTTTCGGCCTGGTGCGGGTATTTGGTTGAGTCATATCACAGATTGGTCTTATTTCAGAAAACTGCAGCTCAAACTCTGCGTTGCCATGAGTAGTGTCTTTCCTTAAACAAACACATTTCTGTTGGCTCAAAAAAATAACAATTTAAGCTGACATGTAAACCATATAAATAACCGGTACCATATAAAACAAAATAAAGGCACTCACTATTTTAGCTATTTAAACGTCAATTTGGCTCCTAGAAGCTTTTTTAAGATATGTCTTCTTGAGCCCGATTTTCAGGGAAAAACATATATCCCAAACTGCCAATCCTTTCTACTAAAAGGTTCACCTGAGACATTAAAAAGTGAGTGTGTCACTAGCTCACTGCCCATGCTCAATATTATCCATCTTTATTTGAGAATCATCTCTTTACTCAAAAATCTTGATTCTAGGGATTTTTTTTTTTGCCCTGTTTGGATTTTCACTTGGATCTTCTTCATCCTCCACAGGCTTGACTCCACCACCAGCCCAAACCAAGACCACGCTTGTGACTGACCTTTTGATGTGGAGAAGCCGTGGACATTGAGTGCTCAGTTTTTATCCATACACAGAACTATACACCCTTCCACCTCCATCCCTCCATCACCTCCCCACACACAGAAACCCTTGCACTCACTGTATGCGGTATACCTGCAGAACAAAGCCCCCCCCCCCCCCCCCCTTATAGCCAACTCTTACCCAAAGCCTGAGATAAGGGCAGTAGTTCCTGCCCTCCATCTTGTTCATTTATTATTCTTCTACATCATGTCTTCACCGTTGCGGATATTCTTTCCATCGCACTCACTTTTCCTCTTGTTTTGTTATTCAATTTTTTTCTTTCTTCTGTCTTACGCTGCGATAAGAACCAGCAATGAATTAATTAATCTTTTGCTACACCCCCTTTATTAGATAAAACCTCCTTTATTAGATTTCTTAATTAATAATCAACGTATCAATCATTACCCAAAGAATTAGTATTCAGCGGCTGCTTAAAAGATGTCCTGTGCATCAGTCAGATTCCACAAGACGACCCAGTGAACAATTGAATACACAACCCTGGCAGCGTGAACAGCTTGTAGCTTGAATCTTCATAGAGGGAATACGTAAGGAAAGACTTGTTATGACTGTAGTGTCAAGGCACTGTGGTAACAACATAATTACCTTGACATGCTGAAGTGTTGGAAAAAAAGAATGGGACTGTATATATTTGTCCTCTTTGGACCAAAATTGCACCGTCTAATTGACCGAGGAAGGAACACGCTTATAGACACACAGCAAAAGCAGGAAACAAAGACATAGTGTGCCGTCTGCCCTGGAAAACCATCACGTTGTCATGACAATCATATCTATACCGACTCACGTAACTCTTTATTTTTATGTTATCGTTGCCATTTCCTTATAAAGTTCTTTATATTTTAACTGTTCTTTGCAAATACATCCGTTATTATTGATTGATGCTTTGGTTTCTTTGTATTTTGTAAGTGCTGGAGGGATGTTTATGTCTCTTAATCTGTTGACCCTTTTTTCTCTGCCAACCATTTACCTTCACTGGGAGAGAAAGAAAATGCTGAACTGTTATACTGAACTCACTGCTAATACATTTCTGTTTTGAGTTGCGTCATGGAATCAAAAGGTTCTAAAGGCTTTCTAATGGAAGAGAACGGCTTCGTACAAGTCTTTTGAAACAATTGTTGCCTCGAAGGGTAGCTGTCTCCCAATGCGCATGTGAAGCAATACTCCTTTATATTAGGCAATGCAGCTTTATTTGTATAGCACTTTTCAGGCAGACTCATGCTTAGAAAATGATTGTGTTGGTGCCCCTCTTAAGAGCAAGTTAGTCACTGTTTCAACGGGACTTAGTCCTTTTAGTAGGGAGGGTCTCAGAAAAGGCATTCCCTTGTGAAAAGAACGCCACCCGTGTTTGGAGCAGGGTGTATCGATCAGTGTTTTGGGGAGGCAGGCCGAAACACTGTTTTATTCATGGTTGCTCTATATTTAATAACCGATCAAAATACCATATAATTAGCATGTTTAAAACAAACGGGTTTGGGTTTACTTGCTCTTTAAATGGCAATAATTGTTGACTGGCTGTTGTAGGAAAAAGTCGGGACCCCTTAATTCAAATCAGATTTTGTTTTTATTTAATTTAGATATACATACGGATCTGCAAAAATCTCATTTACAAAATTGCCATAACAAACTGACAAACGGAAAGATGGAAAGAGGGAGTTTGGGGTGTGAGAACTCCCAACAATGTTGCTCTTACAAAATGCATTCAACAGAACAAAAACGGGTCAAAGGTCATTAGGGTTTTTCAAGGAGGTGCACATTATTTCTGCACAGAAAAAACAGGATAGAAAATTCAGCCCTTGGTTGGAGATTGTTGTTCACAGAGATTCAAGCCAAGCGTTGGGCCTCATTTTTAATTAAACCCCAACCTTTCTAGGTCCAAAGGTCCGAACCCTGTTCCAAAACAAGTTCCGAACACCAGGTCCAAACCCTGTTCCAAAACAAGTTAAAAAGCCCCCCCACCCCAACCCATCCCTACAGTCTGGCCACAACATCCATCTCCAATCTGTTGAACCTTCAAACATTGAACGAACCCGGTGAAGACAGACATGGTGCGGAGGAATGCAGATTATAAAATGCAAATGATAGGAGCTCAGAATGGGAGACTAAAAGGTGGAGATGAGACGAGACCTTAGCGAAGGCATCGATCAGGGAGGGTAGGGGAATGTGAACAGCGTTATGTGCGTGCGCTCCGCTCGGTCTCTGCCAGACACTCCCTGACGAGGGCCCGGGCATGGATGATGCCTGTAAGGAGCAGAAGAGGGGACAGTTTAACGGGATGCAAGGCGTCAGTCCGGCACTTGGCCACATGGTCTCCTGCACCCCCTGCAGTTCACCAGGTGTGGGATCACAGTCACGGACAATACTCAATGAATGTCAGTTTGCTGTGAATGTAGTAGGCATATCGGAGATAAAAAACGAGGGCAAAATACCGCATGGACCGCCAAGCAGCCCAAGGAAGTTGATTAAATGTATTTTATTTATCCATTCACGTTAGTTGACATTTCATATCGCTCTGACGCAGCATGGATCCTTATGGTAGGCCGACCCGAACAAGGAACTTTTCGTAAAAACATCACTAACCTCAAACTTCAAATCAGGACAGGATTTCTCTATTTGCTTAATACCAGGTATTGAACAACATAACAAAAAAAAATTCTCCCACTGACTCCGATGCTTTAGAGCTTCCTGCAGTCTGCCTGCTTTTATCTGCCCATCTCGCACCTAAACTCCTCCCCCAACATGTTTTTCTCTGAAGGAGTATCTTCCCCTCCCTGGAAAAATCGCTCCTATAGATTATAGCCCTTCATTTAGATATATGGTTCCTTAAGGTTTTTAAACGTACCACGTTAAAGAAACACAATTGGCCCACTGGCTTAATCCGCAATTTATATAAAATTGTCAAAAGGGCTTTAGAGTGCAAATTCTGCCGAGGAGCATTGTGATTTTTGAAATGATGAAAACAGCGGTTAAGTGAAGCCAGGGAAGACTGTAATGAGGCTTTTATCTCCCAGACCAGTCTGATCCTTTTAAGAGCTATAATTTGAGTAATTTATAAGAAATGCCATGACATTTCACTTCTAAATGGTGTGGAAAAATGGTGAGGGAAGGGTAATTTGGGTCGTTCATTCTTATAAAAATTGCTCCCGCCCTTGATTACCCAATCGTAGCTACGGCAGCTTGAAAAATGTAAAAACGTACGAGTGTCATCAAGATGTATGACGGATCAACCTACAGTGGTACTCTGACGAAACACAAAACAAGGCAGTTCTTGGTTTCTGGCCCAGGTTCTGTGCCATATAGCAGGACTGCTGGGTCTGCTTACTCGACCCCTGACCCAAGCTGTGGTGCTTTACCACAGTTGGACTGAACATCTAACCCTTTTCTATTATGAACAATAGTTAAAGTGAGCTGTACCCCTCTTTAGTCTCTCCATGGCACTCTTGCTTCCTGCGTAGGTGGGGCGAATCTCCCGGCTCATCTCCTCGATGACAGAGAGCAGCTCGCTGTAGGTGGAGCCCTGGGAAACCTTGACTGGCTGTGAGGGCGCAGGTGTTGGGGATCAACGATACGAGTCATTTATCACATTAAACCACAAACCGTTATTAAGCAACTTTTTCACTTTCTAAGGGTGTGTTTTAGTCATTCTAATGTTTTACTTTTTCACCGTGAACTAAAAAATTGCTTGAGGTTCAGGGAATTAAATATCCAACGGTTAAATACTAGGGATGCACCGAATATTCGGCCAACGAAAATGTTCGGCCGAAAATGCCCCAAAACATAATGTTCGGTTTTGGCCTAAGGAGTAAAAAGGCCGAAAATAATACACCTAACATTTTTTTTTTTGATAAAAAAAAAATATATGTTTTACTAATTTATTTAAAAGGTATATTGTTCTTAAATGAAAAACAGTAAAAGCCAAATTCGGTATTCGGCCAACTGTTTCAGTATATTCGGTTTCGGCCAAGAATTTTCATTTCGGTGCATCCCTATTAAATACATTGACGTAAAAAATGTTTATAAAATAAACTATGATGTAACCGTACACACCAACTAATGAATGTGTGTGCAGAGCAGACAATCCAAAGATATTCTGAATCCAGCCAATTCAAAGATATCCATCATTATTTGGCCCCGAAAAAAATGCTCTGGGCTTGCGGAATATACTGAAGAGCAATTTACAATGAAAACTTGCAACCCACACCTGAATAATAATTTTATTGAGAACATTAGTCTGGTATAAAAGACTACCGGTCAACTTTTTGAGTAGTTTGTGCGCCTGTACCTCCTTTCGTTGGCATAAATGTACATGCACTGAACTGAAAACCAAAATAAAACAGCAGATGAAAAAGCCCAAATAAGGACACACTACCAATTCCAGACCTACCTGGACAAAGCTCATAGAAGGACGGACCAAACTACCAGACCTACCTTGACAAAGCCCATAGAAGGACGGACCAAACTTCCCAACCTACCTTGACAAAGCCCATGGAAGGACGGACCAAACTACCAGACCTACCTGGACAAAAGCCCATAGAAGGATGGACCAAATTACCAGCACCCCTGGACAAAGTCTATAGAAGGGGGGACCAAGCTACCAGAACTACCTGGAAAATGCTTATAGAACGGGGGGGGACCAAACTACCACAACTACCTACATATAGTTGGACAAGGGCTTTAGAAAGGGGGACAAAGCTACGAGACCTACCTGGTCAAAACTTAAAGAAGGGGGGGACCTTAATCAGAGACATACCTGGACAAAGCCCATAGATGGGGGGCCGAAGTCGCTGAATGCTGGCCTAAAGTTAGACGAGGATGGCAACGACGGAGAGGGCACGCTGGAACCTAGAAAGGTGGAGAAATACGACATTTTCAAAGCAGTACCTTCCTATTGATGTTCTCAAACAATTAGTAGGATAGTTTAGGCGGAATAGTCTACAAAATAGGGCATTCTATTCTCATTTGAGAGGTTCTGGGTCCAACCGTCAACGGACTACCTGTAGGCACCCTTGAGCAAGATGCCCTAACCCCATGCTCATAACTGAAGGACTTGAAAGACAATAGCTTTGGATAAAGCGTTAATGCCGCTGACAACACAGGCCTGATCGTAGAATCCTTTGCATGCCTAATATGGGCTTACCTGGAGGCGTGTGGTTGGATCCGGACGGCGCGGGAGCGATGGGTTTGTAACTCATGGCGAGGTCACTCCGCAACTCCCCGTACGACGCTCCGCTTCCGTCCGCACCCTCAACCCGGTGTTTATACAGCTTTACTGTGGGGCGGTGAGCTCCAGAGAGCTGGGGTCAAACATAACACAAAAGTACTTGAAAATCCAGTTTGAATCCCACAGTTCACCAAATTGGAAAATAAAGTGAAAAACAATAGGTGGTGTATTCTAGTTTGGGTTTAGATTTTGTACCACTGTGATTGTTTACAGTGTTGAAGATGAATTATATACAGGCCTGGCTTTGGATCGTTGTAAATATCTGTAAATTCTCCCTAAATAGTCATTATACAGCAGCTGATGTTTGGTAATAGTGCGATAGATTCTCACTTCCGGTTTACAAAGACATTTGAAACCAGCTGTTGTTTCAAGAATAATTTATCAAAAGGTTAATGGATATAAGAAGGATAACGTGACCCGGAAGGCTTAGTTGAAGTCAAAGCAATGGCTTGCAATTTGGCTTTAAGTAGAACTGAACATGAAACGAACACCACTACACGAGTCCATAGGGGTTTTTATATTGTCCACTGATTTGAAGTTGAATGTAGACACGACAGTTATACAACTATGGTATATACTTATTAATATAGGATATTTGTGACCCAAACGCCGGATTTTTGGGTCACAGCTGGGGTTAGCTTTTGGCTAGCTTGTTGTGTTGCCGGTTGCAAAAAACACTGCCAATGAAAGGCAGTAGGAGCGAATATTCACCCAAAAAAACTATATTTGCGTAGTTTACTTTCTCGAGACCATTTGGAAAGCTGCCTACATTTGAAAAGGTCAAATAATCTTACCTTTCTAAGGTGAGAGTTTTTTGATCTCAGGGAGGAAGAATGGCTACAAGCAGGCTTTGACTGAGTCTGCGTGAACAGGGGGCGTGGAAGGTGACCCTGTTCCTGCGTCGCCATTGGTTAAAGGAATATACGCACCCACATGCACAGACATTCATACATTAGTTTTAAATAGGCCTAGCTATATTTCTGCAGTGCGTGTGTGTGTGTGTGTGTGTGTGTGTGTGTGTGTGTGTGTGTGTGTGTGTGTGTGTGTGTGTGTGTGTGTGTGTGTGTGTGTGTGTGTGTGTGTGTGTGTGTGTGTGTGCGCGTGTGTGTGCGTGTGCGCGTGTGTGTCTGTGCGTGTGTGAATTACACATACGTATTCAAACCCCGCTACATTACTAATGGATAGCAATTAATACATTCATATTTTTCTTTAAATAAATTAATAGTAAGTAACACTTGACCCGTGGGGGTAGTTGTAGTCTGTTGATATAATAACTTTCAATGTGTTAACTTAACTTTCAATGTGTTAACTTAAGCATTGCTTTTAATACAAGCCAATCTATATTTTAAACGAAAACTGACATTGTTCTTAAGGGGGGCATGACATTTTACACCAGTAGTTGACCCTGCATTTTATCTATTGTTTAAATTCAAGGGGACAGATTAGGAAAACAACACTTTTTCTGGGATTTTGGGTGTTGTTTTGGGTCTCTGGTGCTCCAACACGCATACAAACTTTGAAAAAAGTCTGTACATGATTTTTTGAGTGAGATATGCATAAAGCGGCGAAGTCACGTCCCTTCCGGTAGAGCTCATGGGACCTATGAGATCGAAAAATATGAATGGGTGTCAAGGGAGAGAAAATAATTATTTTCTGGTCCCAGTCTTTATATGCCCTGGATCACACATATGTTGTTTGTGGATTTAAATGATAATTTTTCATGCAAAGAAAACTAAAAATTTTCGTGAAGAAGTTTGATAATTTTAGGCTTTATGTGAGGCCGCTTTGTGAACTACAGCTCTTCGCTGCTCTCGACGCATATGATATACGTCATCACACCCGCACTTGGAACTCGGCACAGAGATGGCACACAGAGATGGCACATAACTAAAACTCTCCACATGCCCCGACTTATAGTGGTTTTCACCTCTTTCTATGCTTTAATCCTCGCCTTGAAAAAAAGTGGTGAAGTGGAGCAGAGAGATCGCATTCTCTGTGCCGTGTTCCAAGTGCGGATGTGGTGACGTATATCATATGCGTCGAGAGCAGCGAAGAGCTGTAGTTTACAAAGCGGCCTCACATAAAACCTAAAATTATCAAACTTCTTCACGAAAATGTTTAGTTTTCTTTGCATGAAAAATTATCATTTAAATCCACAAACAACATATGTGTAATCCAGGGCATATAAAGACTGGGACCAGAAAATAATTATTTTCTCTCCATTGACACCCATTCATATTTTTCGATCTCATAGGTCCCATGGGCTCTACCGGAAGGGGCGTGACTTCGCCACTCTATTTCTGAAAGTACCCCGCCTACAGTTACCAAACGAGCGAGTCAGTTTCGACGCCCCCTCCTACGTAGGAATAGCCTGGCTAACGCCAGACCAGAGCCCGTCTACGAAGAGCCTGGGCACCTCCTATACGCCCCATTGTACCGATCTTGGTTGTAGTTCCATCAGACATCCACTGGGGGTGATCGCGGGCGAGTCCAGATTGAATGGGAGTCTATGGGGCTAGACGGCTAAATATGTCTCTTTCACCTGCTTGTCGTTGAAATATCGCATATTTTATTGTAGATTCCGCAAATTCAATATAGATTATAGGTCAAAAGTCGAATGAATGAAAAAAAAACGTAGCCAACCACTAGCCTATGGTTGATTTACTGCGCTCTTGTTGGTTGCAATTTGCAAAAACCTATTTATCTTTCATTTATATTTGGTCCTCAGATTGTGCTTCAGCTTCAGATGCCATCAAGAGGGGTCTCTGGTCGTAATCAGTCGCAAGTCCGTCCCTGACCAATCAGCATTCATTAGCAGAATGCTAGCGTGTACGGCCAACAACGGCCCAAACTGTAAGAAATCGAAAGGACATAGGTACTCATTCATTTGACTTTTGAACTATAATCTATATTGAACTTGCGGAATCTACAATGAAATTTGCGATATTTCAACGACAAGCAGGTAAAGAGATATATTTAACCGTCTAGCCCCATAGACTCCCATTCAATCTGGACTCGCCCGCGATCACCCCCAGTGGATTTCTGAAGGAACTACAACCAAGATCGGTACAATGGGGCGTATGGAAGTGCCTAGGCTCTTCGTAGACGGGCTCTGGCACTATTAGTTTGAATGCAATATCCAATTGTACCACTAGATGGGAGTAACTTTTACACAGTGTCCCTTTAACGCAGAAAGTTGCTATTTTTTCAAAATAAACTTGCGTTCTTAACTACTTAGGCAAGGCAAGGCAACTTTATCTATGTAGCACTTTTCAAACACAAGGCAGACCCACAGTGCTTCACATATAAACATTGTCATACAATAAAATAAAATAAAAGATAAGTAAAAGAAAACATATGCAAAGAAATGAGTAAAATAGAAAGTGCAATGTATTTAAGATCAGATCAACAGTCTCTCTGGTATCCGCGTACCCAACCTAAAATAATTTGGTACCCACGTTGGGACTCCAACCCGACCTAAAGGAACTTGGTACTTTCTCTGGGACTCCAACCCGGAATCTAGTAACTCTAACCCAGACAGCAACCAAAGGCCTTATTCTGGGACTCCAACCCAGACAGACGTCAGGACTCTAACCCAGACAGAACTCAGGTCTATCTCTGGGACTCCAACCCGACCTAAGGAACATGGTCCTTTCTCTGGGACCCCAACCCAGATTCTAGGACTCTAACCCAGACAGCAATTGGGTCTCAAACCCTTATCCTTTCTCTCTGGTATCAGATCATGTATCTGTCTGGTAAAAATAGAAAATAAATTGAAAGTCAAAAAGGCATTTTAGCAAGTAAAATAGAAAGTGCAATGTATTTAAGATCAGATCAACAGTCTCTCTGGAACCCACGTCGGGACTCCAACCCGACCTAAAGGAACTTGGTCCTTTCTCTGGGACTCCAACCCAGATTCTAGGACTCTAACCCAGACAGAACTTGTGTCTCTAGCTCCTTATCCTTTCTCTCTGGTATCAGATCATGTATCTTTCTGGTAAAAATAGAAAATAAAGGGAAAGTTAAAAAGGCATTTTAGTAAAATAAAGGCAAAGTAAAAATAAAAAAAAAAGCTTTTTAGAAATTGCAATATATTTAAGATTTAGCAGAAAGCTAAAGCAAACATAAAAGTCTTCAATCTTGTTTTAAAGGTGCTCACAGTTAGCCTGGCTCCGCCCGCCTAAGTACTTCCGCTCAATTTGAATTTCCCTTCAGTACTAGGTCTGGACCTGCTGTATGTAATTTGGTTTTCTGGTGCCGCCACAGCGGCCACCAATCAGCGAACAGAGGGCGTGTCTGAGAACAATGACGATAAAGTCGTACGCCAGTTTGAGTTGTTGTTGTAGGTCGGTAGTTGATTTACAATGTGCAATTTTTCCCTGATAAATTAAATTTGACGAACAAAACCTGAAGCTGTCGTTGACGGACATTTTGACGGACGCGCAAGATGTTTGGTTTGTGTACAACCTGCGCGTGATTCCCGGCGCATGACATACGTCACAACCAAACGTTAGCGATTGGTTATTGCAGATCCATAGTGGCACTGGGCAGATCCAATCATTTTAAACTTCAACAGACACCCGCCTTCAAGTGAGTTAACGTTTGTCAATTGATTAGGTCCAGACTCTCTGTACAAATGAAATGAAATGAAGTGAAGTACGAGAGTCTGGTAGAACCAGGCTAGCTCACAGTTGGGGCAAGTCTTAAATCCTCAGGGAGTTTATTCCAGCTATTTGTTGCATAGTAACTAAATCCTGGTTTCCCATGTTTCGTGTTTACTCTGGGGATAATTAACAGATTGGTCTCAGAAGATCTTAGTGTTCTAGAAGGCTTATGTAGTGGAAGCATATCAGTTAAATATTTTGGGCCCAAACCATGTAGGGATTTATAGGTTAGCAGCATGATTTTAAAATCAATTCTCTGACCTACAGGAAGCCAATGTAACGATTTAAGAATTGGTGTAATATGTTCAAATTTTTTGATCTTTGTTAAAACTCTAGCAGCAGCATTCTGAACACTCTGAAGCTTCCTAAAGCCCTGTTCAGACCAAAGATTCACCTTGCAACGACTTGCAACTCGCAACTCCTTGTGACGCCTTGCGACGAGACGGGCTGCGACGTTCTAAAACTGGGCAGTTCACACTGGCTGCAACGCGCTCCAACGGTCTGCGACGGTAGGTGGTATCCCTAGCAACTGTGAACGCAAGTTCACAAGTTGATCTGGCTGCCTTTCGTGTTTTCACAAAGAATTAATACTTTTTTTGCGGAAACTTTCTATGTGGGTCTACAGTACAACGGAATGAAATCCAACCTTATTAATATTCCCCCCCACGATGGTATGAGTTCGAATCCCGTAATGTATCATAATTTAAGCATTTGTTTTTCATTTATTTCGGCTTAAAACGGTTCTACGTGACAAGTTTCTTCCAATTACACTCCAAATACGAATGAGATGGGAATGTTTTTGACATTTTATTGAAAGACAAATCAAAGAGTAATTCGCAAGGAAAGCTACGTGTCTGGCCCGACTTCCAACAGCTGGCGTAGCCACGACAACAAACGACGCATTCGGCCAATGGTCACCAGTTAACACGGTCACGAGTTGAACTTAATGATAATAATAATAATAAATGAAATTTATATGGTTAATATATTAATATGGTACTCTAAGACGCTTTAAAACACCACACCAAGTGCCACCGTAATTTCGCAACATGCTTTCTTCTTGCTGTCCCTGTTGCTATACCCCTTACTGCCAACGTCGTAAAGGACAGGTTGCTCCTCCAGCAAGCAAATTAAATTCTCCTCCCTCTCCTCAGAGAAGGAGGAGACTTCGGACCAGAAGTCTGCCATCTTCGGATATATGCTGGAGTGGACAGTACGGTACCGGGACGGAGTAAGGCCGTGACGTACAAGTTGTTCTGTGCTGTGATTGGCTGAAGAGAAATAGTTAAATCTCCGCGTTCTAAAACTGGACCTTGCGATTTGACATGTTCAATCTCTGGCGACTCCTTGCAACTCCTTTCGACGCCTTGCAACTCCTTGCAACGGCTTGCAACGACCCGTTCACACCGCCCCTGCGACGTTCTTAAACCGTCTTGTTGCAAGCCGTTGCAAGGTGAATCTTTGGTCTGAACTGGGCTTTTTATTTTTTTTGTGAGACCTGTACGGAGACCATTCCAGTAATCAAGCTTACTAGTGATAAAGGCATGTACACGTTTTTGTAAGTCTTCGGTGGACATGAGCCCTCTAAGTCTTGCTACATTTTTAAGGTGATAATATGCAGATTTTGTAACTGATTTGATGTGACTGTCAAAATCTAAATCAGAATCCGTGATAACCCCTAGATTTCTGGCTTTGATTGAGGTTTTCAGGGACAGAGAGTGAAGGTGTTGGGTTACTTTAAGCCCTTCTGTTTTAGCACCAAATACAATTATCTCTGTTTTGTCCTCATTTGGCTGAAGTAAATTTCGGCACATCCAGTCTTTCACTTTCCCAATGCACTGGTACAGCAGATCTATTGGCCGATAGTCATTTGGTGATAGCGATACATAGATTTGTGTGTCATCAGCATAGCAATGATGGTCAATATTGTTACTTTGCATGATTTGCCCTAGTGGGAGCATGTAGATGTTGAATAAAGAGGGTCCTAAGACCTTGTGGCACTCCACACATCACGTTGGTTGATTCTAATACAAAGTCGCCAATGGGAGTGTCTGTCTGGGTTAGAATCCTAGAATCTGGGTTGGAGTCCCAGAGAAAGGACCAAGTTCCTTTAGGTCGGGTTGGAGTCCCGACGTGGGTTCCAGAGAGACTTTTGATCTGATCTTAAATACATTGCACTTTCTATTTTACTTACTAAATGCCTTTTTAACTTTCAATTTATTTTCTATTTTTACCAGAAAGATACATGATCTGATACCAGAGAGAAAGGATAAGGGTTTGAGACCAAAATTCTGTCGCCAAAGTAGTTCCTATTTTGTAGGTAGGATCTGAACCAATTTAAGACTTTAAATTGATGGTCTCTCTACAGTGTCGAATGCAGCACTGAGGTCTAGTAGCATTAGTATTGAGGTTTGCCTCAAGTTTGTGTTCAGACGGATGTCGTTTACAACTTTAATGAGGGCGGTCTCAGTGCTGTGCAGGGGTCGAAATTCTGATTGGGAGGTTTCATAACAACCAGTTGATGCCAGGAAGTGATTAAGTTGCTAGAGGACAACTTTTCAATGATTTTACTTATGAAGGGTAGATTTGATATTGGTCTGTAGTTGTTAATAATAGAGGTATCTAGGCTCCACTTTTTTTAAAAGTGGTTTAATAACTGCAGTTTAAGGCTTTTAGGAAGTTGCCTGACTGGAGAGAGTTGTTAACCATCTGCAATATGTCTATTGTTAGGCAGTCAAAAACATTCTTAAAGAAGAATCTAATGTACTTTTTAAAAAGGCCATCTCCTTGCTACCACCTCTCAACCCATGTTCTGCTGATGATCTTGTAGAAAACTTTAATTAGAAAATTTTGAAAGTCATAGATGCCATTGCACCTTATAAGGTTAAAATTATTTCTGGAAAGCAAAAGGCACCCTGGAGAAAAGCTGCTTCTGTAACAGCACAGAAAAAAGAATGCACGAAAGTTGAACGCATCTGGCGTAAAACAAAACTTTGTATTCACCAGGATATCTATAAAGAGAGCCTCCGTGCCTACAATTTAGACTTAAAAAGTGCTAGAAAAACATTTTTCTCCAATATTATTGAAACCAATACTAATAATATAATGTAGTGGTAGGTAAAGAATCAAGTAAAGGTGGATGGCTTTAGTTGTGTCACAGTTTCCACAAGAGTTTTAGAGTCTATAACATTAAAGCATGCCATCCCTGCCACGTTACTTTTGCCTAAACAGGGTGGAAGGCCAACATTTTTGTTAGAAGTGGAGATATTGATGGCGCGTCTGATGCCTTCAATTTTATCAGCATAAAAAGCTGCAAACTCATTGCATTTCTGCGTGGAATGGAGATCAGGTGGAATTTGTGTTGGGGGGTTGGTCAGTCTGTCAACAGTTGCAAATAGGGTTTTTGCATTATTAGGGGTCCAAGCCAACAGGTTGGATCCCTATCGTTTTTGTAGTGGTTTTTTTTATTAGGGGTCCAAGCCAACAGGTTGGATCCCTATTGTTTTTGTAAGGATTTTTTTTATTATTATTTTTATACTTCCCGCCATAGAAGTGGTACCACAGCCCAAACCGTAAATGGTGCACACACGCCAATTGCATGACTAGATCCAGGTACGGCACCGCTACTCAGATAACCAAATCCAGACACGCCGGTCACTAGGTGGCGCTATACCTAGGAAAGACGCGTTTGGGGCTATAACTCCCACATTCAAAAACTTGTACCCACATATTCACTGGAGTCTGCTCCCAGGTTCAGGATGCAGGTAGCCACGATCCCGCCGGGGGGTGGGGGCGGCGGGGGGGGCATGCCGGGTAGGGCCGGTGGTGGTGGTGGTGGACCGATGCCACCTCCTGGTAGAGGAGGGGGAGGAGGAGGTGGTGGAGGAGGAGGTGCACCGGGGCCGGTGAAGCCTGGTAAGGGTGGAGGAGGCGGGGGTCCAGCCATTATACCTGGCAGTGGAGGAGGAGGAGGAGGTGGAGGAGGAGGGGGGGGTGGAGGAGGATTCGTAAGTTGAGGGGGGCCCTGGTTTGCGCCAGGGGGCACACCGCCTCCCATAAATGGGGGCAGAGGTGGTGGTGGTGGTGGTGGTGGTGGTGGTTGTGTTGCGAAGCAAGGGGGCAACTGGGCAGTTGTAGGTCTTTTAGGGAGACTTGCTTCGTCGCCGTCAGCCACGTGGGTCTGGACAGCCTTGTCCACCTTCCGGACCGGCGGGCTGTCCACCTCATTATGACCCACGCTGCTCCTGCCCTTAGAGAACACCAGCCGCCGCATGATCTTCTCACACGACTCCATCTGAGCTGCAGTACAACATGAGATTGACGTATGATCACAGTCAATCAATGGATTCAAATCAACCATGCAATATTTCCCCACTTTTATCCAAAGTGACTGACGGTGAGTTCAGACACAGTAAGGTAGGCGCGTCCTGCTTAAGGATGCCTACAAACAGGCTGTGGCTAAGGTAACATATACATGTGCTGTGGACTCACAGTCTTGGGCCAGCAGAATGGCTCTGTTGGTGAGGCTATCCAAGGCCTGCCAGAGATCACATCTCTCAGGCTCCAGCAGCAACAAGGTCTGGAGGATGGACAGGAGTCGGAGCGATGCTGGGGAGCTGCTTACCTGGAGAGACAATACTTGAGTAAAAGTCTGTACTTGAATATCAAAAGTAATTTTCTGATAATATATGTACTTAAGTATTGAAAGTGAAGGTTCAAGTAAATACATTGGTTCCAAAAATGAGAAAACAAGAATTGTTTTCCCAGTTGAGATTTATTGAAATTTAAAAAAATATAAACTACAACATCAGGGTCTTTCCTCACCTGCTCTCCCCCACTACCTCATAGTAACGACCCCGTTCTTACTTTTACTCGACATCATTTCATTTCATTTTTTTACTTTGATAACATTCGATGATGACGCGCACAAGCACGCGCACACGCTCCGTGTGCAGGGACACAGTCGCAGAAAATGTATGTTTAGTAGCCTACATGCGCTAAAAAAAACCCCGCAAAATATCATGCATAAAACGATTTTAAATTTATGTTGAACCTCACTTGAAATATACTTACATAACTTAAAGAATATAAACCAGAGAACTATGTGTCAACGCAAGCTTAACTCCAATCTCCTTACGACTGGCACGGAGGTTGAGTGACAGGTCTGCTGGCCCTCCCTCGCCCCTAATTACAATTGGACATGTGCCCATCTCCCACCCCTCAACACTAACGTTATTGGGTCAAATCGATCAAATCCCAAAACTCTGCACTTGCCTTGAGTCTAAACCAAATTTGACTGTGGTTGGTTGAGAGCACTTGTCAATCAACGTTACCAAACTTAATTGGCCAAACCTGCTTATCCCACTTCCCACAACATGACATTTCTAATTTCTTCAGCTTTAATTGCGAGTTACGAAGATGCAAAGGGAAAATGTATGGAAGTAAAAGTATACATTTTATTAAGGAAAAGCGGCGGAGGAAAAGTTAAAGTTGCTAGAAATGTAAATACTACGAAAAAACGACGTACGTTCAGTAACTGAGTATTTCTACTTCGTAACTATACACCACTGGCTCTAATTCTGTGAATAGGCCTACATTTAAATGACAAAAACATTAGCAGAGCTCATGGGGTTCATTTTAATTTGCCTGAAGCTCAACTCACATTGTTGAAGAGGGTGGTGAAGACCTCCATGTGGTTACTCATGTCAATACCATTGTAAACTCTGAGCATCTCCTCCTCCGCCATGGCCTCCTCGAAAGCTTCACACTGGTCTGCATCTTTTTTCAGCCTAGCAGCATAGCGCTGCTTTGCTGCTTTTGATGCTTTAGATGGACGCGGCATCTACAACAAAACACATTGGTCATATTTTAGCATAACATAGTTTTAGAGAGCAACCATTCATTTGCCCCCCCAGAGATGCCACACACACACACACACACACACACACACACACACACACACACACACACACACACACACACACACACACACACACACACACAGTAGTTTTACAATAACAGCTCTAAACATGTGAAATGCCTAATTGTTTTGGCCCTATTCGTTTCAATGGGCCTGCATCCATGTCACCTGACTGACATGGTTGTTATCACTTACATGTTTAAGAGCAGACGCAGCTTTGGCTGCTGGGCACAAGAAATGCGGCCGCCATCTTGGACCGCTCATACTTTGCATACCATTGCAAACAAGGCTGGGGCAGAGGAATTATTTTCGGGAAGAGACACACTTTAGCATTGAAAACTATCACTCTGACTTGTCATCATTGGTTGTGTCTGTGTTCCACAACATAAGGCTGCACCACATTGCCAAACAGTCCTCTTTCAGGTGTTTTAGCTCATCATACTAAAACTTCCATCTGTTTTAGGGATGGGCACGAGTAGTAAATTCCAAACTCGAGTGATCGAAGGAATTCCTCGAGGATCAATCGAGTACTCGTTAAATCAAATCTATTTTTAGAATGCAACGCATCTGCAGCAGGAATAGGCCTGATGATGAACGGCAATATTACCAACCAAACATGTAATGCTTATTCTCCATCACAACAGTCAGAGTTATCAGAGTATTCATTATTTATTTTTGCAAACGTTCAAAACACATTTTCCTTACAAAAATAAATATGCGTCTCACAATTTAAATCCCGTCGAACCAAGGCCTGTAACAGTTTAAAAAAAACGAAACAAGTAGCCTAACCATTGCAAATAATTTAAAGCTGCAAATAAAACGGCAGCAAATGGACTATGGAAATACTCAGCGTTGTGATCTTCTCTACACGCCCGGGATTACAGCTGCGTCTTGCGGCGGTGAAAATAGCCGACACACTTTCACTTTCACCGTTGCTGCGGGTCTGCTTTCCCGAACTCACCGTTGTGTTTCAGGAGCATATGTTGCCGCATTCTTGTAGCCCGATTTCGCTTGGCATATTTTACATTTCACCTTATGATCTCCTATTTCTTTAAAGTATTTCAATTCTTCGCTGCGCTTTGCTTTAACCGCCATCTCTTAACTTTTTGAATTCTGGCGTGCCTGCACACGGCACGGAACGCGCCCTGGAAATGGATGCATTTAATTTTCTTTGTGCCCACGTCATGCGTTAGTGGCGCCGACAGAAAATTGATACATTTGCTTCAGAAAACTTTGTTTGTGTGTGTATATGCAAACTCGAGTTTGCCTGTCCACCAACCGAGTTCATTTGTAACGAGTAGTACTCGAGTAATCGATTCCTCACGCCCATCCCTGTTTATATCTATCTAATGTATTCATATATTGAATATGTATATAATTAAACATAGCCTAATCATACATTGTTTCTTTAACTTATTAAAATAGCTGACCTTGCCTCCCCTGTTTCTGCTTCTCTATTAAATATGTAGTGTGTGATTTGAAAAATACTCATCAGTCTACATTTATTTATCCTTTATTTTACCAGGGTAGTCACATTGAGGCACTGTTTTACAAATAGGCCCTGGTCGAGAAAGTCAGCACCTACCTAAAAGACACATAAAAACAGAAAAAACACAAATGTATGAATATAAACATAATAAACAAAACAGGAAACACATCCAGGCTACAAAAAACAACCTAGACACAATTTCACATTTGTAATGTATAAAATATATATGTATATGTATATAAATGTATAAGTGTATACGACACATCATTTTAAATCAGAAAGGGGGATGAACAAGTGTTAGTTTTTTCTGTGTTTCAAGTTGAAAGGGCATTATAACATAAGCCATCTTACCAAGTTCAGAGCAAGCAGTAGGCACATTAAAAAGTATGCTATTGTTAGACCTGAGGTTGTAGCTATTGTTTGTTACAAATGACAACACTGACAAATATGATGTCATAATCCATCAGCTGCTTTATCAATTAAATTTAACCAATTATCTTGTCTGCGTATTGATAGAGGCATCCAACCAAATACACTCTACAAGTTGCAGTCGTGTGCATCATAACCAGCTTTTGTTAGGAATGGTAATGCTGAATGATAAACAAGAGTTCACAAACACAATACAGACGTTGATGCATGCATATAAAGAGTGTCACCATAATCTACAACAGTCAAAAAGGTGGATGCAACAAGTTATTTTATAGTTTTTAAATAAAAGCAAGCCTTATTTCTGAAATAGAAACCTAGCTTGATTCTAAATAAAAAACTATGTGTAGCATGACAACTTCTCCATTTCTTGTCCCTGTGATGATATCATTTTATGTTAAGATAGACAACACATATCATAGGGTGACCAAACGTCCCCTTTATGGTTTGCCTGTCCCTGACTAAAGCCGTCACCGTAGACAGATTGCATGTCATTCGACAAAATTCGCCGGCTAAATGCTCTTCTGCTGATTGAACCATTCAAATGTATAATAATAACATAACTACTAGAAAATATTCAGCATGTAAAATAATGTCAAATGTTGCTGTCAAGATTAATTCTGCTGAGACACACAAACAAACGACTTACCTTGCTCTACTTCTTCTACTTCTTCTTCATGGGTGGCATAGCTTATCATTATATACCGCCAGTGCCACCTACTGGACTACTATGGTTTTAACGAACTGTGGACGATTTTTTTTTTGAATTTTTCTATCTATCAACGTGTGGTGACTGGTGAACCTCAGTAGGGGTTGCGAATGCAACCCCATCTTAGCTCCTCCCCCTGCACCCAGGTGCAGATAAAAAGGCCAAGATGGCTGACCTTGTGGTAGAAATTAGTGAGTATATTCTATGGTAAACCATGTTTATTAATAGGTTTTATATTTTTAATTTTGGAAACCACAAGATGCTTGCAGAGTCTGTTCAGAGCAGATGGTAGGTGCACAGGAATGTATAGGGAACTGGGGGGAAGCTAAGTTGGTCTCAGCCCTTTCAGCCTTGGGTCAAGCTAAAGTTGACCTGTCCTTTCAGCTTTGGGTCATCTTGGCTAATGAGGTTGATCCATCCGGACAACAGAACTGGGCAGTTGATAACATGCTGGGACGAAGATTGAGGGCGGAAACCCGTTGTGACTCCATTGTAAACAAAGAAATTCCTATACTTGTATAAAGTGAGGCTGCAGCCCAATGTTGGGCCAGTGACTCTGCAGACCCACTCAGGCTGTTGTCGTTGTTGTTTTTCTTCACGATAAAGTCTTTTTCAATTCTTGCTCCGGACCCCTCGATTTCTTTTACTCTCTCTCTCTTAAATTAGTCTAAGTGTTTTAAATCTCGATTAATCTACGACATAATTTGGCGTCACGAACAGGAAGAAATAGGGACTCTCCAGCTGCCGGGCCAGAGGACGGGACTCGAACGGATCATACGACCAGAGCTCAAGGGTAAGTTGTCTTGCCATAGAGTCGTTTGATCTGTTCTTTCCCCGTCTGAAACGCTCAGCAGCAGGTAAAGTTTCACTTTGATCAAACGAACTAAAATTATAGATAAATGAGCGAGTGAGAGATACGGGGGCTCCGCGGGAGAGATTGACGTGCGCGCGCACATGGGCCGTACGCGCTGTGGTTCTAAATGACCAAAACGCTTTGTGGCTCCCTATTTTGATACGAGTTGTTGTTATTTGGTGTTTTGGTTAAATAGGCTTACTGTAAGTCCTGTGACTGTCTTGTGGAGGAACGAATTAGTGGAAAGTTCTAACAAGGACAGGGCCAGCAGGCCCGCAGGTCGAAAGAAACAGACCTGTAGGATTTTTTCTGACAGTATCCTATTTGGAGTTGAGTTGTCAGTTGGGAATGAATTCAGTCGTTTTTATTTGAGGAGCTTTCTTGGGATGCTGACTAGTGAATTTTAAATACTCATCTTGGTGCAGTTGACCTGCAGATCCTGCACCAATGATGGTGAATTTCTGATTCCGATCTTGCTATTTTGAGAAAACAGGCTTCTCGCACTTTTTGAATAGATAAGTCTCTTGGTTGGGATACCGCTTCAGGTGATTAGCTAATCCTGATCTTGGTGTTTTGAGAAGTTTCTTGTTTGTTCTTGATCTGTTCGAATGGTTATGTATTCAGCCATTATTTTAAAAGAATGGGCTTGTCGTTTGACGTTCCGTTTGAATGAGTTTGACCCGCTAATCTTCCAATCACGCTGTAGTGTTGGATCTAAAGAAAGGGCCAGTCTGTAACTCTGATCTTGGTGCTGTGTGGCAATAGGTTCTTGTTTGAAATTCTGGTCGATTGATTAACCATCCGACTGTTCTAACCAAAAGGCCAGTTTCTACGCTCGGTCAACCTTTTTCTTTGTAATTAATTACAAACAATTCGGACATTTTTCCATATAATATTAAAATTGTATGAACCGGCTTATTGTCTGTATTTAAGTCGTGTTAGGATTAAGTTACCTCGGAGGTTTTTACGACCCGGTTCATTTTTTGTTGTTGATTCTGTCATAAATAAATTAGGCGGACAGAGAATAGTTAATTTGTTTAAAGTAGTTGATAATCATAAATAAATTAGACGGATAGAGAATAGTTAATTTGTTGAAATACTGAATAAATGTGTAAATCTTCTTTGACTTAAACATCTCGCTGACTCTAACTGCACGTGCACGAGCAAACACACAGGGGACGAGCAGGAGCCTGCAGGCCGGGGTTAAAGATAACAGTAAAGGGTGGGGGCCACATTCCAACCTTCGGGAGGGAGACCAGCGCTTGGGAAGAGTTCACCTTTATAGCTTAGAGATAGTAAAGTATAGAAAATAACTAGTAGAATAAACTCAAACAAATTTTATTAATAGTGTACTTCAGAATAGATAAATAATTAATAGTAATAATTTAAAATGTCACCAACAGCGGTAGAGATTTTGAGCAAAAACAATCCATTGCTCAGAGATGAGATAACAAGGATCTCTGAGAAATGGGAGAAAGGAACAGCTAAAACAGAAACAATATGGCCCATGGGAGGGACTTTTGATCCAATAATGTGTAGGGACATGGAGGTAGTAATAAGGAACTACAAACCTAACAGAAGTGGAAAAAGGCCTTAGAGATGAGAGACAGGGAAAGGTTAGTGCTAGCTTTGTTCAAAATGGAGGGAGAGAGGTGGCGCGCAATACGAGTGGCCAGAAAAATAATCACAAAGGAAGAAGAGGCTCAACCTTTGCCTCTGAAGCTTGAGCCACCGCCGTACAAACCAACTAACATGCATCCACTGATAACAGACAACGTGGAATATAAAGGGGAAGTCACACTAGATGAAGGAGATAATAAATGTAACACACAAGGGAGGGTCAGTGGGGACCCAGGCACAGAGGTTTCTGGCTACAGTACATCCATTCAAAGCCCCCTAGTACTCCAGTCACGGGGGAAACTAAGGAGAGCACGAAGGGGAAGAAAGGCACCCGACACCCTCCCAGGTAATTATCCCATTCTAGTCAAAGGACAACAGGTCCAATATCAACCGTGGGGTTCACAGGACCTGGAGGGAGTCATTTCTAAACTCCCCAACATACATAACGGGGCGTCTAAATGGATTGGAACATTTGAGGAACTCACAGTGGGAAAGCTAATGGCAGTGGGGGACCTGAAAGCTCTGTTGGCAAGAGTATTGGGGTTATCTAAATTGGAGTCTGTACTGAGGAATGGAGGGTTGGATGTAATGGACGTAATGCATGATGGGATTACACTTGATTGCTACAGAGTGGCGATGTGGAACACACTCAGAAGGGAGTTCCCGACCCATATCGATCATAAAAATATGAGAGGCCTCCCTATCAATGACACAGAGAATCCTGCATCCTACCTGCAGGCCCAAGTAGACAGATGGCGCATGGAGACGGATGAGGATCCTGAGATCCATCCGGTGTTCTCTGTCATGTTTAGAAACTCTGTGATAGAGATTCTACCTAGCCCAATCAAAGTTAAACTAGATGATGTGGTTGGACTGGTTACAAATAAACCACATAGAGACTTCTGTGACCATGTGGTTCATGCAGTGGAGAAATATCGGCAAAATAAACAGAAAATACAGGAACAAAGCAAAGAGGTGCAGAGGAAGCTATCTCAGCTTCAGTGGGAAGAACTCACAAGAAGAGAGAAAGAGAAGAAGAAACAGGCGGTTGTTTCAGAGCCTGTTGGAACAATATTGCAAGCCGTCCAGCAGGGCGCACCACAAACCCAACCTCCTCAACAGGCATTCTCTACCCTAGTACAACAGCCTCAGAGCCAATGGTCACCCACTCCACCATTCATATACACCATTCAGATACACCTACATAATACTGGGAACCCAACAAATGGGAATAGGCAGGATCAGAATAAGGGGCCCAAAGGTCAGTATATAAACAATTTACAACAAGGACACCAAGGACAGTTTAGAAACAATCAACAACAAGGATCCCAAGGACAACGCAGAGGTCCTTTAATATGTTATGGGTGCAACATGGAAGGACATATTAGGAGGAATTGTTTGGCTAACCCCTAACCACCACAGCAAGGACAGGGTAACGGTTATCAGGGAAGGCAGGAACAAGGAGGTAGCTACCAGGCAGGTCCCTTTATGGGACAGGGATACTAGGGCTGCCCAGAGAATCCACAGGGGGAGGGTCAGCTTGTAGCAATCACAAAACAAGCTGATGAGGAACCAATACTGCAGGTTCTGATAAAGTATAGAGGCACGCCAATGATGGCCCACACTGGAGCCACTTACACTTGCGTAGGTCCAAATTATGCCTCTCACCTCCCCCTGGCAGGAAAATTCACCAAAACTTTAGGATTCTCGGAACACACGCAGTTAATACCTATATGACAGCTCCAAGTCATAGGTATAGCTCCATTCTTATTTTAAGTTGTATTTGTGAGCGAATGAGGGAGTGAGTGAGTGAGAAAGAGTTACATTGAGTTGAGTTAGAGGGGTCAGATGAAGTGATTTGTGAAGAGTGAGACAGAGAAGAGGAAGAGTGTGTGGATTGGCAACGAGAAGTGGCGATGAGATTGGAGAAGGCTTTCCGGTTAGAATTTTCTTTGGGAGAATGATATCTTTCGATGGTCTTTAAAGATTAATAATCTAGTTTTGGAGTGTGTCCAAAAACGAACAAACCAGAAAGGAAAGGAAAGGATTACTGAAAGTGAAAATGGTTATGGAGATTTGTGAAAGCAAAGGAAGTAGGTAAAGAGAGGTAAAGAAAGTTAGAGAGAAGGAACGTAAGTGAGGAAAACCCGCCGGTGGGGGCTGGACAGAGAGACAACAGAGAGAAAGAGACTGAATTTGCATTGTACTGAATAGATTATTTGTGTGCTTGGATGTACTCTGTATTTGGTCCCTGAATGTAACCCATGTCCACTGTTTTAGAGAAAACATAGAACCACCACTGGGATTGGTGATTCTGTGGTTCTTGGAGACTCTGCATCGCGTCGGAACACCATGTGGTATAGATCATTACATCTTGGTACACAGAGCACTGGTGAGACAACGGGTTGGATCAGAGGGAGAAGGTGTTTGGAGAAGGGAGAGGAATGTATAGAAAGCAAAAAGGGCGGATGAGGACCGAGCCGGAGGTAATAAATCAGCGGAGAGGAGGCTGGGGGTCGGTTTAGCTCAGGAAGTAGAGGGTGTCTTGTAACCGAAAGGTTGCTAGTTCGATCCCCATCTCCTCCTAGCTGAGTGTTGATGTGTCCCTGAGTAAGTTACATGGTGATCACAGGATTTAGGAATAATTATCTAGACTCCAAAACATGAGCAATTAGCGTTAAAAATTGTCTGCACACCACACTCCACAGGAGTCAATGGGTTCAATGGCGCCAGGGTAAAGTGACTCATCAAAAGAGGAGCGGACCCAACCCATGGACTCTGCGTGGATAGGTGGATGTTATTTTGGTGCTTGGGCCTGACGAGGTCTAGGTGCCAAGATAACAACACAAATAAAATATTTCCTTCGAGATTATGATAAGTAATAGACAATTTATTAAAAGTGATCTTATATTTAGAAAAAACAATCGGCAATACTTAAAAATTAGACCAAATGAGTATGATAAAACATTGTCCAAATTTCTAATTTAGGTTATCCACAATGACAAATGTCATTTAAAATAAATAAGTAAAATAAAATAAAAAAGGGTGTGTGTGAGCCTGTTCTCGTGTGTGTGTCAGGGCTGCCGAGGTAGGGGAGAATCCTCTCCTACTCCGAGTGAGTACACAAGGGGATACCCAAGCACACTTCAGATAAAACAATATGGTTAATTACTAAATAGAAACAATGTATCAATTCAGTGTTGAATAAACTAGTTAAGATCAACATAGAGGGTTTGGGTTTGTAGTGAATCAAAATATGGAAAACACTAAATGCAATCAATAGGTAGAATAAAAGGTTTAATTAGGTCGTCCAATTTAAATAGATAGTGGAGGGCAATCGGGTAGGATTATGAAGAGAATTGTGATTTTGAGTAACGGTTAAGACAAAAGTGAGTCGCCCAATATTGAAAATGCAAGTTTTAATATTGTGATTTTTGTTTTCTTTCACATCTCCCTAGTTAAAGACAATAGGTGGATTGACGCTACATCTGCTGGGAAGGAGACATACATGCTATGTTGTCAAATTGGATTCGGAAGTAGTGGGTTTACCTTCAAATGCCACTAATACTGCTGCAACACTTTAATAATTTTAACTCTGATAAATTATCTTTTGTTTTATAGTCGCCCTGATGTGTATTCATTACGCACACGTATGGCTGCATAAGGCAGATGCGGCTGAAGACTCTGTCTCCATCCCTCCACTTTGCGATCTATACCACCATATAGGTGGGGATTGATCGTATCCCAGGTACGGCATCCTGCAATAAGCCAGTATGGAAGGCTGGTTAGCCAACGACGGGTAAGATCCCACCTTGAAGCCCGGGACAACCTAAATCAGGCACAGTCACGATTACTTGGCAGAGTCACTGTGAGCACTGGCTCACTTGATCATGGAGTGACGGACTGCAACCATCATAGGAAAAGCCGGCTGATGAAAGGTGGAGGGGGAACAGGAGTCAGATATGTCAGCTATGGCAGCAGAAGTGGTCTTGGAACGGGGCATGTCGCGTTTTATTTCATTTTATTTTACCTTTGTGGTATAGAAGGCCACTAACGCATTTACGTTTTTTCGGTTTAGTGCATGACTTCGGAACAGCGTGGTTTCGGGCGGCTGATGGTAAACCCACCCATATTGGGCTTTGGATTTGGACATACTGGTTTCGATTTCCCTTCCCAAAGGATTGGTTTCAGTTTGCTGATGCTTAAGGTTAGACGTTTCGACGTTGGTTGCACCAACGACGTTCTTAGATTTGCTTATCATTTAAAGCGCATGGTTTTGACCATTGCGCAAGGGGGGAGGTATTGAGGAGAATTAGTATGAAATATTTGAAAAAACAGTGTTCAACAGATGGTTAGAAGCAGTCCCATCAGAAGACCAAAGTGCGGCTACGGTAATCAAGGTTCTGACTAGAGAAGTCATGCCAAGGTTTGGAATTCCGTCACAAATTAGCTCAGGCGACAGAGCTGCGTTTATTCAGAAAACACTCAAACAAGTGATTTAACATCTGCATGTCAAACAAAGATTAGGCTGTGTCTACATTCCTCAAACCACAAGGTATGGTGGAGAGAGGAATCGGACGCTTAAGACAAAGATTAACAAAATTAAATTAGAGTACTAAATTAAAGGACTAATGCATTACGACTGACACTAATGAGTTATCGCGTGAAAACTAACAGAACGACGCATCTAACCCCGCATGAAATGTTTACGGGTCGACCCATGCCTTCACCTGTCATTCGAGGGCCTCATAAAGGACCTCCATTAGAACAATTGGAAACTGAATTAAGACGTTATATGGGACAACTAACTGGCATACACAGGCTTATTTTTCAACAAGAGAAAGACAGAGTTCCAAAGTTGGAGAAGGAGCCACCAAGGGGGGTGGAGCCAGGTGACCAAGTGTACCTCAGGATATTCAGGAGAAAGTGGGACGAGCCCAGAAGAGAATGACCATACAAAGTCGCCAACGCAACACCAACAGCCATCCAAGTGGAAGGAAGTGCCACGTGGTATCATCTCAACCACTGCACAAAAGCCGCTCAACCTAAAGCCAGGGATGAGTGTGAGGAGGAGGAGCCAGACGCAGACACACGTGGGGCTGACCAGCTGCCCCAGGACCAGATCCAGTCGAGCCAAGAGATACAACAGCATGATGATGCTGAAAACGGGGAGCCTGTTTCTGATCCTTTACGGGTTGTGCCAGATTTCGCTGGCACAAGCATAGACCCCGAGGAAGGATGAAACCACGGAGACAACTCAGACCTGGAAGAGCCAGGAATCAGGGGCTGGTACTGAAGGAAGCCTAAGAGAAACACAGGACAATCCGGCCCCAACTCACTCAGGAATAGTCAACAAGAAAGGGAAAATAGTCTTATATGCTCAGATACCACCGCGAGACCAAGTTAATGAATTTGTGTTTACTGTTATGTCGGATAACCAACCGTTATGTGCATTAACCTTCAGCCAGTCTGGCATAGAGAAGTCGGGTGACTGGGAGAGGATGCTCTATGGGGAGATAGATTGGAGTGACACTAGAAAGGAGACCGGAATGTGAGAATCGGACATCAGAAGGAGGTCATATTCTCTTAACTGGTGACCTCTCCATGGGAACCACAACCATTTCAGACAGTGTGAACAAATGGACATTGGACTAATGGGTTCCAGGGCATGGTGGCTGCGAACGGCAGCAACTACGATGCCCAAACCCCCCACGTTATATAGTATACCGGTACATGACGATAATCAGAGCTATTCAAATCTATGCAAGCTTGTTGACAATCTTAGTTTTTAATTTCTATTATTTACTTATTTTTTGAAATGTCATTTTTTGAGTTTCATATTTTTATGTCATATATTCTGAAATGCTAATTTTCAATGCATGCTGAAAATACTGTGTTATGTGTGAATTCTAGTTAGACATGTTAGACATTTGATAGATCTTTTTTGCCTTAATCAGGTTGAGATTCCTGAACATGTTTAAAGGTTTTTAATGATGATCAAATGTAGTGCAAAATATGACCTAAACGACTGTTATGTTTTTGTTATGGGGGGACTCGGCTGTTATCGTTGTTGTTTTTCTTCACGATAAAGTCTTTTGTCAATTCTTGCTCCGGACCCCTCGTTTTATTTTACTCTCTCTCTCTTGAATTAGTCTAAGTGTTTTAAATCTCGATTAATCTACAACAGTCCTAAGATCGAACCTTGTGGCACTCCACACATCACGTTGGTTGATTCTAATACAAAGTCGCCAATGGGAGTGTCTGTCTGGGTTAGAATCCTAGAATCTGGGTTGGAGTCCCAGAGAAAGGACCAAGTTCCTTTAGGTCGGGTTGGAGTCCCGACGTGGGTTCCAGAGAGACTGTTGATTTTCTTGTTGCACTTTCTATTTTACTTACTAAATGCCTTTTTAACTTTCAATTTATTTTCTATTTTTACCAGAAAGATACATGATCTGATACCAGAGAGAAAGGATAAGGGTTTGAGACCAAAATTCTGTCGCCAAAGTAGTTCCTGTTTTGTAGGTAGGATCTGAACCAATTTAAGACTTTAAATTGATGGTCTCTCTACAGTGTCGAATGCAGCACTGAGGTCTAGTAGCATTAGTATTGAGGTTTGTCTCAAGTTTGTGTTCAGACGGATGTCGTTTACAACTTTAATGAGGGCGGTCTCAGTGCTGTGCAGGGGTCGAAATCCTGATTGGAAGGTTTCATAACAACCAGTTGATGCCAGGAAGTGATTAAGTTGCTAGAGGACAACTTTTCAATGATTTTACTTATGAAGGGTAGATTTGATATTGGTCTGTAGTTGTTAATAATAGAGGTATCTAGGCTCCACTTTTTTAAAAGTGGTTTAATAACTGCAGTTTTCAAGGCTTTTAGGAAGTTGCCTGACTGGAGAGAGTTGTTAACTATCTGCAATATGTCTATTGCTAGGCAGTCAAAAACATTCTTAAAGAAGAATCTAATGTACTTTTTAAAAAGGCCATCTCCTTGCTACCACCTCTCAACCCATGTTCTGCTGATGATCTTGTAGAAAACTTTAATTAGAAAATTTTGAAAGTCATAGATGTCATTGCACCTTATAAGGTTAAAATTATTTCTGGAAAGCAAAAGGCACCCTGGAGAAAAGCTGCTTCTGTAACAGCACAGAAAAAAGAATGCACGAAAGTTGAACGCATCTGGCGTAAAACAAAACTTCATATTCACCAGGATATCTATAAAGAGAGCCTCCGTGCCTACAATTTAGACTTAAAAAGTGCTAGAAAAACATTTTTCTCCAATATTATTGAAACCAATACTAATAATATAATGTAGTGGTAGGTAAAGAATCAAGTCAACAGGTGGATGGCTTTAGTTGTGTCACAGTTTCCACAAGAGTTTTAGAGTCTATAACATTAAAGCATGCCATCCCTGCCACGTTACTTTTGCCTAAACAGGGTGGAAGGCCAACATTGATGGCGCGTCTGATGCCTTCAATTTTATCAGCATAAAAAGCTGCAAACTCATTGCATTTCTGCGTGGAATGGAGATCAGGTGGAATTTGTGTTGGGGGGTTGGTCAGTCTGTCAACATTTGCAAATAGGGTTTTTGCATTATTAGTATTGGTTTATAAGCAATCCATCCACGCAGAAATGCAATGAGTTTGCAGCTTTTTATGCTGATAAAATTGAAGGCATCAGACGCGCCATCAATATCTCCACTTGATACAAAAATGTTGGCCTTCCACCCGGTTCTCAGTGGGTGCTGGTCTCCGCCAGGGCTGCGCCTTGTCACCAATCCTGTTTGTGATATACATGGACAGGATATCGAGGCGTAGTCGTGGTGGGGAGGGGTTGCAGTTCGGTGGTCTGAGGATCTCGTCACTGCTTTTTGCAGATGATGTGGTCCTCATTGGATCATCGGCCTGTGACCTTCAGCACTCACTGGATCGGCTGGCGGCCGAGTGTGAAGCGGCTGGGATGAGAATCAGCACCGCTAAATCTGAGGCCATGACTCTTAGCAGGAAACCGATGGATTGCTTACTCCGGGTAGGAAATGAGTCCTTAGCCCAAGTGAAGGAGTTCAAGTACCTCGGGGTCTTGTTCGCGAGTGAGGGTACTTTGGAGCGTGAGATTGGCTGGAGAATCGGAGCAGCGGGGGCGGTATTGCGTTCGCTTTACCGCACCGTTGTAACGAAAAGAGAGCTGAGCCGCAAGGCAAAGCTCTCGATCTACCGGTCAATCTTCGTTCCTATCCTCACCTATGGTCATGAGGGCTGGGTGATGACCGAAAGGACGAGATCGCGGGTACAAGCGGCCGAGATGAGTTTTCTCAGAAGGGTGGCTGGCGTCTCCCTTAGGGATAGGGTGAGAAGCTCAGCCATCCGTGAGGAACTCGGATTAGAGCCGCTGCTCCTTTGCTTAGAAAGGAGTCAGCTGAGGTGGTTGGGCATCTGGTAAGGATGCCCACTGGGCGCCTTCCTTGGGAGGTGTTTCAGGCACGTCCAGTGGGGAGGAGACCTCGGGGAAGACCCAGGACTAGGTGGAGAGATTATATCTCAACACTGGCCTGGGAACGCCTCGAGATCCCCCCGTCAGAGCTGGTCAATGTGGTCCGGGAAAGGGAAGTCTGGGGCCCCCTGCTTGAGCTGCTCCCCCCGCGACCCGACCCCGGATAAGCGGACGAAAATGAGATGAGATGAGATGAGTATTGGTTTCAATAATATTGGAGAAAAATGTTTTTCTAGCACTTTTTAAGTTTAAAGTGTAGCCACGGAGGCTCTCTTTATAGATATCCTGGTGAATATGAAGTTTTGTTTTACGCCAGATGCGTTCAACTTTCGTGCATTCTTTTTTCTGTGCTGTTACAGAAGCAGCTTTTCTCCAGGGTGCCTTTTGCTTTCCAGAAATAATTTTAACCTTATAAGGTGCAATGACATCTATGACTTTCAAAACTTTCTAATTAAAGTTTTCTACAAGATCATCAGCAGAAAATGGGTTGAGAGGTGGTAGCAAGGAGATGGCCTTTTTAAAAGTACATTAGATTCTTCATTGATATACCATCTTTCGCAGTATTTGATTTTGTCTGTATGTCGGGAATAATAGATATATTAAAGAAAACACAAAAGTGGTCAGACAAGGAAGGATCAGTCACAGAGAGATCCGAAACATTGAGGCCCTTTGTGATACCCAGGTCTAGAGTGTGCCCCTTACAATGAGTAGCCTCTTTCACATGTTGAGACAGTTCAAATGTGTCCAAAATGGTAAAAAGTTTTTTTGCACACTTGTCATCAGTATGAAAATTGAAAAAGTCACCAGTTATAACTAGACAGTCAAATTCTGTGGAGATGCTAGACAATAAATCTGTGAAGTCATCCAAAAAATTTGCAGAATATGTGGGTGGCCTGTAAATAATTAATAGGAGAACTCTGGGGGAGCATTTCAATACAGCACTAAGGTATTCGAATGATGGAAAATCACCAAATAACATCTCTTTCCCCTGAAATACATTTTTAAATACAGCAGCAACCCCTCCACCTCTTTTTCCAGATCTACATGCATCAAAAAAGTTATAGTTGGGAGGAGCTGTCTCTATCAAAACGGTTGCACTGTTATTTTGTTCCAGCCATGTTTCAGTTAAAAACATAAAATCCATTTTAGAGGTGGTAATAAAATCATGAACTAAAAATGATTTGTTATTAAGAGACCTAACATTAAGTAGACCCATCCTGATGGTGTTGTTGATAGGCTTTAAGGTTGTTTTTGGTTTGGAGGCAATATGTATGAGATTTGTGAGGTTAGCAGTGTGTCTAAGTTTCCCTTTGTTTACTCTCTTGGTGGTTACAGCGGGAATGCAAAAGTTGCCATGTTTTGACGTAGGCAACCTTGGGTTCAGCAGATAATGCAAAACTTCCTTTATACTGTGTCTACGGCTGAACCGTTTTTGGTCACAGTAATACTCAGGACTACTATCAGTACAGGGGGGGGGGGCTGGGGCTCCCTCCGCTTGGGTGTTATCAGCCTGTGGCCATGACGATGGCGATGCTATCATTGACACAGATGCAAGTTTTATGCCAACATATTCCAGTTTCTTAAATTCAGCTGGAAAACCGCAAAGGGAGGAGACAGTGGAGCTGGAGTTGTTGTTGTGGCTATGGGAGAGATGAGGCTGGAGGTCATCGTCGATGGGGGAGTGCAGAGGAGGGGGGTGGCCGCTCCTATCCAAGCCAGCATCAGCGATGGGGGAAGGCACGGTGTCCATGGTTTCGGGCAGGCTGTTGTCTCTCTTCAAGGTCTGTGGTCTGTCTGCTATCTGTGTTTCAATTAGTGGCAGAGTAGATGCATCGGGGAGGCTGTAATCTCGCTTCTTCTCAACCTGTGCTCTGAATGTGGCCTGTGCGTCAGACCTGGGACTCGGCGGCAGCTCTGCTCCGGGAGTACAATCCCTTTCTCTGCCGAACTGCCTCCCCCCGCCGGAGCTGCCGGCCTGCCGCCGAAGCTAGGAGGAGAAATGGAGGAGAAAGGGATTGTACTCTCGGAGCTGAGCTGCCGGACCGTCGCCGAGCTACCCCCGCCAGACTTTTCAGCTCCCGGAGGACGCCCACCGGAGCAGCCAGAAAGCTTCGGCGGCAGTTCAGCTCCCAGAGTACACTGCCGGAGCTGCCGGGCTGCCTCCGAAACGGCTTTGAAGGCAGTCCGGCAGCTCCGGCGCTGGGAGCTCGGCGGCAGTTCGGCAGCTCAGCTCCCGGAGTACAATCACTTTCTCCTCCATTCATGGACTTCAGAGAGTCAAGGCCAAAGTTCCTTTCCCCCAATTCTTCTCAACCATGGC
Source organism: Gadus morhua (assembly GCF_902167405.1). Taxonomy (NCBI): domain Eukaryota; kingdom Metazoa; phylum Chordata; class Actinopteri; order Gadiformes; family Gadidae; genus Gadus; species Gadus morhua. The sequence continues at coordinate 11,623,946 of NC_044050.1, forward strand.
CGAGATATCCCCCAGTACGAGTCTTTACTTGTTGTGGAAGTGCCAGAGACGTCAGACACAGTCTTTATGATTCATTATATCATCCGAGGCGCACATAGCTTTTGGCCGTGATATTAGATATAATATTATATAAATACCCATATATGATATTATTATTATTATATTATATTATATAATTTATCGATAGAGCTCCAAGAGTCCGCAAACGGCAACAATCCCCCCATCTCCTCCATGCTGTGGTTCAGTCTGACAGCTCATTGGTCAATGGGCAGTAGCTCATTTGCATTAAAGCTACAGACACCAGAAACGGCGCATTCCGAAGGGACTGAAAGAGAGGGGAATAGCGGTAGGCGAGATTTAAAAGCTATATCCAGCAAACAGCTTTGAAAACATGTTTTCTGGAACTCAAATACTATGTTTACTTGTTGTGAAAACGACATAATATATCTCCTTTAAAAGGAGGTACTTCCGACCTTTCTCTACCCTCACATTTTGTATTATTTCCCCAGTTCTCACAGTATCTCACAGTTTTTATCTTTTATTCCATGACGATTTGATTGTATCGTTATATCACTTGTTACAAAGATGAGATTTACTTAATAAAAGAAAAAGATGCATCAACGTCATCTGATTATTATTACAATTATTAACCAGAGAATTTGCTGGATGAACAAACATTCCTAAAAATATACATCGATCTCTATAAGGTGAACCAACCCCAACCGTGTTATTTCCAAAACAGGTGACACTGTCGAAACTCTTCCACTCTCCTCATTTTATCATGTCAGGGGCTTGACCTTTAGTCAAAGGCAAGAAATAAATACCTCTTACCGTACTAGAATAAGTCCATCATTGTTTGGGAGAAGAAGGTTTGGTCTTTGGATTAACTTGTCTCATTGTGTGCATAATGCTGTCTCTGATTGGCACCGCTGATCAGATCATAGCTTGAATCTTGAGTCTCAAGGACTGGTTCCCTCTCTACGGGGAACCAGTCCTTTTGGTCAATTTAGTATGATTCATTGTGTGTTAGTGTGTGCTTAGTGTGTGTGTGCTTAGTGCTTAGTGTGCTTAGTGTGTGTGTGCTTAGTGTGCTTAGTGTGCTTATGCCGCTTTTCCACTGCATGGTACCAGCTCGACTCGACTCGACTCAGCTCGCATTTTTGGCGTTTCCACCGCGAAAACATGGTATCTGGTACCTGAAGTGGCTGCTTTTTTTAGCACCGCCTCGCTCTAGGTTCCAAGCGAGCTGAGCCGATGCTAAAAGGTGACGTCCGGCCACTGATTGGCCAGAGAGTGTGACGAAGTCACGAAAGCGACATGGCAACCATGCTGGTAACAGCCATAGCAGCGCAGCAGCCAACATATTCCACTTCTTCAACCTTCTTCAACATGCCAGCTAATAATACGAACACGAATACCATTGCATCGATGTCGTCCATTGTTGTTATGTGGGTTCTGTCCATGTGTGGGTTGCGTTGCGTGCGTGTTGTTTGCGTCGCGTACAAAAATACGTCACGGCCCTTTCGCGAAGCCGACCCCGCCCACGTCCAGGCGGTACTATTTGCGGTGGAAAACGACCCGTGCTTCTACCGTGTCGAGTCGTGTCATGTCGTGTCGAGTCGTGTCGAGTCGTGTCGAGTCGAGTCGAGCTACATGTGCGGTGGAAAAAAGCGGCATCAGTGTGCTTAGTGTGGTTAGTGTGTGTGTGTGTGTGTGTGTGTGTGTGTGTGTGTGTTGATGTTATTGTGTAGCAGGCGTACAGAAAAAGGTAATATAAACCGGCATTCACCTTTAGTCTGGTAAACGAGTTTTTAAAGAAGACCAAGCTGAACACTGTCGTAATGTTGAATGAATAGCACAGGGCTGGGACAACAGGTGGAACAGGGGCATTCAGACATAACAAAAAGTGAGATTCTTATGCACCTCTTTCTGTTCCTATAGAAAGCAGGCTGCGTTTCTCTCATCTGTGTCTCATCATAGCATACGTGACAGGCCTCCTTAACCTGCTGATATTATATTCATCTTGCTGATATGTTGTATGTAGGCTTTCCATTCAAATCATGCCTGTACATTTTGTATTTTATATTGCACTCATACATTACATGTGATACGTTTTCCGCGTACTAATTAATAACACGTTTCCAAGAACTCTGCACTGTTTAAGGTGGTGGATAACGGACTCCCCAATGTGCCCTGTGCTTTCATCACTGTACTCTGAATTGAGCAGTGACATAAAATGACTTCTGAATCATCACAGGCCCTCGCTGTCTCTCACGATACCCCTCGGTTTCGGCCGCCCATCAGGGATCGGAACGTAGCTTGAATCTGAGTCTAGTCAAGGACTAGTTCCCTCTCTACGGCTTCTCCGCTGAAACCCTGCCTTACTCTACACACCTTGCCAGTTTATTGTAGTTCTGTCAGGAATCCCTCATGTCATCGATTTAACCATTTATTTCATGAAACGGACATACAATTCAGTGTGGCGGTATGGTTCCACTCTTTTCTGGTGCTCCCTGCTGTATCATTTAAAACATGACCTACAGATGACAGATACAGATCACCAACAGCATAATAACATTTTATAACAGGGAGCACGATACAATCCCACATGGGGTACATCAGATATCTCAGCCCCATCGTACAGGTTACATACAATACAGAGCTGAATCAAAGCATTTGGAGCCTGGGGTGGTGGTAGGCGAAACTCTGCTCAGCACATTTAACTTCCCAGAGAGTTTGAGGAAGGTCTTAAATTGACCGCCTATCAGTGTACATGTGTTTGATTGGACAGCGTTAGCTGTCAGCTGATTGGGGCACATGACTAGAGTGTCCCGCCAGGACGTACAGAATATGTTAATATAAACCGGAAATCATCTTTTGTTTGGTCCATAAGTTCTGAAGGTAGACCAAAGTGAACACTGTTGAAATGTTAAATGAATACCCCTGGGATAAAAGGGTTATCGGGGGCATTCAGTCAATAACAAAATTTGATTTTGCCCTTTCCGGTTGACTGGATAACAGCAATTATTTTTCCACTTTTTTCAATAGTCCAAATTGCGCTTCTAACGACCGATACTGAGACAGAGCGAGGAGAGAGAGACAGAGCGAGAGAGAGCAAGAGTGAGAGCGAGAGAGAGACACAGACTTGCTTTCTGACCGAACGCCAGAGAGAGAGTGAAGAGAAGAAACTAATGTTAATGGAGCCTGATGTTCCCTGGGTAACTAGTCCGCTATGTATATATTAAATATACAGAAAACAGTGTGTGTGTGTGTGTGTGTGTGTGTGTGTGTGTGTGTGTGTAAGTAAGCAGCAAAAGCCTTAAAAGGACATTCAAGGCTGTGGTATTTTCCTGCTGCCCTCTCCTTTGAGATGTGAACCAAAGATGTCCCTGAGTTTCAGACTCCCTGAAACAGCTTAAATGGAATAACAGACAAAATTAAAGAAAGACAGGCTCACTCTATTAAATTAGCTCAATTGATAATTTTCTGTTTAGACATCTCTATTAATAACAAATGAGTCATGAATACCAAATTAACTCCACAAGTAAATATGCTGTAAAACAAAAATAAACAATGTTTTTCACTGGCTGTGAGGTGAATATCAAATTGCAATGGACACACTTGGCACCTTAGTGCTTCACATGGCCCTTCAGGGATATCTTAAGACCAAAGTCTACGTTGGTCAACAGCATTCAAGGCACCCTGAATGTTTTGCCGGATCAGTTTAGATGTGCAAAGGCATTGTAACCTTTGCACATTAATGTATATTAAGGTTGCTAGGTGACCAATGATATGCCGTCCTGCCCAAGCCTAATGATCAACCGTGGGGGTTACACACAGAAACGGGGAGTTCTTTCATGCTGGTTTATATTGTGTTTGATGCTGAATGGCGCTATTATACGAGTGTTGACATTATTCCTGCAAATGGAAAAAATTGGTTGCATAAGTATCGCTTCCATCTCTTGTTATACAGAGAGCAGGTATACTTTATGCGATTAACTCAGAGGCCCTAAATAAAAAAATACCCCAAAAATTGTAGCTTATTTTACAAGAAAGGTTAGGAAATAATATATGTCAAGGAACAATTAAACAGTGTCTAGGTACATTCGGCCAGCACACATTTCTTTAGTTTTCTCCCATTGAGAATGTTTTAATGCAGAACTGTACACTCTTTTGATCCGGAGTCTCAGTCTCCAGCTGTTACAATAGCCCAGTCTATTCCCTGCTGTTTGTGCTCACATGGCTCACATCAAAAGTTATCAGTACAACTTTTCTGTGGCTCAAAGCCTTTCCAATTAAAACAGGATATCACGGCAGAACTAAACATATAGGTGTGTTTGCGTGTGTTGATGACATTATTGATCAGATCTAATAGCTGGAATGGCCTACTGAGACAGTGATGTAGTCTATGGTTCTCACTGTTTGAAGGTGTCGCCTTCAAAGGAGACCTTCAAAGGTGTCAAGCTCACAGACGAATGAGAGCACCGATCGCATAACGAACTATTGACCAGAAATTAGTTGTCAAGGTGAGAAGTCCTTTCCTCTCTGTCTTTAATGACGCGTTTCCACCGGGCTGTGCGGTTAGGCCCAGTACGATAAGGTCTGGTAGTGTAGGTGCGGTTAGGCCCAGTATGATAAGGTCTGGTAGTGTAGGTGCGGTTGGGCCCAGTACGATAAGGTCTGGTAGTGTAGGTGCGGTTAGGCCCAGTACGATAAGGTCTGGTAGTGTAGGTGCGGTTGGGCCCAGTACGATAAGGTCTGGTAGTGTAGGTGCGGTTAGGCCCAGTACGATAAGGTCTGGTAGTGTAGGTGCGGTTGGGCCCAGTACGATAAGGTCTGGTAGTGTAGGTGCGGTTGGGCCCAGTACGATAAGGTCTGGTAGTGTAGGTGCGGTTGGGCCCAGTACGATAAGGTCTGGTTGTGTAGGTGCGGTTGGGCCCAGTACGATAAGGTCTGGTAGTGTAGGTGCGGTTAGGCGCAGCTCAGTCATGGCTTGCTTTTCCATCGCAGACAGTACCCTTATGGTAGGGCAGAGTTTAAGCCGGATGGCGATAGCCGCGGCAGCTAAGTAAGCATCGTGAACTCATAGCAGCCCGACACAGTGCAGCCTGCTAATTGATCCAATTAAAAAATGAAGAACGTGACAATATAAACAAAGAGCAACAATGTAGGATGTCCAAGAAGGACGGCAAACCTTTGCGGGTCATTTTCTTCATAAACTAAGCACCTCGCGGATACTGTGTTTGTTTGTTTTTATTCCCATGTCGCCCGGAAGTGACGATTCTGTCGACCCATCAACGGACGGCGTGTATTTCAAACTTGTTGGCACCCTTTCAGATGTCTTGCTAACCAAACCGAGGAGCACTGAGAGATAAGTACGGCTAAGTCCGGACCCCGCCCACTTTTGGCGATGGAAATGCTAACCGTTCCGCACCTATTCATACCGAAGCGAACCACAACCACGGGTGGAAACGCACCATAAGTGCCTTCTCTGGGTTGAATGAGGACATTCCAAAAACCATTACGTCCAGTACAACCACCATATCAAGGACTTTGTCCTTTCTCCCATTCTGTACAACCACAACCACACGCATACCACATCCACGAGCTGACATGTGTCTCGCTCAGCCAGGGAATCAAACCCCTGACACATTCCCTTCAGAACGGGCGTCCAAACGCTCTCACACGTCCAGCGAGCCGGAGCGTCCCCCCCCACAGAGGTCGCAGTCGTGGGGGTTTCTACGGTCTCAGCCACACTCCGCGACCCCTTCCTTCAGCTCAGAGCCACAATGGGCTCCACCGACAAGATGTCGGTTTTCCCAGAAATCCCCTGCCGGAAAAGCACTCGCGAGTCCTTTGGGTTGTGGCAGGGGCACACGGAGGAGGAGCCGTGGCTCGGCTGGGAGGAGGCGTGGCTTGGCCGCGAGGAGCCCAGGCTGGGCCTGGAGGAGGCGTCGTTGCCGTCGGGCCACGCCGCCCTCTGACAGGGCACGCACACGCCGGCCGAGCGGTCCGCCGGCGGCACCCCCACCCGCTGCGCCTGCCACAGCCGCCGGAAGACGGAGGCCAGCAGCCGCAGCTCCTGCCGGAAGGTGGGGTTGAGGCAGCAGTAGATGAATGGGTTGTAGCAGGTGGAGCTCATAGCCAGCCAGTGGAAGCAGAAGTACAGGGCGTTGGAAGAGTGGATGGCCTGGCTGGAGAGCAGCACCACGTAGCAGTTGAGGGGGAACCAGCAGACGGCGAACACCCCCACCACTAGCAGCAGCATGGCCAACGTCCGCCGCCGCTTGCGCCGCCGGTTGGCGTTCTGCGTGATGGTGGTGTCGCCAATGGCGTTGCGCCGCCACAGGTGGCGGCCCACCGTGGTGTAGGCGGCCGTGATGATGAGGAGCGGCAACAGGTACAGAAGGATGAAGGTGAGCAGGGCGATGTACTGCCAGTAGACGTCCGAGGGCTCCGGGAAGTCGGGGACGCACAGGCTGCGCTCCTGCCCCCTGGTGGTGGAGGAGGAGCAGAACCAAGTACAACAAGGGTTGTTATTAGGGTATTATAACAACAATTTAGGATTGTATTCTAGTAGAATAACTATTCTATCATTGAAGGCTGAGCTGTCCGGGCTTCGCCTTATGGACATGTACAGTGTGTGCAGACTGCATATCTTACAATAAACAAAGACAGAGACAGACAGAGTAGGAAATACAGACTTAACTACATTTCATAATTTCAATCAATTGTATGATCTTCCTTACTTTATCACTGGCTCACTTAATTCACAATTTTAATTTTTAATTTGCATCATATCATTAGTCATAGTCATTAGTTTAACTTTTACCTTTTGCTAGTAGGTATGTATATATTAGATAATGATTATTTCCAAACATTTGTGTGTGTGTGTGTGTGTGTGTGTGTGCGTCTGTGTGTGTGTGTGTGTGTGTGTGCGTGTGTGTGCCCACCCCACCTGTAAGCAAAGCTCAGTAGTTTCTGGTAGATGGCGTGCGGCAGGGAGAAGCAGCTGGCCATCATCCAGATGACTGCTACCCACACGCCTCCCCTCAGCGACGACATGCGCGTACGCAGAGGATGAATTATCACCTGAATACAGTTTCAGATAAACAGGGTGACCACACATGGCTAAAACCACACACACACACACACACATTTGCATACGCCCACACAGACACACACACACACACACACACACACACACACACACACACACACACACACACACACACACACACACACACACACACACACACACACACACACACACACACCGTACATAGTGGCCTTCCCTAGAATTTAATTTGAGAGGAACACTTGTGTATACTAATTTGCTTTATATAATGTGTTTAGAGCGCTGAAGGATTAGGGGTAAAGTATTGCTTCCCATCGCCTGCCGTTGGTCCTCAATGCATTCTGTGGCACGGAAAAGAGAATCCACTCTTGAGGCGACTTATCCTGGAGGGCTTCAGAACGCATCACAATTCAAGACATGATCTTAAGACTCAGCACTGTAAAACCCATCAACCACAACAAACAGCAAGCAAATAGAGGCAAATTCCCAAAGAGAGCTTCTATCATAGGTATGAGCAGTGGTAAAGGTCTACGTGGTACATTGGTATACAACACACATATGAAAGCTCCTAGATTTCTGTGCATCCACTTAAAAATGTGCAAGGATAAGTAATAGTATAGTTTTTTGACAGAACTTTCCATTTAGCAATTTTCCCCCCAAATACTTCAGAGAAAGGCTCGGTGAGAGAGGTTATTTGACCTCAAGTTCTCTTCCAGAGAGGGACAGCCTGATAATTTAAGCCTACTTTAACAAGATATTTGGCTGTCAGGGGTATCACAGTGATCAACTGTGATAATTGCCAGCCTGCATTCATCCAGACACATCCCCCATATGAGCCAACTAGACAACGCTGTTTATATATAGGAAATGTGCTTGATTATGTTGTGAGGATGGGGGCAGGAAAGGGGACCTTGAGATGTTTTATTTTACTTCAACAATCATGCTTAATAATAATCGTTAATCAATGCTTTACCAGAGCTTGCTCCTCAGTTAATTTTTTTCAGTTTAACATAAGAAATTAACTGAGGAGCAAGCTCTGGTAAAGTCCACACTATTCTCAATTACACAAGAAGATGTTAGATCAGTATTTAAGAGATATAAGGTCAATAAAGAGATGGTTAAAGTGCTGTTCAGAACAGCTCTGTGGGGTGTTCACTGAAATGTTTGAGATGTCCTTGGAACAGAGAAGGGTCCCAAAGGCATGGAATGAGTCCATTGTTATTCCAGTGGCAAAGGGCAACATTACACAGGGTTTAAATTACTTCAGACCAACTGGTCATGAAGTCATTTAAAAAGATTGTGAAATGTCTTTTGTTGTTAAGGGTGCATGGGTGAGGCCCTGGACCCATGGCAATTTGCATACAGGGCTAGAAGAGGGGTGGAGGATGCCCAGATTACACTACTACATCTCCTGTACAGTCATCTAGATGGTCCATGGCACACACGCCAGGCTTTTGTTTTTAGATTTTTCTTCTGCTTTTAATACTATCCAGCCACATGTTTTAGTCAGAAAAACTACTATCAGAATTTAATCTTGAGAGTAATCTTGTGAGCTGGATTATGGATTTCATTACTAACAGAACACCACAAGTAAAGGTAAATGGTTGTCTCTCGGAAAGGCGTCTCTTCCACTGGCTCTCCTCAGGGTTGTGTCCCCTCTACTGTATATCCTCTACACTAATGACTGTAGAAGTCAGCAAATGAATAGACACATCCTGAAATTTGCTGATGACACAATTATTCTTGGTTTACTGCATAGACATGAATCTCAGCATGGGCCAGTGGTTGATGAGTTTGTCAGTTGGTGTGACAAGTCTTTTCTTCAGCTTAACATCTTAAAACAAAAAATATGGCCATTTATTTTAGAAGAAACCAATCTTGTTCTCCTCCACCTACTTACATAAATGGAAACTGCATAGAGATGGTTGACCAGTTGAAATATCTGAGAACATTGATGGACAATAAACTCAAATTTGACGTCAATACTGATACTATTTGCAAGAAGGGGCAACAACGATTGTACTTCCTTCGGAAGCTTAACTCTTTCAATGTCGATAAGGTTATATTGTCTTTATAAATCTTTTATTGAATCTGTTCTCACTTTTTCTTTTATTGCCTGGTATGGGGGCATCAGCCTTAGGGACAAAAACAACCAGCCATATTGTGAAGGTGGCTGGGAAGTTGATTGGCTGTCCACAAGTATCCTTGCTGAACATTTATGAGAAGCAGGTTAGAAATGTCTATATTGGACTGTAAAAATCACCCCCTTCATTGTTCATTTGAGGCCCTTCCCTCAGGCCGGAGACTAAGAGTCCCTCTTTCTAAATCCAATAGGACAAAGAACTGTTTGCTCAATTTACACAATTCTTTGCACATACCTGTAAATGTATTTGAATCTGATGACTAGATAAGTATGACCGTTTATTAACTGTCTATCTCTTTGTCGATGTGTATATGTACCTGACTTCAAGTTTCCCTTTTGGGACAATAAAGTCAAACTGAACTGAACTAACAAATATACATTCTTACCAAAAATGTATAATCAATGTTTAAAAATAATCCATGTTTACCAATAATGAATGATCCATTCTGAGTAATGAACCGTAGAGATGTTCATATAATCTGATGTTCATATATAGACTAATGTACCCGGCCCTTGCCAATAGACTTGATGCAGAGAAGTGGGAGAGCAGACCTAAAATAGCCTGCTGGAAATCCCATTCAGGGCTCTCTTGGCTTGGGTTTGAGGAGAGCCCAGGGGTCTCATTTATAACCGTTGCGTACGCACAAAACGGGGCTGAAATTGGCGTACGTGACTTTCCACGCCAAGGTTGTGATCTATAAAAAACCAACTTGACGGGAAAATGCGCAGCCCTAAGCAAACTCTGACCCATGCGTACGCATGGTTTGGAGGAAAAGGAGAATTGGCGACACAGATGGTGTGGTGGTGAACTGAAGTCTGACCGAAGAATTGTAGAGTGAGAAGAACGAATATGTTTTATCATCGCCCTTCATAAATTTAATTTCAACCCGTATCATGCGTTAAATCCTAATCAGAATAATTTAAATCAACTGCGTTATTTCTCAGTTATAACTCCAGAAACATCTCCTTAGAATAGAAATAAAAAAATAATCTCTATATTTAATCCCGTCACTCCATACTGTCCACTGACGGCGCGACTGCATGGAATAAAGCATCTGTCCAACATGTGTCATTAACATAATATTTTTATGTGACACTGTAAACACATAATCAAATGTCAATTAAATCCCAAGTGTGGAAAACCAAGCCACACTCCTCATCACAATCGTTGTCCGTTACTCTTGAAGCTTTTCATGTCAAATCAGGCATTAAAAAGGGGTTATGTTCAAGAACATTTTACGTGGGTGATTACAAACTGATTATCCAAGGTGTTCTCGGTCAGTCTTATTACCGTAACCCTATAAATGCAGAGGTGAGCGCTGTGGTAATGCTGCACCATAGGCACTTCTGGCGGACCATGCAAATGGCAGGATTCGGAGGGAGAGGGTATTTAGGGACCATAACAATTTATTGGTAGGCTACATAAAAATATGTAACTCTATGTCTTTTTTAATTCTGGGACTGTGCGCTCCGTGCTACTGACAGAGTTCACTGCTGCAGCAACATGTTGCCACTCACTGACCGCCGAACAAAACTACCTTTTGGGCCTCCATCTCACTTCAACCTCGGTGAAATTTCGCTTTCTTGCTTTTCTCAGTACTTCTACCATTGTTTCCGACAAGACATAATACTTGCATCTGAGTCTGTTTTATATGCAGATCGAATTCATGAGGTCATTTGCATTGACCATTTATGGTTAAAAAGGGGCGTGTAGAGGGCGGAACGTGAAGCTGATTCAGCTGCGCACAATTGTAGTCAGTATGTGATTTATAAAGCAAAGATTGCGTACAGGTGTGCGTACGCAGTGTTTTATAAATCTGAATATTTTTTGGCGCACGCAAAACTTGGCTTCTGGGCGTACGCACATTTTTAGTAACGATCCCACGCACAGTTTTATAAATGAGACCCCAGACGTTTTGGCTGTATACGTAGAAATCAAACGGCCCTTTACGCTACTCTGAAGGACAACGAGAAAGGGCCTGGGGTCTCATTTATAAAACTGTGCGTGGGATCGTTACTAAAAGTGTACGTACGCACAAAAAAATATTCAGACTTATAAAACCCTGCGTACGCACACTGTACGCAATCTTTGCTTTATAAATCACAGAGTGCCTACAAATGTGCTTAGCTGAATCAGCTTCACGTTCCGCCCTGTAGACGCCCCTTTTTAACCATAAATGGTCAATGCAAATGACCTCATGAATGCGATTGGTAAATAAAACAGACTCAGATGCAAGTATTATGTCTTGCCGGAAACAATGGCAGAAGGACTGAGAAAAGCAAAAAAGCGAAATTTGACGGAGGTTGAAGTGGAGACACTTGTGGGTAGGGTGACCAGGCGTCCGGCTTTAGGCCGGACAGTCTGGATTTTCAATGCCCTGTCCGGCGTCCGGCGCAGCATCAAGCCGGACGCGTATTTGTCCTCCTTTTTGAGGCATAGGCTTGAAGAGCGGAGTTTTTTCATCTTTGCTGGGCTGCAGCACAATATCCAATCATAGACTGTAAAAAATGCATCCAACGCAGTAACATATCTGGTCTAAAAAATGACGGCTAAGAGTGGTGTCAGGTGACCTGCTTATCATTGGTTAAAAAAGTAAACAAGGGTCCATGTGCTGCTACGTCATATGACATTGACAGAAAGTAAGCATCATGCCAAAACGCAAGACCTTGGCTGAATCCGAATACTCATACTTGACTGCTATATATTATGCATTTTGTAGTACGCCACAAATATAGCGCGTCCGAATGCTCAGTATGCATTGTGTAGCACGGAAAACGTTTCCGAATGCGTACTACCGCCACAGTAAACAACGGAGTTCACTACGCTATCCCACAATGCAACCGGAGTCTGGTAACGAACGAAGAAGAGATGGCTGACCCGACACCACCAAAAAGAAGTTGTAGAAAGCGGCGAAAAAAAGTCATTAAAAAAAGTAAAGTAAGTAATTAAGTAAAAAGAGACATTTTTAATTTAATAGCAACGATGACAAGACAGCAAACAGGTAACTTATCAAGGTAATTTTGCCGGCATCTGAGGGGAGATACGTCATCTCCAAACATCCGGTGGAGTTTCATCAGTGTTCGGAAGCGTTCGGAGGTGTTCTACGCATAGCTGTAGACCGTACTACACAGTCAAGTGTGGTACGGTCAAGTAGTAGACACTGAACAGAAATAGTATATACTAAGTATTCAGATTCGTTTAATTCTGAATGGACAAAAGAGCATGAATTTATATCGAAAAGTTTTAAAAAGCCATATAGTGCAGCATTAACACGGCGCTAACCTCTGTATTTATAGGGTTACGGTAATAAGACTGACCGAGAACACCTTGGATAATCAGTTTGTAATCACCCACGTCAAATGTTCTTGAACGTAACCCCTTTTTAATGCCTGATTTGTCATGAAAAGCATCAAGAGTAACGGGCAACGATTGTGATGAGGAGTGTGGCTTGGTTTTCCACACTTGGGATTTAATTGACATTTGATTATGTGTTTACAGTGTCACATAAAAATATTCCATGCAGTCGCGCCGTCAGTGGACAGTATGGAGTGACGGGATTAATTATAGAGAATTTTTTTTATTTCTTTTCTAAGGAGATGTTTCTGGAGTTATAACTGAGAAATAACCCAGTTTACTTAAATAATTCTGATTACATAGATTTAACGCATGATACGTGTTGAAATTAAATTTATGAAGGGCGATGATCAAACATAATCGTTCTTCTCACCATACAATTCTTCTGTCTGACTTCAGTTCACCACCACACCATCTGTGTTGCCAACTCTCCTTTTCCTCCAAACCATGCGTGGTACGCATGGGTCAGAGTTTGCTTCGGGCTGCGCACATTCTCCCGTCAAGTTGTTTTTTTTATAGATCACAACCTTGGCATGGAAAGTACGCCAATTTCAGCCCAGTTTTGTGCGTACGAAACGGTTATAAATGAGATCCCTGGTGTTTGATCACCACTGAAGCACAGAGTCAATGAACAAAGCTCCCAGTTAAGACAGATGACCCCCTTTTGGTTTGACCTATTGCTTCCTTGTATCGCATCTTAATAATTTAGACTCCAATGAACCATTTGGTGTGTGTTTCTTTGCATCCTTTGATGTGGCTGCTTATACAATCTGACTAAAGCTCATAAGCAATCCTTTCACGATGCTCAGTGAATTATACACCTGTGCACCTCACCTTGATGATGCTCCATTCCTTCAAATGCTTTGCTCTCAATGAGTGTCCGACTACATGGTGCAGTTACGTTTTAGAGTGGTGTGTGTGTTATGGCGACACATTAGTGCCATAATTCACTAATGTGATAAAAGATGCATTCGAGCGTATTATATTATTCCACACGCGTAGATATTAACTGCGCGCGCCGAATGATCTCTGCGCGCGCAAAACAGCCTCTCGCGCGCGGAAATTACCTCAGCGCGCGCAAAACCTCTTGCGAAAGATGTTTTTACGCTCTCGCTCAAATTTAATTTTGGCACTATGGGGGAGGGAACCAAGGCAGGGCGGGCTTTCCTATGATTGGCCGTTTCTGTAGCGCGATATTTGATTGACAGTCCTCAGCCCTCCTCTCATTCAATTCTGAATTGTACAGTAAATGGCTGAAACGATAGTTACGTATTGTAACTCCAGATTCTATGAGTATAGGCGCAGCCTTTTAAGTGTCGGCCTCATTGTCCTTTAAATAGCTGAAGAAAAGCTGTTTATTGGGAGCAGAATGTCCGCCGGAGCCCGACTATATCTGCGAAATGCGGACGTCGTTGAGGCACGCCGCACGCAGACGTAATTGAGGCCCACGCTGTTGGTGGTCGGGGATTACAATTTTTTCAGTGCAACGGCTCACGCCTAGGGATAACCCAATAGCGATAGCCTTAAAAGGCTGCGCCTATACTCATAGAATCTAGAGTTACAATAAGTAACTATTGTTTCAGCCATTTACTGTACTATTCAGAATTGAATGAGAGGAGGGCTGAGGAGGGCTGTCAATCAAATATCGCGCTTCAGAAACGGCCAATCATAGGAAAGCCCGCCCAGCCTTGGTTCCCTCCCCCATAGTGCCAAAATTAAATTCGAGCGAGAGCGTAAAAACATCTTTCGCGTATGGCAAGCCATCCCCGCCAGAAAACGGCATCATTTAGACGCGTATCACCTTCATTACGCCGTAAAAAACGCCGTAAAATGTAGAAAAACGCCGTATTTTACGCCGTCGTGCGCAAAAAAGCGCCGCTTTTTACGCCGCAATTAAGCCTTTCAAGAGCGCGCGTAAAAAGCGCCGTTTTTAACATCAAACCGCGCGTAAAATACGGCGCTTTTGTGCACATCACAACGCCGTAACATACGGCATTTCTTTAGTACGCTAATAATCTCCGCCCTTCTTTTCTCTCAGCCAATGCATTTGAAGTGTTTGCGCCCAATCGCTGAACAAGAGAAGCAGACCAAATCAGTTCAGCCAGCACAGATCTGCTCTGAGGAGTTCTCCTCTCATTTGTTGTTAGTTGTAGCGTCATATAGATATATATTAGTAAATCCAGTTACAACAGTGTGGTCACCGTGGCCGTGGCCCAATCGATAGAGACGCTTGCTCTGTAGGCAAGAGGTTGTTTTAAAAAAAAAAAAAAAAAAAAAAAAAATACATTCGCGTCCTCGGCAGCCAGTCAGTTTCGTTCTCAGTGGGTGCTGGTCTCCGCCAGGGCTGCGCCTTGTCACCAATCCTGTTTGTGATATACATGGACAGGACATCGAGGCGTAGTCGTGGTGGGGAGGGGTTGCAGTTCGGTGGTCTGAGGATCTCGTCACTGCTTTTTGCAGAAGATGTGGTCCTCATTGGATCATCATCGGCCTGTGACCTTCAGCACTCACTGGATCGGCTGGCGGCCGAGTGTGAAGCGGCTGGGATGAGGATCAGCACCGCTAAATCTGAGGCCATGACTCTTAGCAGGAAACCGGTGGATTGCTTACTCCGGGTAGGAAATGAGTCCTTAGCCCAAGTGAAGGAGTTCAAGTACCTCGGGGTCTTGTTCGCGAGTGAGGGTACTATGGAGCGTGAGATTGGCTGGAGAATCGGAGCAGCGGGGGCGGTACTTCGTTTTACCGCACTGTTGTTACGAAAAGAGAGCTGAGCCGCAAGGCAAAGCTCTCGATCTACCGGTCGATCTTCGTTCCTATCCTCACCTATGGTCATCATGAGGGTTGGGTGATGACCGAAAGGACGAGATCGCGGGTACAAGCGGCCGGAACTCGGAGGAACTCGGATTAGAGCCGCTGCTCCTTTACTTGGAAAGGAGTCAGCTGAGGTGGTTCGGGTATCTGGTAAGGATGCCCACTGGGCGCCTTCCTTGGGAGGTGTTTCAGGCACGTCCAGTGGGAAGGGGGGGACCTCGGGGAAGACCCAGGACTAGGTGGAGAGATTATATCTCAACACTGTCCTGGGAACGCCTCGGGATCCCCCCGTCAGAGCTGGTCAATGTGGCCCGGGAAAGGGAAGTCTGGAGCCCCCTGCTTGAGCTGCTCCCCCCGCGACCCGACCCCGGATAAGCGGACGCAGATGAGATGAGATGAGATGAGATGAGATGATCAAAAATACATATAAAGACGTTTCAAACGTTCCATCGAGTCTCTCTCATTCTACAATGGCCAGCTTTATTGTTTCCCGTGGGAGCCGGCGCCCAGTCTGCGAGTGGACGATCTGAAACTAAATCGGATACTAGAATTCTTCTTTGAAGGTTGTGCTCCACACAGAACCTCCTCACCGTCATAACGGAGCACTTCGGGGCACTAGATTGCTTTAGAGCGGTATACTGATCGCGTCGTGTGTCTTTCCAGTGTCAAATAGCCTAGTTCACGAATAAAATCACCATGAGGTTCAAGTGCGGCCATAACTAAGGCTAAATATAATTAGACAGTCTATTGCAGGTTAAGGTGGTTGGCTCTTTTTTCTTCGCTGCGTTCTGCCTTCTGGTGTAGCCTATAACTATGCATGTATCTATTTTTGTTTTTCTGTTTCGGGTTTAAAAAACCAACACACAAAACACAGAAGCACAAATGCCGTTTATTTGTTTATTCCTTTTGCCCTTTTTCAGTTTCAAAACCAAATCAGAAAAAACTAAAAACAATCCTGTTGATTGTTTTTTCTGATTTTGTTTTAAATCGGAATATTCAAAGAACGAACCATACACGGATTCTCCTACCTCCTATATTCTATCACTTTACTGACACACACAATGTGTGGCAGTAAAGTGACAAGATCATTCCATAGACAAAAATCTTTCCATAAAACTAATTTAATTTTGGATAGTCATTGCACAGCTGTAACCGAGTATTCTCATTATAGCCTAGTTATATCCTAGTTTTGCATATTTATACATTGCATCCTATTTTCATATTTCATGTGGCATCTGTATTTTTATGTAGGCTACAGCATCTGTATTTTAATTGTAGCTTATATCTTCTTTTTACATTTTACCTTTTGCTGAGGTGGGCGCTGTATTAGCCTACTGTATAGGCTGTCTGTATTTGTGTAAGAGTTACTTGTATTGTGTAACCTGCTGGATTATGAAAGTTAGTTTTGGGTAAATAAAGTGTCTGTCTGTCTGTCTGTCTGTCTGTCTGTCTGTCTGTCTGTCTGGGGGAAAATGCCGTGAAAAATGTACGCACGGTGCGTTCAGGATTAGGACTGATATTATGTCGGTATAGGCCTAATCAATCGGGTTTTAATATTTGAAGCATTCATATCAGTCTATTCTTTTCGTAGGCTACTCTGCTGTTGGCCTTGATGGAGATATTTTTTTGCTTCCATGCACAAATAGTTGAATCCAACAACATTCCTGCGTCTCCAGAGCCCATTTAAGCACCGTGTCAGACTCAGTAGACTGTTTACAAGCCTCTGAACGTTGTTAGAGCATGGCTCCCCAGTTCATCAGTGTCTCTCTCTATGGCTCCCTCTCACTCCTTTCCACTGTGTATTTATATCGATTGAACAAGAGAGGATGTTACGATAACTCCGCGAAAATAAAGGCTCCATGGCTGTAATAATTTAAATATAATTAACTTATAAAGCGTGTAACAAGACACTTAGATGATCTGGCTGGCTGACTAAAAAAGCACTGAATTTGGAACTTATAACACAGGAGGTCTGGCTTGCGGACTAAAAAGCATTGCGATCATAAAAGCTTGACCATCTGACAAAAGCACAAATCGGACAATAAATGGATTCGATCCGACAACCTCTTCCCTACATAGCAAGCGTCTCTATCGATTGGCCCACGGTTATCACAACGTTGAAACTGCATTTACTAATATATATATCTATATGAATATGACGCTACAACTAACGCCAAATGAGAGGAGATCTGTGTTGAACTGATTTGGTCTGCTTGTTTTGTTCAGCGATTGGGCGCAAACACTTCAAATGCATTGGCTGAGAGAAAAGAAGGGCGGAGATTATTAGCATACTAGAGAAACGCCGTATTTTACGGCGTTTTGATGTGCACAAAAGCGGCGTATTTTACGCGCGGTTTGTTGTTCAAAACGGCGCTTTTTACGTGCGCTCTTGAAAGGCTCATTTGCGGCGTAAAAAGCGGCGCTTTTTTGCGCATGACGGCGTATTTTACGGCGTTTTTCTAAATTTTACGGCGTTTTTTACGGCGTAATGAAGTTCATACGCGTCTAAATTATGCCGTTTTCTGGCGGGGATGGCTTGCCATATTCGCGAGAGGTTTTGCGCGCGCTGAGGTAATTTGCACGCGCGAGAGGCTGTTTTGCGCGCGCTGAGGTAATTTGCGCTCGCGAGAGGCTGTTTTGCGTGCGCAGAGATCATTTGCGCGCTCGCAGTTAATATCTACGCGTGTGGAATAATATAATACGCCCGAATGCATCTTTTATCACATTAGTGAATTATGGCACTGATGTGTTGCCATAGTGTGTGTGTGTGTGTGTGTGTGTGTGTGTGTGTGTGTGTGTGTGTGTGTGTGTGTGTGTGTGTGTGTGTGTGTGTGTGTGTGTGTGTGTCAGGGCCGTGCAGCGACCCTTTGAGGGGCAGGGGCTCAAATTCAAAAAAGGGCACATGCAAAAACCACTACTGTCAGAGACACTGAGACAGAGTAGACATGAAACGGATTTGTCGTGTCCAGTGGCGGCTGGTGATCAAAAATTTTGGTTTGGCACAGTAATAGACTGGGGGTCTGTTACTGTGGGGGGTCTGTACCGGGATGACGTGCCCGGTACAAATTTGGCACCCGGTACAAATATGGTGTGACAGCGCCATAGTTACTACAGAGTAGCCTATACAGATTCAATATAACAATGTATGCTTTCCCTTTGCAATTTCAAAAGGTTTCCCAGATAGGTTAGCTGTATAGACAGCTGGTAGGCTATAGAAAATAAACCGAGTGGTAGCCACTTTCACAGTCAGTTAAAACGATGCTTGTTGAAAAGCTTTTGCTGGCAAACATAGGCCTATACTTCAAAATGACGCTACAAAACGAGATAACTGTTACAGTTTATTTAGCATTATCAACTTAATGGTTTTGGAAACAACTGTCTGTGTCTGACTCTGTAGTGATCTTACCCTGCATTGTACCGTCTCTTAAAACAACAAGCGCATCGCGCAGGCAGGCAAAGGTGAAAAGTCACGTTGATAGCCTATGACGTCACCCAGCGGCAGCTGCGCACTGAGCGCCGGTAAACGAGGCTACAAAGTACAAACCTTACTTCTCGATTATTACTTTTAGACATTTTTATTCTCGAATAATTTTTTCACATGTTAATGTTTAACTGTACATGTGTAATTTTACAAAGCATTGAAAATCTAAATGACCACTCAAAAGGGCACTTTGGTCCTTCAGAGGGAAAAGGGCAGGGGCTCGGGCACCCATAGCCCCCCCCTCTGCACGTGCCTGTGAGCTGTTGAGAGAAGCTTACTTCAACAAGATAATTGGTTGCCCTTTAATCAGACTTGAAGGCTATATTCCGCTAGTGACTGCCACAGAAAAATACTGTTATTGTGTATCGTGTCTTTGTGCGTCTGTGTGGGTTAGTATCTGTGTGTGTGTGTGTGTGTGTGTGTGTGTGTGTGTGTGTGTGTGTGTGTGTGTGTGTGTGTGTGTGTGTGTGTGTGTGTGTGTGTGTGTGTGCATCTGTGTGTGTGTGTGTGTGTGTGTGCATCTGTGTGTGTGTGTGTGTGTGTGTGTGTTTGTGTGTGTGCGTGTGTATGTGTAGATGTGTGTGTGTCTGTGTGTGCGTGTGCTTGTGCGAGTGTGTTGAGAGTGCCCTGTTACCTGGCGTCGGTCCAGAGCAATTGCGGTGAGTGTGAGCGTGGACACGTGCAGCGAGCAGTACTGGACGAAGCGACTGATGTGGCACATCACCCTGCCGAACATCCAGTTACTGTTGACGAAGCGCACCTGTAAACACACACACACACACACACACACACACACACACACACACACACACACACACACACACACACACACACACACACACACACACACACACACACACACACAAGCACACAGACACACACAAACACACACACACAATACACATATGCATGTATACACACACACACACACACACACCGCACACATGTACACATAAACAACAACATGTTTTTACAGAAACATTTGTACACGAATATTCACGTCACAGTTATAACACACAGACAGACACCGGTTGGTACACACAGGGACGTCCTTAGGGGGGGGGTAAATTAGGATGATTCCAGGGGCGCACCACTTACGGGGGCGCCCCAGAGGACACTGGTGGTATTATTAAAACTATACACAAAAAATATATAGATTTTTTTTTTCGGATTAAATCACCAAATTAAGGTGGTTTGTTTCGTTGTTTTGTTGTGGTTTGTTTCTCCATTATTACAAAATCATTAGAATGTCTTCACCCTATTATCACAGCAGCGCCTCAGAGACGAGCTCATTGCACTGAGTAAGATCAAGACATACCCTAAAGCTTTCTACTCTTTTGCAAAAAAGTTCAAAACTCCAGTCTCGTCGGTTGGACCTCTACTGGATAGCGATAACCAGCTCCAGTCCGACCCTGTCAGGATGGGCAGCATCCTACAAGAGCAATACGCCAGGGCATTCAGCAACCCTGACAAAGCTAACCTTGCTGAGGTACGTGTATCGAAGCTTGTTGCACAGTCACAGTCAATGACAGATCTTGTTTTCGACGAGCAAGACGTCCTGGGTGCAATCAAAGCAATGGACCGATACTCGGCTGTTGGTCCGGATAAGTTCCCTGCCATCATCCTCAAGGAATGTGGACAAGTCCTTGCGCCAGTGGTCAAACAGCTCTGGAGAGCATCTCCGGACTCCGGCGACATAGCCGCTAAGTTCAAGAGCCAGAGTGTAGTCCCACTATTCAAGAAGGGAAAAAGATCGATTGCTGCCAATTACCGACCAGTCTCTCTGACTTCTCATCTTATCAAGATGTTCGAGCGAGTCTTCCGAGCTAAACTGGTCGACTACATCGAGGCCCAAGATATCATCAACGACGACCAGCATGGCTTCCGGGCTGGAAGAAGCTGCTTGACTCAATTGCCCCACCACGTGGAAGACATATTGAATGATCTGAATGCCGACGAGAACGCGGACATCCTATATCTGGATTTCAGCAAAGCCTTCGACAAGGTCGATCATGCTATCTTGCTGAAGAAACTCAACCTTTATGGAATCCAGGGAAAAGTGCATCGTTGGCTCTCAAACTTTCTCAGCGGTAGAACTCAGCATGCGGTGATTGATGGTGTGAGATCTAACGTCATCAGAGTTCTGAGTGGTGTCCCGCAGGGCACAGTGCTGGGCCCACTCCTCTTTATCTTGTATATAAACGATCTGTTCTCTGTCGTTAAGCACAGCAAAATAAAGGTATTCGCTGATGACTCAAAGCTCCACAAGAGCATCGGCTCCCCTAAAGACTGCAAGCTGCTCCAGGAGGATCTCCACGCAGTTGTTTGTTGGGCAACTAACAACAACATGGAGCTAAATGAGTCCAAGTTCCAGCTCCTACAGCACGGGAAGAATCAAGATCTACAGGAGCCGTACAAGCTATCAACAGGACTGGTAATCTCCTCAGACGATGTCGTCAAAGATCTCGGAGTGTTCATTGACAAAGATCTCTGGCAACACATCACCAAAAAAACAGCCGAAGCTGCACGAAAAGCCGGCTGGGTTCTGAGGACGTTCTCAATCAGGGACAAAAGCACGATGCTACTGCTCTTCAAGACCTATGTTCGCTCCATCGTAGAGTACTGCTGTGCTCTCTGGTCACCCCATCTGCAGTGCGACGTTATCATGATTGAGTCGATCCAGCGCTCTTTCACTGCAAAGATAGCGGGTTGCTCGAATCTCAGCTACTGGGACCGCCTCAAGCATCTTAACCTCTACTCGCTACAACGCCGCCGTGAAAGATACATGGTCATCCTTGTCTGGAAAATCTACCACGGTGCCATCCCCAACAGCGTCAACCTGGTGTTCCAACACTCGGAGAGGCGAGGAGTAACCTGTGTACGGCCGCTTGGAAGCTCCAAGTATAGCAGCATCGACACAATGAGATTCCACTCGTTCTCATCAACTCCCTCTGCTCTGTACAACGCTGTACCCAAAAATGTCAAGTCAATCCCAACCCTGATCCAGTTCAAGGCAGAACTTGACCGCTTCCTTCAAACCATCCCTGACACTCCCCCTACTCCTGGATACACTGGGGCCAACAGAAATTCTCTGGTGGAGTGGGCTAGCAGCAAAAGTCAACTATAGCTGCTCCCAACGGGAAAATGGCGGTGGAGACACTTGATGTCTTGGCCTAGGTGTTCTAACCTGAAACAAACCCTAGGTATCCTAGGTAGGTAGGTACCCCTCTCATTTGTCATTATTTGGTACAGTCCAAGTCTTACGCTACTGCAGAGCAAAGTAGCAGCCAGGCAGATCGTTGTGAAGCAAGTGTAGACTGCTAGTGTCTTAAACTAGCAGTCTAAAGTCAGTTTGTGTGTATCCCGGACCCGGTCGGTAAAATTAAGAAAGCAGGTTGTCAGGGGAGGAAAGAAAGGAAAGAGAGAGAGGAAAGAGCTCAAAGCGGTCGAAAGTTCGTCACTCAGTTTTTTACCAAGAAAGGTATATCCCTCGCTCTACACTTTCCCAACAACCTGATAACAAGCCTAGCAGCTAGCGCTACTGTAGCTAAAATAATTACAGCCTGTACTGGATGAAAAAACTGAAAAGATCGTTTGCATTGCCATTCTCATGATATCCAATCTACAAAAAGCCTACATTATTTTTACAAGTCGAGCGGACTATTTAGTATCTCCCGTATGCAGGCGTTGCCAGGCAACGTTGCTATCGCGTCTTCATAGGGTCAATGTCTTTCCTAGGGGTAAATTAACACATTTTATTCTACTTCATTTAAGAATGCTCGATTCTGATTGGCTGGGAGGGGTGCATTAATCCGGCATATTGCCCGCTGACTTGTCGGCTCTACTTGCTGCTGACTGAGCACAGTAGATCAATACGCCGCTTGTATCGTTTTCTATCACATACATTTCAAACATGAGGTCCGTTGTAAAAATAAACCAAGGAGTGCATGTTTGATCGATCGTCATTAAAGCTGACTTGATACGAATGTAACAACTACGTTGTTAAACTAGTGATCAGTTGCAACCTTGTGTGGTTGCTATAGAAACGCGTTACCTACAGTTGAGCTAACGTTATTCACCGTAGTTCTAAAGGGAACTACTTTTCGAGGGAGATGAACTTAAACAGAGCATACATTTAATAAGCATGCAATACGAATAAGAAAAAGGCTAATTATTAAAGTATATTAATTGTTTTATTATGTTGGCCGGCGCGAAGTAGAATAAACGGAATAATCACCTCAAGGCAGGGCAATAAACAGTTTGATATGCCCGGCTCGCGGAAGGTTACCGCCCTCGACTTCGTCTTGGGCGGTAAGCCGTCCACGAGCCGGGCATATCAAACTGTTTATTGCCCGGCCTCTCGGTGATTATTCCTTACTTAACCTACACCCTCCAGCCAATCAGAATCGAGTATTCACCCAGACCATGGTATAAATGGAGATAATGCAATGATTAACATTCCATACTGCTTGCCAGCATGATAATAACATTTATGTAAACAGATTTTGAATATTTCGATTGGCTGCATTACAATATTAGCAGACATTAAACCAAGGGTACTTACATTTTAGCTGACTTTTTAGTTTTAAGTCAGCTAAAATTACAAGTAGTATACCCTTAGATTAATAGCTACTATTTATGGTAGGCTAATGCAGCAAATCAAAACATACAAATACATATTTAGTCATGCCCAGCTCAATCCAATCAAATAGACTGTTGACAACATTGTTTAATATGCTCAGATAATTACGAGACATATTCTGAATTATATGATGCATCTTAGAGTCAGGGCCCTCTTCAAGCCATGATGAACCCACAGAAGAAACCAGTGAGGTTGAAATAGAAGAAAGGGAGAAGGAGGACAGTCTTAGTAGAAGCAGCACTGTCACAGTTTATTAGCTTATTTCTGTCTATAGTAACTACAAGCCAGGTAAATGTGTAACTAAATACTAACTAACTATCTAGTGTACAAAGTAGCCTAGGTAAGTAGGTAGGTTCATCATGTTGTTATTCAGTTGTTATTCATTTTCTTCTGATGATAATGGCTACCCAATTTCGACCCAGTATTACCCAATATTTACTGATTATAAAATGTGAATGAATATATAACGTTAAAAATGTAGGCTATGTAAGGAATAATCACCGAGAGGCCGGGCAATAAACAGTTTGATATGCCCGGCTCGTGGACGGCTTACCGCCCGAGACGAAGTCGAGGGCGGTAACCTTCCGCGAGCCGGGCATATCAAACTGTTTATTGCCCTGCCTTGAGGTGATTATTCCGTTTATTCTACTTCGCGCCGGCCAACATAATAAAACAATTCATATACTTTAATAATTAGCCTTTTTCTTATTCGCATTGCATGCTTATTAAATGTATGCTCTGTTTAAGTTCATCTCCCTCGAAAAGTAGTTCCCTTTAGAACTACGGTGAATAACGTTAGCTCAACTGTAGGTAACGCGTTTCTATAGCAACCACACAAGGTTGCAACTGATCACTAGTTTAACAACGTAGTTGTTACATTCGTATCAGGTCAGCTTTAATGACGATCGATCAAACATGCACTCCTTGGTTTATTTTTACAACGGACCTCATGTTTGAAATGTATGTGATAGAAAACGATACAAGCGGCGTATTGATCTACTGTGCTCAGTCAGCAGCAAGTAGAGCCGACAAGTCAGCGGGCAATATGCCGGATTAATGCACCCCTCCCAGCCAATCAGAATCGAGCATTCTTAAATGAAGTAGAATAAATGTAATAAATATATATTTGGTGGGGGGTTTGATTCCCAAAAATTCTGGGAATCAGCAGATCCCCTCTCGACTCTTATTCATTGGTCACGAACCACTTAAGCCTCTCTGACCTACAGCGATCATTATAGTAGCCTAACTCTTATTTTTCTACGGCCGTGGGAATTCCGAATAGTGGAACTTTGTGTGTGCGAGTGTCTTCCAGTCTGCACGACACGTGTGTGTGTGTGTGTGTGTGTGTGTGTGTGTGTGTGTGTGTGTGTGTGTGTGTGTGTGTGTGTGTGTTCGTGTGTGTTCGTGTGTGTGTTCGTGTCTGTGTCTGTGTCTGTGTCTGTGTGTGTGTGTGTGTGTGTGTGTGTGTGTGTGTGTGTGTGTGTGTGTGTGTGTGTGTGTTCGTGTCTGTGTCTGTGTCTGTGCGTGCGTGCGTTTGCGCGCGCGCGCGCGCCTGCTTGCGGATCTCACCAGAGTGAACGGCGTGTTGAGGACCGTGATGAGGATGTCCGCCACCGCGAGATTCACGATGAACAGGCTCGTCGCGGAGTGCATCCTCTTGGACTTGATGACCACGTGGCAAACCATGGTGTTCCCGAACAGGGAGATCACGATGATCAGCGAGTAGGCGGAAACCAGCAGCGCTTTGGTGCTGCGGTTCTGAGACTCTCCCCCGTAGCGCTTTTTGTCGGCCAAAGAGCGCCAGTCGGCGAGCGTCCCTTCGTCAAAATCCAGGAGGTAAAACCCCGCGGATCCGTTAGAATCGTCCGAACCGTTCGAGCCTCTAGACAGCCCCTTCCCGGAGAGCAGGTCCTCGAAAAGACAGGAGCCGTTGACCCCGCTGGCCAGAATCCGGGCCATGCAACCCGCAGAAACTGTGAAAAATAACAAAGTTATTCCAACTTGTGTAGCAGTCATATTTCCAAGTATTTCTATGTTTGATTGACTTTAGGATAACCAGAGATCAGTTCGCGTGTGTTGGAGGATGATCAGGTCAAAGCGACGTTCTTCGGCATGACTGAAGTTAGTGAGAGCAAAGAAAGTGAAGCTAGATCGTCAGGTGGGAGCTTTTAAATCCGCTGTGCCTCTCTCTCTCTCTCTCTCTCTCTCTCTCTCTCTCTCTCTCTCTCTCTCTCTCTCTCTCTCTCTCTCTCTCTCTCTCTCTCCCCCCTCCCTCCCTCGCTCTCCCTCCCTCCCTCCCTCGCTCTCTCTCTATCGTGTGTGTGTGTGTGTGTGTGTGTGTGTGTGTGTGTGTGTGTGTGTGTGTGTGTGTGTGTGCATGCATGTGTGTTTCTGTGTGTGCAAGATAGGCCTTGACGAAATGTTACATTACCAAAAGAAAATTGTTGTATAATTCGATGCTTTGTTTGATTTATTCCACAATATAAATAACTAAAAAATAAGAGGAAAATAAAAATGTGTGTGATTAATGACTCATTTCAAATCGTTGATTTACTTGAAAATACGATTTATAATTTTTCCCTTTCGCTGTAGCACGTTAGAGAGAGACAGAGACAGAGACATATACAGAGACAGAGACAGAGACAGAGACAGAGATGTGCGTGTGTGATAAAAAATTATTTAATTGGCCAGTCCCAACACAAGGGAGGGGAGAGAGAGAGAGAGAGAGAGAGAGAGAGAGAGAGAGAGAGAGAGAGAGAGAGAGAGAGAGAGAGAGAGAGAGAGAGAGAGAGAGAGAGAGAGAGAGAGAGAGAGAGAGAGAGAGAGAGAGAGAGATGTGTGCGTGTGTGATAAAAAATTATCGGCCAGCGACAGTCACAACAACTAATAACCCGGCCAGTAACAACTGATTACCCAATCCTCCGCGCTGTCCCTTAGTCTGCTGCTCTCCATGGTGCTGAACGGCGCCCCGCGGTGTGGTTGCACTCAACGGCAGCGCGCTACACCTCATCACCTCATCAGATTTGACGAATTGAACATTCGCCTTGGCTTGCACACTTACGTAGGTTTGAATTGTTTACATTACCCGCAATGTGCGGTTACGTGTGATTTCCACAAGCACATTAGCGGTGTCTGATTGATATGCGACAGGCTGGCGAGAAGTATCCCTATAATCTCGTCAAGTGTTTTTACACTACAAATTATGCCCGTCTTATTTAAAACTTTTTCCTGGAGTGGTCCGCACGTAAACACTGAACGATTTCTTAATGGCGGGTCTTACTAAAAGTCGGAAACATTCGGATACATCGGGACACATTTCGGAGACATTCCCGGACACATTTCGGAGATCAGTCAGACACATCGGCAGGCCCGGTTCCAGAACAGAATGCCTTGGGGTGCATCTGAGATTACAGGGGGTGCACCAGTACTATACTAAAACCAGCTACCCAGCTTCAGTTCAGACTTCGCTTTTTACCACACAGGCTTTTCCTACCATAGACAAGCACTTCTGCGTAGTTCTACTGACATGTTGGGACAACAAACAATTACTGTGCTTAAAAGATGGTATCATATCATGTCTTGTGATGTGGAGAACATTTCAGCCGAAACATTAGCTTATTGATATCTTAGATAGCTTTGAATATGAGATAGGTTTTTGAGGTGTAAAAAAGAACAGAATTCTACACAAAAAAAAAAACATGTGACTGCAATTCAAAAATAACGATTATTTTTTTTATAAATTGTGGCAGGATAAAAAAGAACAGAATTCTACACAAAAAAAAACATGTGACTGCAATTCAAAAATAACGATTATTAAGTGGCAATTGTATATTGCCACTTACAAATAAAACAGATTTTAGCTGAACAAGGAAAGAACACTTTCAGACTTTGAACTTTGAACAAAAAGTAATCATACTCTTAAAGTTAACACGATTGTAAATAAATGCAATAAAAAGAAATATGGGTTCTTATGAACATAATACATTTAATACATGTATTGGATATCCAACGGATATATAACTGTTGCTGCCGAAGAAGTTCAACGTCACTACCGTGCGCACCATAGATATACTATATGGGTGCGTGCATTTTGCACACGATGCCGGCCGGCGGCCAATCACAGCAGCGCTGATATAGAGCGACAACATTGCGACCTCGAGTGTGATATTGCTTTATACAACAGTTATACTAGTAAAATGTACTGTTAATAATAATAATTGACAATAGATTTTGAATTGTTTGTTTATTTAATCATATAAACGAATGAAATTGCTTCCGGCAACAAAAATAGATCCCCACTGAGCGGACTGTTGCCAAGCAACATATAAACAAAACACCACACATAAATGCGGAGTGATTTTGTCAGTTTGGTGAACAGTCTGAGTGATGTTGGATGCTGATATCTCAACGGTATTTAATGGAAATTGTCACAGGTTTCATTACAATTTGTTTTGTGAGCAAGTATTTTATTATTTTTTATCATATTTATAAAAAAAATAATCTTTTTTATTTTTTTTCAATTGAGGGTGCAAACATTTTTTTTGGGGGTGCAATGCATGCTTATGCACCCCCGTAGAACCGGGCCTGCACATCGGGACACATTTCGGAGACATTCCCGGACACATTTCGGACACATTTCGTAGTGTAGCTACGAAATTTAATTAACTTTCCTACCTTCATTCTTATTCTCGACCGTTGGCTATCATCACCATGCATTATCGAATGTTTCCGAGCAGTTATTTGGCCGAAATCAATGAAAAGTGACTACCAGAAACAGTAATTTGGTGTTGAAATATGAACAATGATTATTCAGCTAGGAAATGTCTCTGCAATGTGTCCGGGAATATCTCCGAAATGTGTCAGAATGTGTCCGGATGTCTATGTAGCCTGCCCCAATCTCCCCTCTCGAACCACACATAGCCTATTGAGGGTTTCATTTTCAAGTAACGATTAGACGGCATCTCGGTACCCGGGAGGGACAGGACACGGGTAGAGGTGTTGATGACTCGATCAGCGACATTAACATGAATAGTTCTAAGTGGAGTTAATAGCCTATACTCAGATGTAGTTTACTCATTCTTGTACATGAATGACTTGAATAAAAAAAAACTAAAAACATTCCTAGCATGCAAATTATTCTAATGACGTCTCCGTGCGTAGTCCCGACTGCTCCAATGAACCAAGAAAGCCGGCTCCTTGACGAAGGGGAAATATACCCCCTCGGTTTTACACAGGCAGGCTAGGCAGTGAAATAGTAACATCTGCCAAGCAGCGACCGTACCTGTTGGCAGTGTAAAAATGCCTTTAGATTATGGTGCTTGAGATTAATTATCCGAACGCCCATTGCTTTGAGCGCCATTATAAATGGGAAAAGCACATGCCTGAGGGGCGGGGGGATGTGGAGCGTACTCCACGAGGTGCATGGAGATATGAGAGAGGTAGAATTGCTGGAATCAAATGCAGAATCGAATTAATCGATCACAACCTGTTACCTGTGGAGAGACGATGCGTTCGGGCCAAGCAGCAACGCAACGGGAACCGGCGAAAACTGGCACGTGATCCGTCCACCCGGTGTCTCGAATGTTACGATTTGCGTTGCATGACTCAAACAGAGGCCTTTCATGGGGACTACATCAATGCAATCGTTTTTAGATCCATTTTTTTGAATGGTTTCCCAAACGGGGCAGATAAGTGTTTTCCTTCACACCAATCAATCAAGTTAGGATGAACCCAAGTACAGACATCCAATCAGATAGACTTCTGAGACAAGACTCACTTTTCCCTGAAAACTCCCACTGGGGGCTGTTGTTCTCCTATGTATATCAATATTTTTTTGGTATTTTTTCTCTTTGGTCTTTGGTCTCTTTGTTCGACACACATCTAACATCAGGTGCAAGGAAAAAATTGAAGGAAAGTCGTGTCCGAAAAAAACACGAAAAAATTACTTTTAGGCATTGTAATATATACTTATTCAGAAGTAGCAATTTTTACAGTGTAATATCCAGTTTCAATAGGAACTAAAAAAAAACATGAAACTATACACAACATATTCATGCAATGAATGTTCTTGACTAGGAAAAGTGTTTTACTAAATATTTACTCATACTATTAAATTATTTATTGTCACTGCACCAACACCTTCATATTCTAAGTCACTTTTATTCTGAAGAAACAGCGCGTTGGATTAAGCGCATGCGCCATTTGAAAATGTAAAATCAGTGAAGCAAGCGCCAGAGAAGATTGGCAAGAAGGCTCTGAAGCTCTGAAGCAAGAACTCTGGAATCGCCATTTGGCTGGATCGGGTCGAGACGAGTGAGTAATTGCCTTTCTGTTTTATATTTGTAATCGTAAAAGAGTTTGTGTACATTGTGATAGTTTTATTATCGTCTGCATGACGCAATATACGTTAGCGCTACTGTTTGTAGCGCCTGTAATATTCGTTTTTCGCAATCGCCATTTTGGTCTACCAGGCGAGACTAGCTTAACGTTTGTAGAGGTTAGTTGCCGTTTCTGAATAGAAAGCAAAAGTTTAACTTAAAATGTCGTCTCTCAAAACGAAAACGAGTTGTTTTTATAGGGAAGTGTTTATGGTTGACGTCCAGTCAAAACAAATAACTTTTTGGCGCCATGTTTGACAATGACTTGCACTTGAACTTGTTAAAGTGGAAAGGAAGCAATCAAATAAAACATGTCTATAGCACTAGTTAAATATTTAAATATACCATAAATACAAATAAAGTCGGAA
The DNA here is from genome assembly GCF_902167405.1 of Gadus morhua. NCBI lineage: Eukaryota > Metazoa > Chordata > Actinopteri > Gadiformes > Gadidae > Gadus > Gadus morhua. The sequence continues at coordinate 11,654,201 of NC_044050.1, forward strand.
ATATGTCCCGTTATTCAGAATGAAGCACAAACACGTTGCATTAATTACAATGTTTTCAGCCTGTGCGCCGCCATCTCTGTTTTCAGAATACGATGACGTCACGAGAATGGTTGGTATTAACATTCTATGTTGTTTACATAGCGGCTCATAGCCTCACAGGTAGCTTACTGCCTCAACAAAATGGATATGGACGAATTGGATAGACCCACCAATGAGGGCAGGCATCCAATTGCCTATGCTTTTGAGCCAGTAAGAGAAGTCGGAGTTTTAGTGCCCCTAACAGAGCCTGACTATGGAGGAGAAATAGATGAAGGAGAGAGAGATGTATCTGAGCGCACAGGAAACAATCGGTGGTGCTTGTGTGGGGTTTGTGTCCCTATGTCCACTGACATGGAGAGTGTCTGCTGCCATGAAATGAACCTGTAGTAATGCAGTGTAAGATATGTATATATATTGCACATTATATATTATTACATTATTATATTTTTTATATATATATATATATATATAATAATTATTATAATACTAGAACTGCAAGCAGTTATGCAGGGGTCCAAGAAGTGTGCATTTCGCCGGCACAACGCGACAAGAAATGTGCGTTTCGCCGGCACAACGCGAAGCATGTGTTCAAAACGCTACCCTGAACCTGTGGATACAAAGGATTTGACTGTGGTAGGAGTAGCGAGAAGTCAGTGTAGCGTTTTCGTGGCGAAATTTTGTAGAAGATATACAATTTCCTTGTTTATTGCGCCCCCTAATGGCGAAATTTTCCGAAATTTTTATCGTACGACATTAAGGTTAGCACCAACATGTGTGCACAATTTGGACTCGTTCCGATGTGTAATTTTGAATTTTTTGGATTTTTGATTTTCCACGTCTAATTTAGCTAATAAACCAATATTCAAAACGCTACCGTTTCGTCGTCAAAGGTCGCATCAAAAAAGTGTCTCATGCATTCTTTTCGTGTGCGTCTGACGATGTTGTGTGCAAAGTTTGGTGTTGATCGGGCGAGAAATGTGGGAGGAGTAGCGAAAAAACAGTTTTGCGGTTTTCGCGATTTTGCGAAAAAAAATTCTAGACGCAAATGGGCGTGGCCTAGGCCAAAAGATGCAGCAGACTCCAGTGCATCTGTGTGTACAAGTTTTTGAATGTGGGAGTTTCGGTGTGGGAGTTATAGCCCCAAACGCGTATTCCTTGGTATAGCGCCACCTAGTGGCCGGCGTGTCTGGATTTTTTTATCTGAGTAGCGGTGCCGATTCTGGATCTAGTCATGCAATTGGCGCGTGTGCAGCATTTACGGTTTGGGCTGTGGTTCCACTTTCACGGGGAGGTAGTATAAAAATCCTTACAAAAACAATAGGGATCCAACCTGTTGGCTTGGACCCCTAATAATAAGATAAGAAAAGTAAAGTACACGGGTGCAGCAGCTGGGCTCCACGCTGCCTTACAGTTCGTTAATTTCATGATACAAGTAATTGTCGTGCCATTTGGGTGTGCACGTGAATATGCGAAAATAGTTCAACCGACGGTGTTTGCAAATGGATTATTTCCGATAACAATGGATTATTTTGGCGATGGATTAGAAATTATCCAGAGCATGGAGCGAGCTAGTCTGCAAACAAGACAATCTTCAAACAGTGAGTGTACTTGTACTAATTTATCTGTTTCTCTAGTAGTAGAAGCTAAGTGTACCTCTCGTTCCTCTGCCTGGCAAGCACGTTTCTGCGCTCTTTCGCTGCGCATAAGAGCAGCGCCCGGGTCCGATCTGACGGGTATGTCCGTGTCTCCAGCACTATATCCACTAAAATTAAAAATAGTTGGCACAGCATCTGGCTTCAGGCGATTGGTGGGACGGCGAACAAATCTCCCATCTTCAGAAAAAGCTCCCTCTTCGATGTAATCAGCCTCTATAAAGTGGTCGCTACATACTCTCTGCCCTGGTCCCATTGGGGGGCTGAGGCGTTTCAATGCAGCTAACCATCTTCGGAGCACTTCAGGCTTCTTGACGGGAATTACATGGAAATGAACTATTCTACCGCTCTACTTTAACCGATAAAATTCGTTTGAACAGCCAGGGGCAATACAAAAGGACCCCCCTGTTCTTCTTCCAATATCCGACATGTTTATTTTAAAGAGCCAACCATTCTGATGACGTAGCGCCTGCGTTTTTAAAACATGGCTGCGCCCTAGAGGCGAAAGTCGTTATAAACATGTCATTTTACGGTGAAACTACTTGAATTTCAGTATTCATATCCATGTGTTTCCAAAAATGAAAAAACAAACAAAAAATTGACACAGTTCTCAGTGCTTCATTTCCACTTTAAGTTATGCCCCGTTTACACCATCCAATCAAATGTATGATCGGGTCAATTTATCGGGGTAGCATTTACACATACCCGATGTTATAACGATAACATAACGATGTATGCCAGGGAAGACACCCGAAGTGCGTTTGGCGTCATTTGACGTCATTTCGAATGACGCCAAACACGTCAAATGACGCGTTTGGCGTCATTTCGGGAGAAGGCAAAGGGGAGACTGGTTTAGACTGATATTTATTTATATATTTATTTATATTACAATAGCGATTTTATAATAATAGAACGCCGGTTCTAAATGGGCGAAGTACCCTGTAATTATAAAAGTAGGACATCCATCCATCACCCCCTATTTATACACAAGTGGCAGATTGAGGGTCTTCCTTAACACAATCTGGTCACTCACAATCGTTATTTGTCTAGGGTTCTCGAGGGTCTTTCGTGTGTTGAGGTTGCCGATATAAAGACGATAAAACACGATAAAGCGCGGAAGATTAACGAATATAGCCGATGTGCCCAGGAAAATCCCCGAACGATTTGCGATGTCTTACGTTATACTCCCGTTCTATTCCCGATTATAGCCGATTAGCCCATAGCAACACCTGGTAACCGATTCTACCCCGATTGACCCAAAATTAACAAACATGTTCGTTCTTTGCCGATGTTGCCCGTTGTTGCCCGATCATTGAGCATTTCTTCCCGTTTCTTCCCGTTGTCTAACGATGTTCCCGGGAAGAGTAACGGTGTTTCCCGATGCAACCACGCTATTTGCCGATGTAATAACGATAGCTGCTGATTTAGCCATCGGGCACCATCGGGGCCCACTATCGGGTAGGTGTAAACAGGGCATTAGCGCTAGCCTATATTTTCACTGAAGTCCACATTAACCTACTCAAAACGTTGACTTAAACAGTGGCTCTTAATTTTAAATTATCTTGGCATGATATTTATTTCACACACTTACACCGTCAAATTCTCTTACATGTTCTGCAGTTATCTGAAAGGTTAGCCGCGTTTACATGGACCCATCTATGCCGCATAGATTTCTATGCGGCATAGAAAATGGTCATGTATACGCCTCATTCGGAATACAATTATCTGTTCGGCATAGATTCTATGCCGAATAGAAGAGGTGGTGTAGTCCGTTTCAAATCGCCATGTATACACTTATTCCGCATAGATTGGGGTTTAACTTAGTGCAGCCGCAGTAGTTCGCAATTGGTCCACTGAGCTCCGTCGGTACTTTTAAGCACACCGAACTTCACCGCTGTCAAGGAAAGTGGATTTATTGCCTGATTCACGTCTTTGTTATCACCGTAAAAGTAGTCCGGTAAGCGTGTCCGGTTGCTAAGCGACGGGACACATGGGTGTTTATCAATGACGTGTTCGCGTATCGTAGTGTCCGCGCTCGTCCGAGATAACTGTAAATGAGTAGGCTACTACTAGTACTTTTGCAGGCTGAACGTTAAAATGCTTCTTAACTTAGAGAGATGGCAGCTGCAGTAGGTCGCAATTGGATCTTCGAGGATTCCTGGTCACTAAATTCCCGTAAGACCACTCTCTCCCACCAGTCTTGGCTGCGGACTCGCATCCAAATTCCTCTTGTTTGCGGCGGAGCTTAGGGTAAATATAAAGATCTGACGAGAAATTGACGTTGCTGCGCTGTCGTCCTCCTTCTTAATTGAAGGAGCAGGCAGAGAAAAGCTCTCTCCTGCTGTGCTTTCATTAAAATCAAATTTAAAATCCCCGATAGTGATAAGACATCCATTATGTCGCCGCCGGTCCAGAGATGTGTCAGGTGTGCGCGAGAGACAGAACGGACACTTTTGTTACTGCCATGTATACAGTACATTCGGAACACATTTTAGGAACAGATCTATGCCGCATATAAATCTATGCGGATCAGATGTGCCGTGTAAACGCGGCTACTGAGAGGTTGCTAACTTGGTGTGCGCTTTCAGCATCTTAGAAAAAAAAAAATGTATTCAGTGCTTAAAATGTACGTCACATACAAGACATAGGCCTATATTCTATCTCATTGTGTGTCTTTATAGCCTTTAACTGAACAATTGCACAATAAATGGTCAAATTCTTGACATGAAAAATGTTCATTTTAATCCACAAACAACATATGTGTAATCCGGGGCATATAAAGACTGGGACCAGAAAATAATTACTTACTCTCCATTGAAACCCATTCATATTTTACGATCTTAAAGGTCCCAAGGGGTCTACCGGAAAGGGCGTGACTTCGCCACTCTATGGAGAGGCGAGCGGGCAGAGAGGAAGCGCAGTGTCCTGTCATGTGGCAAGCGAAACTGTGGCGTCCGTGCTTGTCGAACGCATGCGCACACAACTGGAAACCGTTGGGATAGATGAGAATCACAATAAAATGTGACACTGAATTTGAAACAGCCCATTGTAATTTCTGCATCTATTATCAAATATGTAGTAGTAATACAGTGAAAATTAGTAGAAATGTGAATATTTGGTTGACATGTTGATTAACGTTTTGTGCCCCTAAAACTTCTGGTTGCGCCCCTAAAATCTTCAGTTAGGGGCCACAGTGCTCCTAGTGAAAGTCTGGAGCCCTGTACAGGAGCATATACCATCGTTTCACAATATAACAGCTTGTGGTCAGTATACTTTGGATGGTTACTACATTATGGCTTTTAATCAAAACCTGTTTGGAGAAAATGAATGGGATTTTTACTTCCAGAACCACACTGTTGCGATGTGTTGTTGATGATATTCCTTTACGGTTTTCATTGAGAATTGCTTTCATGGCTCAAAGGACACCTTGCAAGTCTAGCCCTGTATAGCCCTGTATAGAATACGTGGTTAAACTTAGATGAGCAAGGTAACTAGCACAAACAAAGGTTAGCTCATAAACAGGGTGTAACAGGTAATGAGCGCGCAGAGACCAGTTTCTTTTGTCCCTTTATTGGGATCTCTTTTATTCAATAAACCAAACTTAGGACAGGCTCCAAAACTATATTATAATGGTCGAGATCCGTGCGCTTTCTGGTTCTGTCGATCTCAGTTTCTGGATCTCTCTCTCAGGTTCCTTCTCTCCCCTACTGAAACACAAAGCAGGCACATAAGTACACATTCCCTGATTGGACCTGATCGCGGGCACCTGCTCGCAATCAGGTCCAATCCCCCCAGCCGATCCGGTGTGTTCACAACCGTCCTCTACCTCCCCCTGCAGGCCAGACGTCGCACGTCCTCCCCCACATAGGGGTTTTGAACTGAACTTTTGTACATTGCATTCAAAGGAGGGCCGAGCTCTCTGAGTGGCCAACGACGTGCGTCGCGACGTAGGTCGCATTGGTCGCGACGTAGGTCGCATTGGTCGCTGTGTTGCTCGCTCGTCTGGCTGGCGCTTTCTCGTCTGCCTGCCGTTTTGGTCGCTGGCTGGCTCGTCCGCTCAAAGTCTATGGGCGGTCCTTAATCAGTTAATTTGCATGTTATTAACAGGTTTTTTTGCGACGCAATCGGCCTCTTTCATTTCAACGTTTTAGTGGGATTTAGTACAATGTTATGATAATTGTTCGACATAATGACGGGCTGCGACGCCTGGCTGGTATCGGCTGGCTGGCTCCGACGACAGGCCAGCCATGGCTGTCCGCTGTCTGCCGCTGGCCACTGGCCGCTGGCTGCGGCTGGCAGCTGGCAGCTGGTAGGCTGACGCTGACCGACTAGGTCGCGACCATAAAAGCGTCGCGACCCTTTTGGCGGCAAATAGGTCGCAACCAACCAGAGGTATGGCTGAATGAGCGACCTGTGGCAGCCGGCCAATGTCACTATGGCTGCTACCACAACCAAAAGCCATGTTATCAGTTAACATCTCATTGAACAGAATAAATACACGTGCGTCAGTATAATAAAACCGTACATACAATGATATATAGCTTAGATATTGATGGACAAATATGCTTTTTTATAATATATATAAATTAATAGGGCTATTGGTCTATCCATCTCTAATTAATTTTAAATTAACTTTGAAATACAGTGATGCGTACAAATTTGTATTGATATATTGTAGGGCCTATTTGTTTGTTAAATGTCCAAGACTAATAAAATATCCAATGAAGAAAGATATAGTATAATATATTTTGATATAAGTGTAGCAATATCAACACAAAAGCCACAGTGGTGTAAGTGGTGCTATAGGTTAGTAATCAAGGGGTTGTGTTTTTGATTCTCTCCACGTCAGATAGATCTTTGCCCTTTTGGTCAAACTTACTGACGCAATCGGCCTCTTTCATTTTAACATTTTAGAAGGATTTAGTACGATGTTATGATAATTATACGACGTAATGACGGGCTGTGACGCTGGCTGGTGTCGGTTGGCTGGCTGCGACGACAGGCCAGCCGCTGGGTGCTGCTGGCCGCTGGCCACTGGCAGGCTGACCGACCAGGTCGCGACCATAAAAGCGTCGCAACCCTTTTTGCGGCAAATCAGTCGCAACCAACCAGAGGTATGGCTGAATGAGCGACCTGTGGCAGCCACTGCTGCTACCTCAACCAAAACCCTATGTTATCAGTAAACATCTCATTGAACAGAATAAATATACGTGCGTCAGTGTAATAAAAACGTACATACAATAATATATAGCTTAGATATTGATAGACCAATAGGCCTTTTTATAATATACATAAATATGGCTATTTGTCTATCCATCTATATTTAATTAATTTTAAATTAACTAATACAGTGATGTGGACAAATTTATGTTGATTATATTGTCTATCAATATCTAAGCTATATATTATTGTATGTACATTTTTATTACACTGACGCACATATATTTATTCTGTTCAATGAGATGCCCTAACTGATAACATAGGCTTTTGGCTGTGGTAGCAGCCATGGTGACAATGGCTGGCTGCCACAGGTCGCTCATTCAGCCATGCCTTGCCCATGCCCTTTGCCGCCAAAAGGGTTGCAACGCTTTTATGGTCGCGACCTAGTCGGTCAGCCTGCCAGAGCCAGCTGCCAGCCGCAGCCAGCGGCAGACAGCGGCAGACAGTGGCCAGCCATGGCTGGCCTGTCGTCGGAGCCAGCCAGCCGATACCAGCGAGGCGTCGCAGCCCGTCATTACGTCGTATAATTATCATACCATCGTACTAAATCATACAAAAATCTTAAAATGAAAGAGGCCGATTGCGTCAATAAGTTTGACTCAAAGAGCAAAAATGTATCAGTCCTTGAACAGAATCGAACGCCGGCCTTCCTGAACACTAACCAAGCGTCATTACAGCTTGTACCACTGTGGCATTGTATTCATGCTGTTGCACTTATATTAAAGTGTATCACTCTATAACGAAGAACTTTGTGCATAATATACCTTATTAGGCTCAATGACATTAAACAAAACAAATATATAGGCTGTTTATAAGATATAAAATACATTATTTGAATACGCCCCAAATTACAACTAATGTATTTTATTGATACTGATAGACCAACGATTTCATCATTTTAAACCGTACTTCAATCTAAAAATATTAAAACAATATTAGCAATAAAAAGCTGTAGGTAGCTTTCGCCAGAGAGTATGGCTTTCTGGTACTTCAACTGTCGCAAAAAACCCGTTAATAACATTCAAATTAACTGATTAAGGACCACCCATAGACTTTTTAGCGACCGAGCCAGCCAGCGACCAAAACGGCAGCCAGACGAGAAAACGGCAGCCAGACGAGCGACCAACACAGCGACCAATGTAGATAGAAAAGCAGGGTGGGCTAACGCATGCATTACATTTATCAATAGGCCTACTTCACAGGGCTCCAGACGCCATGAGGTCACCTTTATATCTCTGTTCATAACTTTCATATAATGTGAATGATTTTTAAACAAGAATAAGGTGTAGAGAAATGCGTGTCTTTATTTGAAACACAATTATAAATAAAAAGAAAAATAAGGTGTTTAAAGTGCAATGAATTGAAATTGAACATTTCGAACTAAACCATTCAGCAAAATAAAACTTTTTTTGTGCTTAAAGTATTAATGCGGCTGTAGACGATCACACACTCTTGAGACGTCTGTGTCGCCGTCAATCATGAAGGACATCTATGTGGCGTTTCCGACGTCAGCAGCTGTCTTTTGCTTTAAGGTGTTGTCACGACTTGACTCAGGGACAAGGACTCAGAAGCAAAACTCAGAAGACGGCAGTATGTTTAAACCAAAAACGCTTTACTAGAAAAAGGTAACAAAAAACGCTCTCATGGAGGATACAAAACTATAACCAAAAGGTGCTCGCTTAGGAGTATACAAAACACAGTTAAATACAGTAGTGTCTGCCAGTGTCAAAAACTAACAAATCCTGAGGCTTGACAATACGCTGGGGACGCAAGACGAACTGACATTAGACAAAGGAAAACAAGGGCTATTTATACATGAGGGAGGGGAACACAGGTGAGACGAATCAGAGACCGGGGAGGCAATCACAGTGGAGGAAGTCAAGTGCCTGAAACGAGAGGGAAAAGGGAACTACAAAATAAAACAGAAAGTGAATGACAAGACATGAGTGATTTTAACTTGGCTCAACAGAATTAACAAACTTTGCGTGACATGACAGGTGTCGCCTATTATCGCAATGAATTGTACACATAACATCTCATTGCTATACGTCGGGTTGACGTTTGATCCATTTTCCTTCATGAGAATAATTTCGGATTTAAATTTGGTGAATGGCAACTCCTCTTTGGCAATGTTGTATGCAACATTAAATTGATCATTTCCGATTCCTTAGAGAACCTTATTGTTACTGCCTGTCGCTGAAATGCAGCTGGGAGAGGGGCCACTTTCTCTACACACTTGTCACGTCATGTTGGGTTATTTAGACATATGCTTTTTTAATGTTTCGATACGAAACGTTGTTGACCCGCTTACAAATGCACTATTACGGCCATATTCTGACCGCACTCAGTAAAAGCAGTGCGTTCCGTAATGCACTGCGTAATAATAAAATGTTATATGAATGAGTCAGCATTTAATTAATTAGTTTGATGTAGGCCTACATCGTTTGGATGATGTGTCCCCAATCTCTTCACTTCCAATTTTTCCTCCAAAGAAATTAATGAAAACCGATTAGAAATTAAATAATCCACTTCGTTCATTTTCATGCCAACGCCCACCATACTGCACTTGCGCTACTGTGCTGTGATTGGTCGAAGGTCACTGTACTGTAGCTACTTTGCTAGCTGGTCCAAGGTCAGCCTTTGGGCTCAACTAATTTAGCCCAAATGGGAAGCATATGAAGGGGGCGTGTCAGGGCACCTGTCATTCAAACGTCAATGGAAGCTTATGCTACTGTGCTTGGGCTAAATGAAATTAGCCCAAATGGGGGCGTGTCACGACACCGGTCAATCACAATGAAATGGCCGCTTATGCTACGGTGCTTGGGCTGAATGACTTTAGCCCAAATGGGAAGCATATGAAGGGGGCGTGTCACGATACCTGTCAATCAAAATTGAATGGAAGCTTACGCTACTCCGCTTGGGCTGAATACATTAAGCCCATTCACAGGAAAAACCCCAAGATATATCATATATCCTGGGTTTCTCTGTCACTTTTTGGTGCAGTTGCTGCTTTAGGTTCTACCAACATTTAAAACAATATGTTCTAAGGTTTATAATAATATTTTTTAATTTTTACTGTAAAAGGTAGGGAGGGCTTAGCCCTGTTAGCCCAATTATACCAGCCGTCCCTGCACACACACACACACACACACACACACACACACACACACACACACACACACACACACACACACACACACACACACACACACACACACACACACACACACGACAAGTATTGCATTCTGCACTATAATCTGTATAGAGAGACAAAGACCAGGAGCCTAAGAAATGGTTGGTCATAAAAAGCATTGAGTATATAACATTGATTATGAAACCTCAATAGACTATGAAGGACCTTTTAAGTTTGGGGGTTGTGTGCCCGTTGCGATGGCAACGGGCGTAAATGCCTAGACTCTGAAGGGAGGACCTAGGACGATCACTCGTTTGATATTTATTTGGAAGGAAATCAGGCGTTGTTTGGGTGCAGCGGTACAAAACACGTTGAATCTAGGAGAACGCAATCAACTGATGAGACAGCTACAAAAATATATGAGCAATATATAGATAATTTGAATATTCGGTGTAATTTGGGTTCTAACCTTTAGCAGACAACTTTCATTTTTAATGAGCACTCAATTTGACTTCATAAAAATGAAATTTGGCTTGCATCATGTTGTAGGACGATCTTTGCTGTTGCTTTTTTTCAGGTTTTTACAAAGAACCTCTGATGTTTGCAACCACTTTCATTTTTCAGCAGCGCTACTATCACTCCCTCCAGGAAATAAACGACAGCAGAAAGCAGGTTTAGTGAAAACTATGAGTTAGTTAACCCTGAGATGAGGGAAACTCGGGTTTTTCAGTTTCACAAAGCCAGTTCAGCTTTACTCTGAGTCAGTTACCCTGGCAACATACTCCGTGAACCTAACCTGCTCGCTGGCAGGTTTTCTTCAACTAACCCCGAGTTTCTCCTGCTCTTAAGTTGATGCCTGCAGACTGAAGGCAGTGGCAGACATGGCGTGTCCTTTTATTGAAGAGCCAGTTGATGTCGAGGCGCAGATACTTGGATGTTTTATCATTCCCTGATGAGTAGCTACCTGTTTGAGCGTTTCCGTTTCTCTGCATCATCAATAATTTATATAAACAATATTCTCAGCCCTCACATCGCTCACATGACACATCGTGGACACGCTCAGTTCCGAGCAAATTCTTTGTATTGCACTTCGTTTTTTTGCCAACAGCAGTTTTTTGTATAACGTCGGTGATGCAGAGCATGTGTCCAAGGAAACTGTCTGTCGGGCTGTCCGAAATGTGACACTTGCACTGAAACGGCTACTATGCACGTTTGTAGTGTTCCCAAGTAACAGACCCACCAGACTTCTCAAAGAAGAGTTCCACAGAATTGTAGGTATCAGTCTAAGCAGTAATTCATTTATGTCATAAAGCTTTGAGACTTGAAGCACTAATCAGTCAATTTGATATATTTTAGGGTTTCCAGGTGTGATTGGCTGCATAGATGGCACTCACATTCCTATCATAGCCCCTTCAATAAATGAAGGAGATTATGTGAATAGGAAATCTGTCCACAGCATTAATGTACAGGTAGGCCTAAATAGTAGCCTTTAACATTCCAAATGAAATATGCTTCACTATACAGCTAATTACTGTTCTCCACTGTGAAGATCATATGTGACGCAGCCCATATGGTAAATAATGTGGAAGCGAAGTGGCCTGGGTCTGTGTATGACTCACGAATGTTTCGTGAGTCTACACTGAGTGCCAGATTTGCCCGTGGTGAGTTTATATATATATAGTTTATATATCCAGTATATAGTTATATCCTATGATCAATATTTTGTTTCCTCCTATTACAACTGAAACAATAAAGTGTATCTTGTATTATCATAGGAGAGTTTGATGGTTATCTACTCGGAGACAGAGGGTACCCCTGCCAGCGCTATCTGCTGACCCCTTACCCTGACCCTGACCCTTGCCCACAGCAACACTACAACTTGGCTCACTGCAGGACACGAGCCAGAGTGGAGATGACCATCGGCATACTCAAGGCCCGGTTCCAGAGCCTTCGTAGGCTCAGGGTCACCCCGGAAAGGGCTTGTGACATTATAGTGGCATGTTTGGTTCTCCACAACATTGCCACTAGAGGAGAACAATGTCCTACTCTTTCCCCCAATGATCCAGATAATAATCCTGACCCCCCTGCTGATGCACGAGTTGAAAGAGCCTTTAGAGACATGATATGCTTCAATCATTTCTAACTGACTCTGCCTTTTTTCTGTTGGCTATAATGGAGGTCAAATTTAAAGATAACCAGAAAACACAAATTTGGAGACTTGTATGTATAAAAGGCATTTAGGTGTTGCTTTCATATAGACAATTTTAAATACTGGCAGTGTTGGGATTTTTCTTGGTTTAGCAGATTTCCCAAATTACTTAAATATATCTATCACATGTTGAATGCAGCCACTAAATGCTGTTTAATGAGGGCAGGCTAAACAACATCACAATTGCTTGTACTTAAATTATACCTTATCTGTTTGAACTACATTTTTATATTTCATTTATAGTTGCAGCCAAGTCCGTTTGGGGCCTGTTGGGTTGCACCTGTGCGCACAAACACACATATGGAATATAATTGTTGAATAAGTGGAACATTCAAGAGAAAACATTTTATTTTTCTCAAATACTCGGTCAGCTATTTTTTTCCACGCGAGTCCCGCTTTTTGGCTGCTGGGATAGTATTGCTTTTTAGTAAAAAGATATGCTCGCTTTCTGCATATGCAGTCATTAAGATTTGCAACTCCGCTGGGGAGAAGTAGGAGGATCGAGGCTTGTTAGTACTTGTTGCCATGGTGAATCATGTTATCTGTGTTCCATTGATGAGGGCTTTTTATATCCTCATGCACGAGCTTCACTCAGAGTTACTTGACTCAGAGTTGATTGAACTAAGCGTTATTATATATTGAACTAACCGAAAATTCAGAGTTTTACAGCTCGGAGTTGGTCAACCTAGAGTTAAGGTTTTAACTTAAAGTTTGTTGAACCTGCTTTCTGAAACGGGCCCCCGGTGGTCTCCGTGTATTATAAATAAATAATAAATACATATTTTTTAAATTATTTAGGGGATAATGTATAAAACGCCAGTCATTATCGGGAAAATATTTTTTTGATAATGACCGGCGACGTTCTATACATTATCCCGCTTATTAAACGGCTACTAGCCAAAACTAAAAAATCACTTCACACGTGTGTCTTTCTACAATAACCCTTCCTAGTGTTGATCAGCAGAGAAATAATCGGCCACTAGTCACGTTTCCATCTAAAGGTGAAGCGAATCATTAGAAAGTTCGCAAAAAAGAAATTCGTATTCGGTGCATTTCCATCAAGTTGTTGGAGCGGAAAACTACACTAGCTGGGAGGTCATAGTGGAAAGACATTTCACAGCCAGCCTTTGGCTACAACATTGTAGAATGTCCAAGCCAACTTTTGAAACGTTGTGCAACTCTATCGATCCATTCGTTGGTCCCAAGCCAAGCCCTGGACGACGTCCGATTCCAACAGAAATACGCATTGCCATTGAATTGTACAAGTTGGCCACCTGTGCTGAATACGGAGTTGTGGGAGAGACATTTTGGAGACATTTAATTGTATTTAATAAATTGATACCAACCTGTGCTGTTGATTATGGATGCCAGAGATGTGACAATTGGCCTCTGGCCAAGAATATTATCAATTTTTGTGATAAAAAAGAATTTGGTTTTTCCACCGGCACCGCTTCGGGACATTTGTCGTTTCTCGCACATGTATCTTCGTCTTAGAGCTTTCCACTTACTCATCAACACATTCCTGGGCTTGTCGTATCCTTTTGATAGCGTGCTCTCTATTAGGTGCTGATATATGGTTGAATTGCGTTGTTGTTTTCCATCTAAAGTAGCTGTAATGTTTTTTTCTTCGATGAGAGCAAGGAAAAGTTGTACCTCTTCATAAGTCCACACGTATCTATTATTCTCATTGGCCATCTGTTCCATGGACATATTTAAAGGATATATTTAAAGGATATACAAATGCTTAAAATATATATTGACGATACAAGTTGATGTCGGCGTGGTTGCTATGGTCGGTCTTTATGCGAAAATCGGAAAGACGTTGTCAGTCCTTTGGGTTCAATGTTCGCTACCTCACAGCTGTTTCGAAAAGTGTGTTTCCAAAATTTGCATAAAGGCAGGGGGATGGAAACACAGCTAATGACGTTGACGTAGCATAGCAACCAAGTACGCTGGGGTTGATAAGTTACCGGACAACTTGCAGAGTGATACAAAGACGTGAATAAGAGCCAAAGAAACCCCCTTAAATTAAATTTTAATATTTAATTAATTAAATACAATAATGGCTTTAAACATGTGACATGCCTACGTGTTTTTGGCCTTTTCGTTTCAATGGGCCTGCGTCCACGTCAAGTGACTCTCATGAGAGATGCACATGGACAGATTCTTTAATAGGTCCATGCCTTAACCTCGTTAACTTGGTTTGGAGCCATGTTTGGAGCAGAGGGGATGGTCGATGGCAAACACCATAGCAACCATGAGAGTAACATGACGTGGACGCAGGCCCATTGGAAAAAAAAGGCCAAAAAACGTAGGCATGTCAAATGTTTATAGCCGTTATTGTATTTAATTAATTCAATATTAAAATATATATATAAATGTACAATTATTCAGTTATAATATTATAAGTAGACCATAGCTTTTATTAAATTATCGTTATGACAAGATCTGCATCTGACCATTGACCATCCTCTCGGAAATTCTATGAATGAAATCATATTGATGTATGGCACCATATCCGTATTCTCGCCCATCTTGAATTTAATAGACCATTCTCTTTCTTTCAATGAGGTCTGATGGTCTCCGTAAGAGATAATAAATAAATAAATATATACATTTATTACACGGCACTTCTCAATGCCGTGGAATGCTCCATACTCTTGCATGGGCCCTTCACAACTTCCGGCAAGGAATTATATTTGATAATTTACAGTTTAAGTATAATTGACCACTTTCAAGAAAAGTGTTTTTTTTTCCGGTAATTTACCAATCCCACCGTATTCAGTAGCTAAGCGATGTCAACGTCTTTGGCAGACTATTTCTCTGCTGATCAACACTACGAATGCTGGCAACAAATTAATTGTAAAAAGGAACCCTAACCCTAAAGTTATTTTTTCAAGTAGCTGTGTAATAAGCGGGATAATGTGTAGAACGTTGCTGGTCATTGTCGAAAATAAGCCCCTTCAAGACGAAGCAAGACACCTCCGCTTCCCGTAGTGTCCAGTTCCGATGATGACCGGTGTTCTATAAATTATTTCTTACTTATTACACTGCTCTTTTCAATGCTGTGAAATGCTCTGTTCATCAATTACTGCAGTAAAACGAACACAGAAAACAGTGAATGATATTGTAGCTTCGGCCAAGAAGGACAGAGTCAGGTCTTAAGGTAATTCCGCCTCTCATACACCGCACGACAGCAGAACCTTTATTTGAACAATGTCACACAACACACAGCGCACCGCACACCCACCCAATGGACATGCTACTCTGGGTAACGGTTGCCAGCAACACCCCACAACACATAATTTACATTCAACCGAACACACAACCCAAACCCATTAAACCCAACACCAAAAGGCACTAAACCCCTTTTCCCCGAACAACATTGCGAATCCCCAGACTCCCCGGGGGGTAGGAGTCGCCACACAGCTCCCACCTGAGGGGTCAGTCGTCCCCGGCGACCCCATCACCTGTCACATAGTCCTTCAAGTGTCTAGGGGCCTGGCGCTGCCGGTTAGGCCGCCGGGCTGCGGCCCCGTCCGGAGAGTCGGCAGGGGAGCGGCCTGGGGAGTCACGAGGAGTTCCCCCTCGCCAGCAACAATCGGGGCAAGCGGGCGGTACGGCGAGAGTCTGTCCTGGTGCAATACCACCACACGGCCCCGGGCGCCTAGCCCCGGCATCTGCAGGCGGTACACCAATTCGGACACTCTGTCCAGGATTTCCCCAGGCCCCTGCCAGTGGCTCCGCAGTTTAGAGCAGACCCCTTTCTTTCTGACGGGGCAGTACACCCACACCCTGTCCCCGGGTGTGAATGCTCGTCCCCGGCAGCGAGTGTCATAGCCCCTCTTCTGCCTCACCCCTGTGGCAGCCTGAGCCTGCCGGGTGTATGAACCACCAGCAGGCGATCCCTCAGCCTGCGGAAATAGTCCATAGCCGCACCCCCAGCGATCTCAGGCTCGGGCGGAGACCCGAACACCAAGTCCACCAGTGTCCGGAGCTCCCTCCCGAACATGGGGGCAGCTGGCGTGCAGTGACTGGACTCCTGTACTGCAGTCCGAAGGGAACAAGACCAGGGGAAGGTGACGCTCCCAGTCCAGCTGGTGCTGGCTGGTGAGGATGGCGAGCTGGGTGGCCAGGGTGCGGTTAAACCGCTCCACCAAACTCTGGGGATGGAACGGCGTCGTCCTCGTCTTGCGCACCCCCAGTCGCCGGCAGACCTCTCCACCCTGGGACTCAAAGTTCCTCCCCTGGTCGCTGTTGAGCTCAGCAGGGACCCCGAAACGGGCAAACATCTCCTCCACCAGCCTCTCTGCGGTGGTGGCGGCGCTCTGGTCCGGCACCGCATACGCCTCAGGCCATTTTGTGAAGTAGTCCATGGCCACGAGGACGTAGCGGTGACTGGGAATGGCCCCAGGACGTCGACCCCCACCCTGCTCCATCGGTGCTCCCACTAGGTACTGCTGTAGCGGGGCGTGGGAGCGCTGGGCAGGCCGCTTCTGCACTGTGCAGGTGTCACAACAGTGGACGTGCAGCTCGACGTCCCGTCGACAACCCGGCCCTCAAGGTTCTTAAACTGAGGAGCGATGCAGGTATGGCCTGAATTGCCGCACGGCCAGAACCACAGCCAACAACTCCCGCCGGGTCACTCAGTAATTGCGCTCCGCCCGAATGAGAGTGCGGCTGAATAGGCCACGGCACGTTCCTCTTCCCCCACCCCCTGGGAAAGGACCGCACCGACCCCCACATTGCTGGCATCGTGTCAATGACGAAAGGGCGACCAGCGTCGGGGTAAGCCAGGACCGGAGCCTCGGTGAGGACCACCTTGAGTCTGGCGAAGGCCGTAGCGCAGGCGTCGTCCCAGACATACGGCCGGCCTGCCTCGATTAGGCGGTCGAGGTGGCTGGCGACCGTGGCAAAGTCCTGGACGAACCGGCGGTAGTACCCCGCTAGGCCCAGAAAACTCTGCAGTTTGCTGATGTTGGCGGGGGGGGCCAGTCCCGGACCGCTGCCGCCTTGTCCGGGTCAGTGGCTACACCATTTTCGTTCACCACGTGCCCCAAGAACAACGTTTCCCTGGCCAACAGGGAACATTTGGCAGGGTTCAGCCGCAACCCGACCCGGCGGATGGCCTCAAGAACCTCCCGCAGGTTCGCCAGTGCCCCGCCGAAATCCGCTCGAACGTCGCCGGTGCGTTGCATAACCCGAATGGCATGACCCGAAAAGGAGTCGCCACAATATGTTTATACTTACCACTTACTCATCAACACATTCCAGGGCTTGTCGTATCCTTTTGATAGCGTGCTCTCTATTAGGTGCTGATATATGGTTGAATTGCGTTGTTGTTTTCCATCTAAAGTAGCTGTAATGTTTTCTTCGATGAGAGCAAGGAAAAGTTGTACCTCTTCATAAGTCCACACGTATCTATTATTCTCATTGGCCATCTGTTCCATGGACATATTTAAAGGATATATTTAAAGGATATACAAATGCTTAAAATATATATTGACGATACAAGTTGATGTCGGCGTGGTTGCTATGGTCGGTCTTTATGCGAAAATGAATGAAAAAATTCAGTCTTATTCTATATTGTGCAAAAAACAAATGTTTAGATGAAGAAATGTACATTGTATCTCATACGCTTTGATCTCATGCTGCTTTTATCTGTATCTTTTGACCTCCTAAACCCCAGAAACTGATGGGCGTTCTCTGTATATAGTCCATCACCTCAGCAGAGGGGTAAAATATATCTATGGTGCTGCTTGCACGACTAGCAGATGATTAATATGGATTGCATAATGGACCTATTATGCAAACAACACTTTTCCTGGGATTTGGGGTGTTGTTTTGGGTCTCTGGTGCTCCCACACGCATACAAAAAGATCTGTACATGATTTTTTGAGTGAGATATGCATTTCTGTGAGTACCCTGCCTATAGTTACCAAACGAGGCACCCCTCCTACGTAGGAGGGGGAATATTACCTCCCACTTCCCCACCCCTCTCCAAGATTTTGTGGACCAGCGAGCAGCTCGGGGGCAGCCCGGCAGGTCAGCTCCGGGAGTACAATCCCTTACTCCGAACTGAGCTGCCGGACTGCCGCTGAGCTCCCCCCGTCGCACTGCCGCCGAAGGCAGCTCTGGCCGGTGTACTCCGGGAGCTGAACTGCCGCCGAAGCTTGTCCGGCAGCTCCGGCGGGTGTACTCCGGGAGCTGAACTGCTGCCTAAGCTTTGGCAGCAGTCCGGCAGCTCCGGCGGGGGGAGCTCGGCGGCAGTCCGGCAGCTCAGCTTCCGGAGAAAACTCTCCCTTTCGCCTCCATGACGCCGCAAAATGGACTTCAGAGAGTCGAGGCCAAAGTTCCTTTCTCCCAATTCTTCTGAACCATGGCTGAGATAACCCCCACTTGTTTGCGGAAGTACTAGACGCAGTCTTTGTGAATCATAATATCATCCAAGGCGCACATAGCTTTTGTCTGAGATATTAGATATAATATTATATAAATACCTATATATTATATTATATTATTATTATATTATATTATGTAGATATAGAGCTCCAGGAGTCCGCAAACGGCAACAATCACTTCTCCTTCATGCTGTGGTTGCTGCTCATTGGTCAATGGGCAGCAGCTCATTTGTATTAAAGCTACAGACACCAGAAACAGCGCATTCTGAAGGGTCTGAAACAGGGGAATAGCGGTAGGCAAGACTTTTTTTCCTCAAAGCTATTTCCGGCAAACAGCTTCAAAAACATGTTTTCTGGAACTCAAATACTATGTTTACTTGTTGGTTAAACACCATTATATGTCTCCTTTAAGCCTTTGCCAGAATGTTTTTTTCTTTGTGGAATGGAAAGAAGCACACATCCTTTGCCCTTCTTTCTGTAGGAATCTGTCTAGCAGGCCCATTAGGATGAAAGCATTCCACTTTAATATCTTGGTGATGCGTATCAATACGCTTTTGCTAACCAAAGGTTCTTGCGGTGTATCACAGCAGGCCCGTCTCCGCAGTTAATGTGATCTGCCGTATCTCTTAGTGAACTCATTCTCCCATTTCCCCCATTAACATTGCAACAGGTACTATTTCCACGTGTGAGCAGAAGCACTATATATGCTCATTGAGATCAAACACAGATGGAGGGAAATACTGACACGTCTTTGATTCAAAGTGAAAACAGGACAATGATCTGCAAAAGATCTTCTGCCCCTCAGGAATGACCTGATTTGTTCATGGGTTGAAGGAGTTCAGCCTAGTGCGCCATTTCTTTATCTTTGACATAGAACTGGATGTTGGTGAGACTTTTCCCCACCATTTCATAGAATGTTTTCCCATTTGCAACATCATTCTCTTGCAGAAGGAGACGATCTGCAGTTCTTCTAACGTTCCCTCCCATGCAAGTTGTTGCTCTCTTTTCGTGAGAAGTTTAAAATGGCTCTTTGGAACCCGAATCTTGAAGGGACAACACATAGAGAGAAATTATTCTTATTTTGATAACGAGCAACCCAATGTTCTCTCAAAACGTCAAGCATAGTCTTTGCCTTTTCATGGTATTGGCACTGACAGCTCTTTCAATAAGATGGCTGGAGTGCTTTGATGTAGAAGGGAACGAAGCGGAGTGCAGAAAGATGAATAACTCAAGTCTGGGTGTTTATCTATATAATCTTTGTGGAGGTTAGTTTCTGAGAGGCCAAATCTTTGATGCGTAAATTGGGTGGACTGGGACAAAAATTCAGCCCTGGCATTTTCTGTCCAGACCAGCCCACTACATTATCAGCACTAGGGGTGGGACGAGACGAACGGGAAGAACCCTGTATGTACTTTATTAAAACAATTTAACATACATCCAAATAATAGTACAGCACTGCAAATAGCAGTTGTTGCTTTTCTTTGCTTTTGTTTTTCAAGTTTGTGTCTCTTGTGCTGCTGACAAGAAAGGTATGAAACCTGAACAGGAAGTTAACAGACATAAATAGAAATAGAAACATATTACAGACAGTAGCAGCATTAGAGCTGCAAATCATTTGTTTCCAACTGTGACTCAGTCATTGTGAAACCATAAATAGAGAATTTAATGTTTTTTATCTGTAGCTGCGAGAAAAAGTCTAAGACATGAATTACAGGTCTGAACAGATATGCATTCTCATATTAGACATTAGACTTTTTCACACAGCTATAGATAAAAACAAAAAATATAAATTCTCTATTTATGGTTATATTTATATATATTGCCCTACTTCCTCGTCCGCAGCCAGCCAGCTACACTCCTCACCAAATTCATGACCTGCAAGAAACAGCAAACAGAACTTGTACTCAGTATCTGTGTAGTGAGTGACAAGTATATGTAGCCATGTAGGCTTTTTGTGACGTAGTGACACTTAGTGAACAAATGTATCTGTCATGAAGGATGACTTAAGTCTCAAAAGAGCCCCAAGACCTACCTGCATAACTGTTAATTGAACTTAAAAGAAATGCAGATGTTTGAAATTAAAATCATCAATATGAAAATCTTCAACCAGGAAATAAACCTTTGTTTCAATCTGAGACGAAACATGTTGCATACTAAACTCGCAAAGTCAAGACGAATCTCTCTCTCTCTCTCTCTCTCTCTCTATCTCTCTCTCTCTCTCTCTCTCTCTCTCTCTCTCTCTCTCTCTCTCTCTCTCTCTCTCTCTCTCTCTCTCTCTCTCTCATATAAGAACTTATATTAGGTCAGGAAAACCTGTTTGACAGGAGATGATGGTAGCAGAGAATATAAAGAGACATTTATGAATTACCAATTGTCATTTTATCACACATATAGTATGTTTCTTCACATAAACCTTTAAACATACACATATTGCATTCCTCTCACCACATGTAATAGTCATCACCTCAGTAAACAATAAATGAATTGAAAGATTACAATAAATTCAATGGCAAATATTGCAAATTAAACAAATTATTTCCTATAGGTTTACTTGTATTTTGTGCTAAAATTCAAAGTATCTCATCTGTATTTACAATACAGCATGATTCTGCTTCTCCATTAACAGCTAGTTAGTCCATGTCAATGTTTACTGATGCTATGGCAACAAGAGACTGCTGACGTTAGAAGCTGTTAGCTACCTTAGCTAAATCATCTGAACAATAATAACCCATAATATCACAATTCGGCATATTTAAACAAAATCAACCACAACTACCAACAGTCACAGCCCTTCAACTTTGGGCTAATATGTTGTCACAAGTATGCAGTTAATTAGGTCACATCACATTCAATGTAAAAACGTTTTGTTTTGGACATGTCTCAAAATGTAGCCTAGCTAGCCCCAGTCTAACGTTACTTAGCATATATGCCTCCAGTCGCTCGTCTCCCGGCGCAGCAGCACCAGCTGGGGTGTTGAACCCGGCACCAAATAGGTCTGTAAAATTTGAACATTTAGCAGCTTCCACCTCCAGAGAGTCGCAGTTTTTCAGCGCCACCCGGGCGTTTCTTACGCTTATCCATTTTCAGCTCCGTCCCGACTCCCACAACTCCGGCCCATGCCATGAGGTCCAGCCCACCCTCGTTTCTGTTGTGAGTGACAGCACTGTCAGGGCTCTCTGAGCCAGTCAGACCATGATTGATTGACAATGACAAACATAGACCAATAATATGTGTCGATGCTGGCCACACACTGCTAGCCCTCTGTTGCCCATTGGCCGGCACAATTGGAGGGAATTTAGAGAGAGAGAAAAAAAAAAAACATAGCGGACCGGACTGGCCCACATTGGGTTAACGGCCCACCGGGACGATGCCCGGTATGCCAGATGGCCAGTCCACCCCTATCCTTGGTGTTATTGTGTCTTGTCAGTGGTCAAAGTGCCGAATTATAAAAGCTTTGGACTGTTTAAATCCTTGTATGACTGTAAGTGGCCCCAATGATTTAATTGCTTTGGCCGTAGCGCAATGTATGTCAGACCAAATTACAATCACTTTGTATAGCAGAGAGTATTTTTAGATCGGGAGTTTTCTTTGCTGCAGGCAGATGGTATTTCTAGCCTGCATCATTGTGTGGTGGTGATTGGCGATTCACATGGTGTGCTCATTGTCACGGTTAGCGATTGGCAGGCAGGTAGGACCCAGTAGGAGACATTAGAGGTAAAGGGTCATTTATTGATGCAAAAAGGCAGGAACACGGAGAACACGGGTTACGCAGGTAACACCGGAAAAACCAACCCAGTCTCACCAATATGCGTACAGATCGCACGGTTTTACACTTTCAAAATGCGTGCAGTACATACGCCAAATGACAATTCCGCATGCATATGATACTCAAAACCCAGCATTAACTTCTTTGGAGGGCAGATGCGTCCACATACCACGCATCACTTTATACCCATACCGACGTCACCAGCGAGGCATGCTGCGTTCCCAACACAGTCTCACTCCCTACTACTAAATGTGTGACGCATGGCCAAGGGTCCCTGGCGTCAATTTCCGACGAAAGATGGGTACCTTTTTCGGTGTTTTTCAACGCGGGGGTCCGTCAGATAGACATTCAAGTTATACCTTTTGCGGCGTTTTTCAACGCGGGGTCAATCCGATAGACATTCATGTTAATCCCTCACCGTTGGATATAGACGAAAGGAAATCAATGTCCATCAACGGTGATGCCGTCACGTTATGCAACTATTGATTTGTTTGACATGATCTAAAAAAAACAACAACTCAGACCATCAGAGCCATCTACCTTTGGTTACTTTGATCTTGCATAATTTTATTCAGCTCCGGTGTTGGTAACGTAAGGTAAAACATATCATAATAATGACGATGATGTTGATGATATAGTAGGCCTAATAATAATTATAATATTTGAATATTTATCTGACTTTGTATATCTGGGCAACCCAGTCGCCAGAAGCATACGTCGACAGTGTATGTTTTCGTGAACACTGGATTAAGACGCATTTCAACGTAAAATAGCGTGTTATATCTACAGTATCCGTGCGTAGCGCTTTGGAGGCGCCTGAAGAAAGCACAACCAACAAGGTTATAAAATACATAAATTCCTGGTTATATACAATACATAAATAAATACAATACATATTTAATAAATTATAATTATTTGGAAACTTCCCATCGCTGCCAGTACAGTGAAGGTGACGGTAATGCCGGTTTGCAAGCTTCAAACCTCAAAGGCGCGGGTCACGGTTTTCTCTTTCGAAACCCACCGCAGACACAGTTGGGGTGTAATAAGTATTGTATAATCTTGATGAAAACTCAGTCAGAACTATTCAACACCAGAGGGTGGGCGGGGTTGGGCAGTGGACACACAGACACAAACACGCGCACACACACACACACACACACACACACACACACACACACACACACACACACACACAATGCATTTAGCTGCTACGACAAGAAAAAATACTATGGCAGAATAAAGAATAAATTCATGCATTATCATTCAACTTGAACATGTGTTTTTACGAAACTTGGCCTGGTCCAACCTGGTCCCACAAGAATCCGTGAAATGACTACGGACGAATAACTCGAAATCCGTGGACACATCACGGAAACACGCCGATTTCCGTGATGTGGCCACGGAATTCGCTCCAATGCAAGTTAATGACGCTGATGTTCCGTGGCTCACACACGGATCCCCGTTTCAACGAGCGAGTCGACCACGGGGGCTTAACTCAAAACCCGGGGTGGTCTCACTGAAACACTTAAATTGTCCTTGTTGTGTCCACGGAAGTTGCTCCAATGCAAGTAAATGACAATGATATTCCGTGACACACACACAGATTCCCGTTTCAATCTGTGTGTGTGCTCCCGTTTCGATCTGTGTGTGTGCCACATTTGACCACAGCGGGGGCTTAACTCAAAATCCGTGGTGGTCTGACGGAATCACTTCAATTGTCCGTGATGTGGCCACGGAATTTGCTCCAATGCAAGTAAATGACACTGTTATTCCGTGGCTCACACACGGATATCGGCGTGTTTCCGTGATGTGGCCACGGATTTTGAGTTAAGCGTCCGACCGTAGTCATTTCACGGATTCCTGTGAGACCATGTTGCCCGGTCGGACACCGAGGGACCCACCTCTTGGTCCGACCGGGCCAAGTTTCGGTGCGGGGGTCCCAATTAGGCCCTAGAATTCCTGCCCTCGGGGTCCGACAGGGCCAAGTTTCGGTGCGGTGGTACCAGTTAGGCCCTAGAATAAGGTATTCAAATTTCAGGGAGGTGGGACCTTCCTATCTCAAAAACTGTTTTTCCACCACATTCTGAACCATTAGGTCTGACAGGCAAAACTTCTGAGGGTCTTTGTCCAAATTGGATTGGATTGGATTGGATTCACCTTATTGTCATTGTGCAGAGTACAACGAAATGAGGTTATGTGACCAACCAGAAGTGCAAAAGAGCAGTAAAGTGCAGTTTGTACATGAATTATATAATATCAGAGCAGCATAGAGGTACCATAAGTGCAGTAAATATAAATATAATATAATAAAATAAATAGAGTACTATGGGTGTTGATAAAGGGGATATGTACATTCAAGTAGAGGGATAATTGTTCAGTCAACTAGCATGGATTAGTGCAATGAATGTTCTGGACAGCCTCGATGGAGGGGAGTGAGGCACAGATGATGCGTTGCGCAGTTTTCACCACCCTCTTTAGTGCTTTCAGGTCAGAGACAGAGCAGTTGCCATACCATACTGTGACACAGTTGGTAAGGATGCTCTCGATGATGCAGCGGTAGAAGTTCGCCAGGATCTGAGGAGACTGATGGGCCTTTTTTAATTTCCTCAAGAAGAAGAGACGCTGGTGAGCCTTCTTGATCAGTGTAGAGGTGTTGAGGGTCCAAGAGAGGTCCTCTGAGATGTGGACACCCAGAAACCTATAGCTGGTGACACGCTCAACCTCCGTTGTGTGTGTGCCACCTCTAGACTTCCTGAAGTCCACGACATGCACGGCGTTATGGGTGGGAGAGGGCGGAGTGGAGTTTCGTGGAGATGGCATCCTCTGTGCTCCTGTTCTAGCGGTAGGCGAATTGGAATGGGTCCAGTGTGGGTGGCAGGCAGGTTTTGAAGTGAGCCAGGGCCAGCCTCTCGAAGCACTTTGAGATTATAGGGGTAAGTGCAACTGGGCGGAAGTCATTCAGGCTCGCTGCGGTGGAGTGTTTTGGCACCGGCACGATGGAGTTGGTTTTGAGGCACACGGGGACAACTGCTTGGGCTAGTGACAGGTTGAAAATGTCAGTCCAGACCTCAGTCAGCTGCACAGCAAAGGCCCTGAGGACCCGTCCGGGGATACCATCAGGTCCAGCAGCCTTCCGTGCATTAGTCCTGCTCAGTGCTGCATACACGTCGATGGGGGAGAGAATGAGGGGCTGGTGGTCTGCAGGGAGCACAGCCTTGATGGTTAAGCTCATCAGGAAGGGAGGCGTCACTGGATGGGGGGGAGATGTTGGCCGGTTTGTAATCCGTAATGGCTTGGATGCCCTGCCACATGTGCCGGGGGTCAGATTTGCTCTTGAAGTGCTCCTCGATCCTCTGATTGTAGCACTGCCTGGCCGCTTTGATGCCCCTCTTCAGGTTAGCCCTGGATGAGCTATAGGCCCGAGCATCACCTGAACTGAAGGCGATGTTGCGTGCCTTCAATAGGAGTCGGACCTCTATGTTCATCCATGGCTTCTGGTTTGGGAATGTGGTAATCCGTTTGAGGGTGGTGACACTGTTGATTTCAGAGTTCATATGTTTCAGAACAGAGGAGGCGTATATGTCAATGTCCATGTGGGAGTCGATGGTGGCCTGAGTGGCAAAATCCCTCCAGACAGTGCTACCAAAGCGCTGAGTCTGCTCCCTCTGGCCAAACCTTGACTGTCCTTTTCGTGAAATCTATTAACGACTTATTTCACTTCAACTAGCTATACGCAAGAGGAATCGGAGAGTCCGGATCAAGTATTGACAGAGACTTTATTGCTACCCGTAAGCAAGCAACAACAAAGCCGAGTGAGGTTTGCAAAGACACTCCAGAATGATTCTCGTCCTGCTCCATATATACCCAATCCTTACATAATATGAGGTCAGACTTACATAAAATGTTGATTTGCATAGCGTATTTTTCCAAGTCACAGCTTTACCCTTGACCATTCATTAACCACAAATGTTGATTTACATAGCATATTTTCCAGGACACAGCTTTACCCTTGAACATACATCAACCATTATGCATACAGAACAATGGTGTACATGTCAGCTTACCCTTGAAAAAGCACACAAGATAGGAACAGAGTGAACTTGCTCCCTGGCGCCATGTCAAACCTAACTTATAGGGGAGAGGTGATCAGCTACCTTCCACCATTAAAGTATCTATATGTTTTATAGGCCTAATAATAATCATAGTTTACCATAAAATGTAGGGTTAATTTCTTCTATATCCTCACTGTGGGTTTCAGCCGTCTGATGGGTGGGGAGTACTTAGGCAGTAGGAACAAAGAGAGGTGGTCAGATTGACCAAGGTGGGGGAGGGGGACGGCTTTGTAAGCATCAGCTATGTTTGTGTAAGCATGGTCTAATGTCTTGTCTCCTCTAGTGGGGCAGGAGACATGTTGGCGGAATTTGGGGAGTACAGACTTTAGGTTGGAGTGGTTGAAGTCACCCGCAACAATAAAGGCTGCCTCGGGGGTCAGAGTCTGTTGTTTACTGATACCATTGCACAGTTCTTTCAATGCAAATGCAGCATTAGCATCCAGGGGAATGTAGGCTGCAGTCACAATGGAGGATGTAAACTCTCTGGGCAGACTGAAAGGTCTACATTTCAATCCTTGGCAATGCATCACACATTTGACGAGTAGGGAATGAGACTGTTTTGGTAACGCAGCATGCCTCGCTGGTGACGTCGGTATGGGTATAAAATGATGCGTGGTATGTTGACGCATCTGCCCTCCACAGAAGTTAAAGCTGGGTTTTGAGTATCGTATGCATGCGAAATTGTCATTTGGCGTATGTACTGCACACATTTTGAAAGTGTAAAACCGTGCGATCTGTACGCATATTGGTGAGACTGGGTTGGGGAAAACAGCTAACACACAGGACACAACTCACCACAAACCACAATGATCCGACAAAGAACAAAGGAAAGACAAGGGCTTAAATACTAAACACAGGGCACGCAACGAGTAACAGCTGAAACACATTAGGGGAGGGAGTAGTAATCACACTTGAGGGAAACTTGACCAACGTCGAGGGCGGGCCCCTTCTGGAAGGTTTAGAAGGCGGGACCCCTCAGGAAGGCAAGGTAGAGGGCGGGCCCCTTCTGGAAGGTTTAGAAGGCGGGATGCCCTCTGGTGGGGCTTTCGCACCAAAAAGAACCAAGAGCCAGTTCCGGGCTGGTGCTAGGGTCAGTTCCAAACAGGTTCCAGCCTTATCCCAGTTAAGAACCAGTTGGTTTCACACCGACCAGAGCCGGTGTGAAACAGTGAGCAACGTCATGACGTCACTGCAAATGTCTCCGCTTTCCCAGCAACCCTCCCGCCCTGCCGGAACTGTAAGAAGAAGAACCCTCGTGCCAGTTTCAAACACAACAACAATTTCGTCTTCGATTTCAATCCGTCTATGGTTCGTTCTTTGAATATTCCGATTTAAAACAAAATCAGAAAAAACAATTAACAGAGTCGATTTTTGGTTTTTCTGATTTGGTTTTGAAGCCGAAAAAGGGCAAAAGGAATATACAAATAAACAGTATTTTTCTGTTTTTTTAAATCAAAACGGGAAAACTGAATAATCCAGTTGCTTGTTTTGTTTGTGTGATATTTAGATAAAACCACAATGAATGCCGGGAAAAGGGCACGCGGATTTAAAGAAAATACATATAAAGACGTTTCAAACGTTCCATCGAGTCTCTCGCATTCTACAATGGCCAGCTTTATTGTTTTCTGTGGGAGCCGGCGACTTAGTCTGCGAGTGGACGATCTGAAACTAAATCGGAAACTCGTTTTCTTCTTCGAAGGTTGTGCTCCAAACAGAACCTCCTCACCGTCATAACGGAGCACTTCGGGGCACCAGATTGCTTTAGAGCGGTACTGATCGCGTCGTGTGTCTTTCCAGTGTCAAATAGTTCATGAATAAAATCACCATAAGGTTCATGTTCAAGTGCGGCCATAACTAAGGCTAAATATAATTAAACAGTCTATTGCTGGTTTAGGTGGTTGGCTCTTTTTTCTTCGCTGCGTTCTGCTGTAGCCTATAACTATAAGTGTATCTATTTTTGTTTTTCTGTTTCGGGTTTAAAAAACCAACACACAAAAACAAATAAAATGCAGATTATTTGTTTATTCCTTTTGCCCTTTTTCCGATTCAAAACCAAATCAGAAAAAAACAAAAAACGACTGTTTTAAATCGGAATATTCAAAGAACGAACCATACACGGATTCACGTCCATTGTTTACTTCGGTGTTTTAAAAATGGCGGTCTTCGTTGGTCTTCCTGTTTATGAAGGTACGGCTAACCCCGCCCCCTGCCCCCGGCGTAAAAGCGGTTCTAGTTCTAGCCCAGCTCAAAAGTGGGGCTGGAGTTGAACCGGTTTTTAGAGGCCGGAGCCGGTTCTCTGGCGGTGTGAAACCAAAACCCTGGCCCTAGCTCCGAACTAGCCCGGAACGGGCTCAGATTTTGCGGCGGTGTGAAAGGCCCATGGGAGGAGTGGGTTCAGGAACCAGACAGGGCTTGGGGACTGGAGTCAGCCCAGGAGCTGGAGAGTAGTGTGGAACCGGATGGCACTCCAAACTCACCACCCCCAATCTGATAGTCCGTAAGGCAGGAGGAGGCTGGTAGCTGGGGCCCGGGGGTAGAGGCTGGAAGCAGAGACCGGGGGCTGCGGCTGGAAGCAGGAACGTGGAGGCTTAAGACGATCGCCAAAGTCCGGTGGCAGTAGCAATAGCTCTCAGGCAAAAAAACTGGGGTTGAGAAGCTCGACTGCCCACTCGGGTAAGGCACCCTCCAACCCGGGCCTTGAAGCAACAGCTTTGCACATACGCCCCCAACACAGCCTCCAACTCAGAGCAAAAAGAGTGCCCGCTGGGTCCAATGATGGTCGGATCATTCTGTCACAGTTAGCGAGTGGCAGGCAGGCAGGTAGGACCCAATAGCAGACAGCTCAGGTAAAGGATAATTTATTAACGCAAAAGGCAAGGAACACGAACACAGGTGACGCAGGGAAAACGCAGGACACAACTCACCACAATGATCCGACAGGGAACAAAGGGATCCTGTCGGATCCAACAACCTAGCCCCCAGTTATCTCTGCGACCTCCTCCAAGAATACACTCCCTCCCGCTCCCTCCGCTCAACCTCTGCTGGACTACTATGTATCCCCACATCACGACTCACTTCAATGGGTGCCCGGTCATTCAGCTGTTCAGCACCCAGGCTCTGGAACTCCCTCCCCCCACACATAAAACAGTCAGACACCATTTCAACCTTCAAGTCACAACTCAAAACTCACTTGTTCAAACTCGCACACAACGTCTAACTGATCACTGTTTTGATTGTTTTTTTTTATTTTTTATTTCTTATTGCTTATGTTTATTTATTTATTTATTTTTTCCACAATGTCTTGCTTTTTAAAAAATGTATGATGACTATATGCTCTGTAAGGTGACCTTGGGTGTCTTGAAAGGCGCCTCTAAATTAAATGTATTATTATTATTATTATTAAAGGAAAGACAAGGGCTTAAATACCAAACACAGGGCACACAACGAGTAACAGCTGAAACACATTAGGGGAGGGAGCAGTAATCACACAGGAGGGAAACTTGACCAGACATGGGGAGAAACAAGACAGGGGTACGAAAGTAAAACAGGAAACGCAGGGAAACACAACAAAACAAGACAAGGGGCCCGTTTCAGAAAGCAGGTTAAACAAACTCTAAGCTAAAACCTTAAGTCTAGGTTGACCAACTCTGAGCTGTAAAACTCTGAATTTTCGGTTTCAGAACAGGTGATAACGCTTAGTTCAATCAACTCTGAGTCAAGGTAACTCTGAGTGAAGCTTGTGCATGAGGATATAAAAAGCCCTCATCAATGGAACACAGATGACATGATTCACCATGGCAACAAGTACTAGCAAGCCTCGTTCCTCCTACTTCTCCCCAGCGGAGTTGCAAATCTTAATGACTGCATATGCAGAAAGCGAGCATATCTTTTTACTCAAAAGCAATACTATGGCAGCAGCCAAAAAGCGGGAGCTTGCGTGGGAAAAAAAAACTGACCGAGTCAATGCGTGAGTATTTATTTGAGAAAAATAAAATGTTTTCTCTTGAATGTTCCACTTATTCAACAATTATATTCCATTCGAGTGTTTGTGCGCACAGGTGCAACCCAACAGGCCCCAAACGGACTTGGCAGCAACTAAAAATGAAATATAAAAATGTAGTTGAAACAGGTAAGGTATCATTTAAGTACAAGCAATTGTGATGTTGTTTAGCCTGCCCTCATTAAACAGCATTTAGTGGCTGCATTCAACATGTGATAGATATATTTAAGTAATTAGGGAAATCTGCTAAACAAAGAAAAATCCCAACACTGCCAGTATTTAATATTGTCTATATGAAAGCAACACCTAAATGCCTTTTATGCATACAAGTCTCCAAATTTGTGTTTTCTGGTTATCGTCAAATTTGACCTCCATTATATCCAACAGAAAAAAGGCAGAGGCACGCAAAACAGGTGGCGGTCCACCACCACCACTTCTCACAGAGGCTGAAGAGATGGCCCTCAGTCACAACAGTGGGCGACCCATTGCTGAGGGCATCTCTGGGGGGAGCTCATTGGACCCAGCCACGCCCCAGGACACAGGGGCCTACATAAGAGGTAAGTTATTCAAATGAATGGCATGTATATCAATCCTTTTTCTAGTGTTCAGTAATGGCCACCCATTCATCTTAGAAACCACTTGCCACACTGAATTTTTTTCTTGTAGCAGTAGGCTACAGTTCTTTGTAATTGACTGCTGTTGCTTTCAGATATCAATCTATTTTAAGGTGACTCAGTTTGAAAAATGTTGATGGGTCCTGCACACTATTGTAAAAAAAAAAAAAGGTAATTAGGTGGGGCACTTTTCTGGGTAATCATCAACTGTCTAATCTTTATCTTCTACCAGTTACTGATGGTGGTGTAATCTGTCTCGTGGAGCCTTCTGCCATAACACACCTCCATGCTGTTGTAAGTACTCTTAATATTCCACAGATTTGTCATAATGGGTAGAATTTAACACAAACATTCTGTTTCATTACAGGAGGATGGTGAAGACACCTTATCAGCTGCCACAGAGAGGGAAGATGCAGAGAGGCCTGTTGAGGTTTGCACCTTTTCTTTTTTTAATAACTTTGGTTTCAGTTAATTGTTCCACAATACAACTTGCAACTTCTTTCTCTCTAACAGAGCAATGCCGGAAGTTACAATGAGGAAGAAGGTCCATCAACCTCCACAGCACAGCTTACCTCAGTAAGATGTTGTTCAGCATTGACCCACAACTTACAATGACACTAAGTAGACATGGCACTGTGAAATTCAACGTCATTTATGTTCCTATAGCTCCCTGTGAAACAACTTTACAAAGTATATTTAGAATCCCAAATAAACAAATCACACCTAGAAATGGAGCACATAAGGCTGCAGATCACCAAAACAAAAAAGGAAATACAGCTGCTGGACCATCAGTTAAAGGTCGGTGACGTGCCCACAGGTGGATGTTTTGACATCCTTAATTGTTTCGACAACAAAGGATTAACAACTGTACAACATTTGCCGTTCTAGGAAATAAGGAAGACCCCATAAAATGAGGCATAATGTCGTTCTTTGACACTGGGGAGGTGATTGGTCAGTTAGAAATGATTGAAGCATATCATGTCTCTAAAAGCTCTTCCATCTCGTGCATCTCGTGCATCAGCAGGGGGGTCAGGATTATTATCTGGATCATTGGGGGAAAGAGTAGGACATTGTTCACCTCTAATAGTGGCAATGTTGTGGAGAACCACACATGGCACTATAATGTCACAAGCCCTTTCCGGGGTGACCCTGAGCCTACGAAGGCACTGGAACCGGGCCTTGAGTATGCTGATGGTCATCTCCACTCTGGCTCGTGTCCTGCAGTGAGCCAAGTTGTAGTGTCTCTGTGGGCCAGGGTCAGGGTAAGGGGTCAGCAGATAGCGCTGGCAGGTATATCGGAGACAGGTTATCTACTCTGTCTCCGAGTAGATAACCATCAAACTCTCCTATGATAATACAAAATACACTTTATTGTTTCAGTTGCAATAGGAGGAAACAAAATATTGATCATAGGATATAACTATATACTGGATATATAAACTATATATATAAACTCACCACGGGCAAATCTGGCACTAGTGTAGACTCATGAAACATTCGTGAGTCATGCACAGACCCAGGCCACTTCGCTTCCACATTATTTATCATGTGGGCTGCGTCACATATGATCTTCACAGTGGAGAACAGTAATTAGCTGTATAGTGAAGTATATTTCATTTGGAATGTTAAAGGCTACTATTTAGACCTACCTGTACACAGTGGTGGGTAGTAACGCATTACAAGTAAAAAAGCAAATGAGTAAAAAAGTAAATTTTCGGGTGACGAGTACTTTTCACGTTCCTTTTTTAAGTCTGTAATTTTACTCTTACTCAAGTAAATATTTGATTTAGAATTCTACTCTGTACTCAATTACATTTTCCATTGTGCTTTCATTAAAATGACTATTTTGATAAAAACATTATCTTCGTTGACTGTGATACAAGCGTACACGATAGCGACGCGTTTTCCCTAGGTTGCAACGTGAGTCGACCGTTACGTTGGGACTGAGGACTAGAAACGGACGCGCAGGAAGATATTTTCGCCAGTGGGTGCAGAGTTACGGTCCACGTAGGCTATAGTTTATATAATTCTAAAGAAACTATGTTACACTGTATTCTGCAGACCACTCACAAACTTGTTCGTCATTGTCGTGTCTGGCTCTGTGAGCGTCCGTGCATGCTATGTGCGTAGGCTGGATAAATATGATTGCTCAATCAGCCAACCAAGTCAGTCTCGTTTGTGTTTAATTGGTTGTGTTCCTACAAAGCTCTTGCCTTTTGTCACATGCACAGAGCTTAATGCAAATTTGTTTGAAATTAAATTACATTTTTTGTTGTACATATTGCATTTGTTGTACAACTTGTGAAGAAATGTTTTAGGAGTGCATCTCTTTCTCTCCCTCACTCACTCACGCAGCCGCGTGCCGTCCATATGTATGGCAAGCCATCCCCGCCAGAAAACGGCATCATTTAGACGCGTATCACCTTCATTACGCCGTAAAAAACGCTGTAAAATGTAGAAAAACGCCGTAAAATATGCTGTCATGCGCAAAAAAACGCCGCTTTTTACGCCGCAATTGAGCCTTTCAAGAGCGCGCGTAAAAAGCGCAGTTTTGAACATCAAACCGCGCGAAAAATACGGCGCTTTTGTGCACATCACAACGCCGTAAAATACGGCGTTTCTCTAGTATGCTAATAATCTCCACCCTTCTTTTCTCTCAGCCAATGCATTTGAAGTGTTTGCGCCCAATCACTGAACAAGACAAGCAGACCAAATCAGTTCAACACAGATCTCCTCTCATTTGGCGTTAGTTCTAGCGTCATATTCATATAGATATATCTATTAGTAAATGCAGTTTCAACGTTGTGATAACCGTGGTCCAATTGATAGAGACGCTTGCTATGTAGGGAAGAGGTTGTTGGATCGAATCCATTTATTGTCCGATTTGTGCTTTTGTCAGATGGTCACGCTTTTATGATCGCAATGCTTTTTAGTCCGCAAGCCAGACCTCCTGTGTTATAAGTTCCAAATTCAGTGCCTTTTTTTTTTTTTTTCAGCCAGCCAGATCATCTAGGTGTCTTGTTACACGCTTTATAAGTTAATTATATTTAAATTATTACAGCCATGGAGCCTTTATTTTCGCGGAGTTATCGTAACATCCTCTGTTGTTCAATCGATATAAATACACAGTGGAAAGGAGTGAGAGGGAGCCATAGAGAGAGACACTGATGAACTGGGGAGCCATGTTCTAACAACGTTCAGAGGCTTGTAAAAGTCTACTGAGTCTGACACGGTGCTTAAATGGGCTCTGGAGACGCAGGAATGTTATTGGATTCAACTATTTGTGCATGGAAGCAAAAAGATATCTCCCCATCAAGGCCAACAGCAGAGTAGCCTACGAAAAGAATAGACTGATATGAATGCTTCAAATATTAAAACCCGATTGATTAGGCCTATGCCGACATAATATCAGTCCTAATCCTGAACGCACCGTGCGTACATTTTTCACGGCATTTCCCCCCAGACAGACAGACAGACACTTTATTTACCCCAAACTAACTTTCATAATCCAGCAGGTTACACAATACAAATAACTCTTACACAAATACAGACAGCCTATACAGTAGGCTAATACAGCGCCCACCTCAGCAAAAAGTAAAATGTAAAAAGAAGATATAAGCTACATTTAAAATACAGATGCTGTAGCCTACATAAAAATACAGATGCCACATGAAATATGAAAATAGGATGCAATGTATAAATATGCAAAACTAGGATATAACTAGGCTATAATGAGAATACTTGGTTAACTTACATCTGTGCAATGACTATCCTCCTATATTAAATTAGTTAGATGGAAAGATTTTTGTCTATGGAATGATCCTGTCACTTTACTGCCAAACATTGTGTGTGTCAGTAAAGTGATGAGGTAGGAGAATCCGTGTATGGTTCGTTCTTTGAATATTCCGATTTATAACAAAATCAGAAAAAACAATTAACAGGATTGTTTTTTGGTTTTTCTGATTTGGTTTTGAAACTGAAAAAGGGCAAAAGGAGTAAACAAATAAACGGCATTAGATTTTGTGTTTGTGTGTTGGTTTTTAAAACCCGAAACAGAAAAACAAATAGGGCCTACAAAAATAGATACATTTATAGTTATAGGCTACACCAGAAGGCAGAACGCAGCGAAGAAAAAAGAGCCAACCACCTAAACCAGCAATAGACGGTCTAATTATATTTAGCCTTAGTTATGGCCGCACTTGAACCTTATGGTGATTTTATTCGTGAACTATTTGACACTGGAAAGACACGACGCGATCAGTACCGCTCTAAAGCATTCTGGTGCCCCGAAGTGCTCCGTTATGAAGGTGAGGAGGTTCTGTGTGGAGCACAACCTTCGAAGAAGAAATCTAGTTTTGCCGGCTCCCGTAGGAAACAATAAAGCTCCTCATTGTAGAATGCGAGAGACTCGATGGAACGTTTGAAACGTCTTTATATGTATTATTGTTATTTATTTTTAAACAACTTCTTGCCTACAGAGCAAGCGTCTCTATCGATTGGGCCACGGCCACGGTGACCACACTGTAGGAACTGGATTTACTAATATATATCGATATGACGCTACAACTAACAACTAACAACAAATGAGAGGAGAACTCCTCAAAGCAGATCTGTGCTAAACTGATTTGGTCTGCTTGTCTTGTTCAGCGATTGGGCGCAAACACTTCAAATGCATTGGCTGAGAGAAAAGAAGGGCAGAGATTATTAGCATACAGGAGAGACACCGTATTTTACGGCGTTGTGATGTGCACAAAAGCGCCGTATTTTACGCACAGTTTGATGTTCAAAACTGCGCTTTTTACACGCGCTCTTGAAAGGCTTAATTGCGGCGTAAAAAGCGGCGCTTTTTTGCGCATGACGGCGTAAAATACAACGTTTTTCTACATTTTACGGCATTTTTTACGGCGTAATGAAGGTGATACGCGTCTAAATGATGCCGTTTTCTGGCGGGGATGGCTTGCCATACATATGGGCAGGTGGGGCGGCGAACTCCCTGCAAAAGCATGCTCCCAAAAAAGATAGTTCCTCAGTAAATCATTGCTCCAAGTTTATTTTTAATAATGTGATTGTCACATTAACTATCTATAGTTTCTGTAGGCTTTCCGACTATTTTTGGTCTGTTATCAAATTGATGGTGGCGATTCTAGTTGAGTTTAACGTGTCATGCAATGTGGGGCGGCGGAGCTCAACGACCGCGTCCCTCCGTATGTTTCTCGCCTAACCCTGCAGGCTGCAATAAGAATTGCAATCAGGTCCATGGTCATATTCTAGGACTGTTGTTGTTTAAAATCGAATTACTCCGCCTATATCTTTCGGCATTGAAGACTATTTATTTATTTATTTCAGCAGGTATTCAAATTGCATACCTGATTTCATACCTGATTTAAACAGCTGTTATTGAGAAATATCTGATTTCAAAAGTGTTGGTATTAAGAGATTTGCACACATCGTCGGGCCAAGTTCCAAATCGAAGGTCTGCTTGATTGATGACTTGTATTTCTACTTTTCATGTAATTGCAATGCACTCGCTAAGCCTTTTTTTTTAAATAAAATAGGGAAGAAAGAACTTCCCTATAAGGGACATCATATGACCAGTGTTGCGGATGGCCTTTCAAAAGCGTGCAGTAACATTAGGCTATTAGTTTATTTTTAATTCTTACTCACAATTAGTTTAGTTAACATGTTTTAATGTAGCTCAAAATATGTAAAAAATATATATAAATTGTGGGTGTGGTCATACGCCAGTAGTTTCTGCCACACCGAAATGAAGGGGCACCGCACGCTACTGATTCTAACACGTTATTTCTTTTTCACTGATCCAAGCACTCCAATACAAAAATGTAAAGTAACTTGTAATTTGAGTAACTTTAAAACAAAGTACTTTCTTACTCTTACTCAACTAGGTTTTCAAATTGGAATATTTACTTTTACTAAAGTAGATTTTGAAGGAGGTAATTTTACTTTTACTTGAGTATAGATTTTCAGTACTCTACCCAGTACCGGTTCTTTCAATACGCACACTACGCACGTTGCGTAGGGCCCCGCAAATTTATTATTTATAATAAAGGCCCCGTGGGAAAAAAAAAAAAAACCTGACAACGTAACTGTCCGTCGCGGACGTCAGATAGCTACCCATGCGCATCATTGCATCATCAGTGTAGAAAGATGAAGCGGAGCTATCCCTCGGGGAATGAAAAAAGGAAGAGGAAGGAACTTGAAAATGAACTGCGGGAGCAGCAGTCAGGTAAAGCCTTTAACTCTCCTCTCCTGGTGGGAGAGAGGGAGGGACAGTCCGTGTTAGACCTACAGGGCGGTGAGCCCTTGGGGATCCCCGGTCTCTGTGTGCGTATTTCTAGCTTCTATAATTTTAGTTGTAGCCTTGTATAGTTACAACTGCACTTAACAAAATGGAAAGTAATCGATACATATTGACTAAGATTGAAGTTTGTTTGCTTGGATAGCCCACAGGCAAATATAGACGCAGATACGATTTATTCTTGGTGAATAAATAAAACTTGTGAAATATTATGACAATGGTGCTAAATAATAAACACTTATTAATAGAGTGAGATCATACCGAGAAATATCAAACTGTTGCTTGAAGTATTGGTTTGATGTTTCGAGGTTAGTACGTTGTTTATTATGGCATTTTACTCTCCTTTCATTTTATAAAGACACGTTCATTGTAAATCGAAAACATGTCGTTTTGTTAAGCTCAAGTCTTCTCACGACTCAATTTGTTTGCCTAGCAACCACTTCAACAGAAAACGGACAATATGGATCTGCTAAATAAAATGGTTTTAATTCCAACACAAGTGATTCAGAGTTTGTAGTCTTTCTATAACAAATAGTTGCTTCTTCTGAGAACCTTGGCATATTCTCACTGGACCATTGAAGATTTGAAAGTTACAACCAATGTGTGTGTTTTCATGTTAGCATGGGAGCTGGTAAATTAACTGTTGATTGTATATAGGCTGCCTTTTAAAGATTTTTAGGTCTTTGTGTTTTTTCTCTGTGTTCACACTTTTCTGCTCCAGAATGTTGGAACTGTCGTTGCCATATAATAATAATTAAATAATTACAGTATATAAACATTCACCTATATTTGAAGTATATGAAAGTAAAACAAGTGCAGCCGATTTGATGGAGCTGAATTAATAGTAGCCTTATCCATATTTTACAGGTGCTATGCTTAAATTTCTTAGAAGCAGCACAGACTCCAGCCAGTCAGCCAGTGGAGGGACAAAGCCAGCTTCCCATAGAACAGACACAGATGAGCCATCCAGTGCAGGCACAAGCACAGGCACAGGCACAGGCACAGGCTCGGGCTCGGGCTCGGGCACAGACACAGACACAGACACAGGCACAAGCAAAAGCACAGGGGAAGAACAGGCCTCAGCCTCAGTTACAACCACATAGCAAGCATCAGACCCTAAAGCAGCTGCTCCACCTAATGATCCAGCAGACTGGCCTCCTGTCTTAACGGACAGTATGCGGACTGAGCTAGTGCGTAGAGGTCCATTCAAGCCAGGAGTGGATTTTTCTTACCCAAAAGACAAGTCCAGAGGGTTCCATCCAGGATTGCTACAGAGACGGCTGTCAAATGGTGAAACGATTCCCAGGAGCTGGCTTTCTTACTCAGTCAAAAACAACGCTGCATTTTGTTATTGCTGTAAACTGTTTTCCACACAAAAGCACAAAATCATAGGAGAAGGTGTGAATGACTGGTCCAATATCAACGCAATTCTGAAGCAGCATGAGGGTAGTTCCGAACACAAAAGCAACATGATTAAGTGGAGAGAATTTGATCTGCGCTTAAGTCGTGGAAAAACTCTTGACGACATAGAAATGACAGCTTTGGAGGCTGAAAGAAAGAGATGGCGAGATGTCCTTACACGCCGCATAAGCATCACACAGTCTCTGGCTGAAAGAAACCTCGCATTCAGAGGTTCATCAGATAAGCTCTTCCAACCAGATAATGGAAATTTTCTAAAAGAGGTTGAATTATTAGCTAAATTTGACCCTGTTTTGGAAAATCATGTCAGCAGAATTAAAGATGGGGATACACATGCTCATTACCTTAGTAAGGACATACAGAATGAGCTGATACAGCTTGTGAGTGACAGGATTCTAACAACTATTGTGACTCAAGTGAGAGACTCCAAATACTTCTCCATTATCTTAGACTGTACACCTGACATTAGTCACCAGGAGCAGATGTCCATTATCCTCAGAAGCGTGGCTTTAAAGGGACAGCCAGAGATAAAGGAGCACTTCCTCGGCTTTGTTAATGTTGAGGCTACAACTGGCTTAAATCTGTCTACAGTCATCTTGGATAAGCTGACTGATCTGAAAATTCCATTTGACGATTGCAGAGGGCAAGCCTACGACAATGGGGCCAATATGAAAGGTAGACACCAAGGAGTACAAGCCAGACTGTTGCAAAAGAATCCGAGAGCTGTGTTTGTCCCATGTGGTGCACACACATTAAACCTCGTCATTGCAGATGCTGCCAAATCTTCCAGAGATGCGGTTGGTTTTTTTTGGCTATGTACAAAAACTGTTCACCTTTTTTTCTGCTGGCACACAAAGATGGAATATCTTGAAACAATACGTGAACATAACAGTGAAGTCATGAAGTGACACAAGATGGGAGAGCAGGCTCCAAAGTGTCCATGCAGTCAGGTATCAGGCCTCTGAGATTCGAGAAGCCTTACTGGAAGCCAGACAGAAGATTAATGATCCCGTGGCCAAAGTGGAGGCACAGTCACTTGCAGAGGAAGTTGGTTCTTACCGCTTCTTGATTTGCTGTGTAGTGTGGTGTGAGATACTGTCAAGAACAAATACAGTGAACAAGCTCCTCCAATCTGCTTCAATGCAGCTTGACATAGCTGTGCAGTTGATCTCAAATGCAAAAGCCTCTCTCACTCTCTACCGGGACACTGGATTCTCAGATGCCCAGACAACAGCCAGAAGCATTTGTGAGGAAATGAATGTAGAAGCTGTTTTGAAGGACAAGAGGCTGAGAACCAGCAAGAGGCATTTCAGCTACGAAGCACCTGATGAGCCAGTGGCTGATGCACTGCAGAATCTTGAAGTCAACTTCTTCAACATTGTGGTTGACTCTACAATAGCATCCATTGATGAACGATTCGAAACTCTGAACCAGGTGAAGACTAAATATGGAGTAGTGCTGAACTTCAGCACTGCATGTCAGATGTCCAGTGACTCCTTGAAGGGCCAGTGTATGCAACTCGAGAAAACTCTCACCTTCAACCAAGACTGTGACATCAGTGGAGTGGATCTGGCAAACAAAATCAAGACTTTACCTGACCTACCATCAGGTAATATGACTTCCTTGGAGCTGCTTTCTTTCCTTTGTGAGAAAAATCTGGAGGAAATCTATCCTAACCTTTGGATAGCCCTTAGAGTTGCTGTCACCCTGCCCGTGACAGTTGCCTCAGCTGAGAGGAGCTTCAGCAAGTTGAAGTTGATAAAAAGCTATTTGAGATCTTCCATGTCCCAGGAACGACTGAGTGGTTTGGCCATCATGAGCATCAACCATGATGTGGGGAAGCAAATATCTTACGATGACATAATTGATGATTTTGCATCCAGGAAGTGCAGGAAGGGAAAACTTTTAATGGTAATTGAAAACATTAAAATGTTTACATGCCCAACATTTAAGACTCTATAATTGTTTGTTAACACATTAAAGTTCGATTTGATTTGTTCTGATTTGGTCTGTATTTATTCTGAGTTGGACCAACAGGTGGCGATATGCAATATATTTAAAGGGGGGATGAGTGGAAGCACTGGGTGTCAGGTGCGACGGTTGAACATTTTGGGGGTTCAGTTAGGAGGGCCCCTTGGCAGAATTTTGCCTAGGGCCCCATGGAGGTCTGAACCGGCTCTGATTCTACCCACCACTGCCTGTACATTAATGCTGTGGACAGATTTCCTATTCACATAATCTCCTTAATTTATTGAAGGAGCTATGATAGGAATGCGAGTGCCATCTATGCAGCCAATCACACCTGGAAACCCTAGAATATATTTGTCACGGCCCGGCTCTTGGCCATAACAAATATGGAGACACACCAAGGTTTAGATTGAAAAGTAAAAATAATTTATTAACAGACGAAAAGTTTAAATAGAAATAATGGGTCTGGAGAGGGAGAGACCTGGGGAGGAGCAGAGGATCTTGCCCAGGTTACCTATAAGTCAGAGGGCCGTCACACCCCCCCCCATAGGAAAAGGGTTCCAATGGAACTCTACTATTCATAGGGTGCTCGGGACAACGCATCTGCCACTGCATGAGGGATGGAGTCCACAAGGACTGTATTAGCCAAACACGCCGGACGGGGGCATACTGGAGAGGACACACGATCATAATAAGTCTTCAGTAAGTTAATATGACAGAGTTGGTTAGGTTTCCTACGCAAAGGCGTGGCAATCAAATAGTTTTGGTCTGAAACTTTCTTTACAACTGTATGTGGACCAGTAAATATAGCCTGAAAGGGGGAACCGACCAAAGGCAGCAGAGCGAGAACTTGATCACCCGGGGAAAACGTGCGTTGCTCGGATCGACGGTCATAAAGACGCTTCATTTTATGTTGGGCGCCTGCAAGTTTCTCTTTTGCTAGCTCTCCAGCAGCATATAGCCTATTCCTGAATCCATTTACATAATGCAGCAAGTTTTTAGGTTTTCCAGTCAACTGACACGTATGGCAAGTTTTAATACACGAAGCCACATCCCTCTTTAGACGAGGCCAAAAAAAATAACGCAAAATGCGATCATATGTTTTACGGACACCCATGTGTCCACACTCGTCATGTGACACTTGCAAAACCAAACTATGAAATTTGGAAGGCACGACAATCTGGAAAATAGGATCTCAGACTAAATCAGGACCATGTGGCACCCACTTTCTCACAAG
Source organism: Gadus morhua (assembly GCF_902167405.1). Classification (NCBI taxonomy): domain Eukaryota; kingdom Metazoa; phylum Chordata; class Actinopteri; order Gadiformes; family Gadidae; genus Gadus; species Gadus morhua. The sequence goes on from NC_044050.1 coordinate 11,696,287, forward strand.
AACCTCATCATGAATGAAGTATGCCTGTGCACTGTCCCTCGCACCAGCAGCAGGGAGAGCCCTCTCAAACAGAGGCTTCTGAGAAGGGTCCACCTGCTGCTCTCTCACCAGGTCACCGTGAGAGACAGCCAAAGGAAAATCAGACAAGGATAACCTGACAGTTTCTGGGTCATCATCCACTTTTTTAACATTGTTTGCACGGCGCATCGCACGGGTGACTGCACAAGCAGTGAACACCTCGGGAAACTCCCTTTCACTATCATCAGGCCTGCTTTTAACCAGCGGTACTGACGCTACCACAACGGATGGCACATCAGCCCAAACACGCGCACCAACCAAACCATTACCCAATATCATTGTGACTCCTTCAATTGGTAACGCTGGCCGAACTCCCACCGGCGCTTCACCCTGGAACAAATCAGAAAAGAGCCTTATCTTGTGTAGGGGAACATTCAAAACGTTCATGCCCATTCCAAGGACTGGAATGACGTCACCAGTATCAGAGTTTTCTGAAAACGGCAGAACTGACGCTACAATGAACGTGTCAAATGCACCAGTATCACGCAAAATTTTCACAGGAACCTTGTTGTCACCTTCCAATAGAGACACAAACCCTTCCGTTACGAATGGCAGATAAGAATCAAAACCTGGGGAGGGCCGAGTTTTGGGTGATGGTTCAGATTCTGGGGTGACATAACCGCCCCTGGGGTGACATAACTGCCCCTGTGGTTTCACCACAGGGGCAGCCAGACCGGCCCCTTGCGGTTCCGAACCCTTCTGGGCACCGCTCGATCCACTTCTTGGCCTGAGTGCATAACACTCAGACTTCCAATGTCCCTTTTTACGACAATAGTTACAAACTTTGTCAACCTCCCGTGCACTATGTTCACTCCTGTATACTGACCCGACGACTCTACCTAGACCAGCAGCAGGCTGCATATCAAACAAAGGGATATTTCTCCTGAACCCAGAGTCAGCAACATAAGGGCGAGGCTCCCCAAACGTACCCTTGTGCGTCAAGGTGTAGTCGTCTGCTAGCGCAGCAGCTTCAGCAACTGTTTTAACTTCCGTTTCACCGACGTAAGTAGCAATCTGTTGTGGAACTGCAGTCTTAAACTGCTCAAGCAATATCAGGTCGCACAAACTTTCAAAGTTGTCAACCTCTGAAGCAGTGCACCAGCGATTAAAGTGCAACACCAAGTCACGTGCAAATTCTAAATGTGACTGCGTCTTCCCTCTTCTCCAATTTCTGAAGTGCTGACGGTATGCCTCTGGCACCAACTCGTATACCTTCAGCACAGCAGCCTTAACTTTGGTATAACTTTGGCTATCAGTGTTACTCAGTGCTGCGTATGCCTCCTGAGCCTTTCCTGTGAAAGCACACTGCAACATCAACGTTCGCTCAGTGACGGGCCAACCCCGTGTATCCGCAATACGCTCGAACAAAGACAAAAATGTGTCCGGGTCTCTTTCATTAAATTAGGGCAAAAGGCTCAGGTTACGAATAATATCAAAAGGACGCGAGGACACACCACCAGACTCAAGTGAACCATGCCCATCAAACACGGAATCACCAGAGAGTTTACCCGCACTAACCAAATCCAGCTTTCGTCGTTGCAACTCCATTTCACCTAGTTGCTTTTCCATTTTAATTTTTTCGAGTGCCAATTCCTTATCTATTTTCATTCTTTCATGTTCCAATTGTATCAACATCAGCTCTTTTTGTTGGTCAAATGTTAACCCAGGGACTATCGACCCAAGCGGAGGCAGCCCCTTTCTCCAGATATGCAATGAGACATTCCTTAACCTCCTGTTTTTTCTTTCCAGTTATTGCAACGCCATAATGTTCAGCGATTTGTAATAATTGAGCCTTTGTAAATCGTTCCAATAACTCCTCAGATGGAGCATCAAAAAATGTTTCTATGCCAGCCATGATTGCAGAATGCCTACGGACCCAAGAGCGCAGACCAAAACCCTCCGCTGCGCACTAGAGGCACTTAACCAACTCGTAGACGGTGCGTTCCCTCTAACTAACTACACAAAAATCTTATTAAGCTCAACCCTAGTCTTCATGTGGCTACTGGCAGCGGGTACTTACGCACTGAAGCCCATGGGTCGGAAAAGAAGACCAGCACGCTGGCGCCTCCCCCCAAGCACATGGATGTGCCCCCGAGACAACTGCTGCTAACCGCGGTCACCACAACACTACTGGTAGCGCTCAGCAACACCCCAAGGACGAAGCCGTAACCTTACAGGGAAGTCCCGCAATTATAATTGCACAACGGTGAGTCCTAGTACTGCGTCTTGCTCCAGGCTACATATCACGCATACATGAAAACTACCTGAATGTTGCACAAAACAAATGCTCCCCCTCTCTCGTCCAGACACCGAGCAGAAAACACAGTAGAACAAGTTTAATTTAATCAATAATATTTAAACTTGACAAACCTCAGAGTGTCTCCCCAATGCCAATCAAGGCTTTACCACGACACACGGCGGTGCACTTTCCTATAGCCTCTTGGCCACCCGAATCAATTCATTTAACAACAAGAACAACAAGTGACACCTCCTTTCCTTCAACAAAGGAACGTCAAAGGAGGTACACCTAAGTAATCAAGTGTGCCCCTACCAATCAAGGCACCTGGGAGCCACACAATCAACAAAAACCGAAATCAATCGATTTGAATTCAACAAAAAATGCTTACCACTACCTGATTCAAACGGACGAGCCCCCAATTTGTCACGGCCCGGCTCTTGGCCATAACAAATATGGAGACACACCAAGGTTTAGATTGAAAAGTAAACATAAATTATTAACAGACGAAAAGTTTAACTAGAAATAATGGGTCTGGCGAGGGAGAGACCTGGGGAGGAGCAGAGGATCTTGCCCAGGTTACCTATAAGTCAGAGGGCCGTCACAATATCAAATTGACTAAAAGGACACGCCATGTCTGCCACTGCCTTCCGTCTGCAGGCTTCAACTTAAGAGCAGGAGAAACTCAGGGTTAGTTGAAGAAAACCTGCCAGCGAGCAGGTTAGTTTCACAGAGTATGTTGCCAGGGTAACTGACTCAGAGTTAAGCTGAACTGGCTTTGTGAAACCGAAAAACCAGAGTTTCCCTCATCTCGGGTTTAACTAACTCCGAGTTTTCACTAAACCTGAGGCCTGTTTCAGGTAGCTGGTTTAACATACTCTGAGTTTAATCCTGCGCTCTGAGTTGGTTGACTCAGAGTTCAGGGTTGAAAAGCAACTCTGGTTTTTCGGTTTCAGAACAGGTGATCAGCGTTGGCTTAATCAACTCTGAGTGTGTTCACGCTGGGTTGGGGGCGTGCCTGTTGACTATAAAGAGCCATCATCAATGGATCTCTGATAACATGATCAAACATGGACCAAAAACGTAGATCCAGTTACTTTTCACCCACGGAATTGGAAATTCTAATGCACGCATATGCCGAGCAGGTACCCATTTTCACCAAAAAAAGCAATACCGCCGCGGCAGCGAGAGCGCGAGAGAGAGCTTGGCAGGAAATAGCTGAACAAGTCAATGCGTGAGTAAAATAAAATAGTAAAATAAAATAAGAGGAAAGTTTAATATCTTCCACTTATTCAATATGTAAATTGTGTGTGTGTGTGTGTGTGTGTCAATTTACACAGGAACAACCCGAGTTGCCCCAAGAGGACTTGGCAGCAAATGAAAATGAAGTACAAAAATATAGTTCAAACAGGTATCTAATGTTTAATTGAAATCAAATCAATTGTGCTGTTTTGCCTGCTCTACCTAATTTAACAGCTATATTCAACATGTGATGGGTCTATATTTAAGCAGTAAATGTAAGTAGTACATTTCTCAGCCACCCCAACACTGCCAATATTTAATAGGATTTAGATATTAGAAGGCTACACCTAGGCAAAATGCAGTATGTATGTATGTATGTATGTATGTATGTATGTATGTATGTATGTATGTATGCATGTATGTATGCATGTATGTATGTATGTATTCAAAATAGCGCTTACTGAATATTAGGGTAACATTTTCCTCCATGTTAGCAAATCGAAAAAAAGCAGAGCCCCGGCAGACTGGAGGGGGTCCACCTCTGCAGCCCTCACAGAGGCTGAGGAGATGGCCCTCAGCCAACAGAGTATGGGTCCTGTGGCTGAGGGCATCCCTGGGGGGAGCTCCTCTGATCCCCCCCACCCCCCAGGATAGAAGTGCCTTTATTTATAAGAGGTTGGTTATTCAAAATAATTAAATATGTACACGCAACCCAGCGCGTTGCAAATTAGATGGGGCAATATTCTGGCTCAAGTAATAATTTCACTGTCTAATCATCTTCTTCCAGTTACTGATGGCGTCATCGCCCCACTTGAACCAGATGCCCTCACCAACCTCCATGCAATTGTAACAATTCTTCACCTTCCACAGATTATTAATAATGTCTTGGTAATTGCTGAACACAACCGTTAATGTCATTACAGGAAGATGATGGAGAAACATTGTCTGCGGCATTCGAAAGGGAAAAAAAAATTAACCTCTAAAAGTTGATGATAGCGTTGTACAATTTAAAACTGACATCTTCTTTCTCTCAAACAGGATGAAATCGAATCCAATGAGAGGCCATCCACTTCTAAATCACAGCTTACCTCTGTAAGATTCTCCCTGGAATTATAATGAAACGCTCTACTTGGCACTGTGAAATCCAATCTCATCTTTTGCATTCCTATAGCTTCCAGTCAAAGACTTATACAAAATCGATCTAGAAAAGCAAATACACAAAGCAGACTTGGAAATGGACCACCTTAGGCAAAAGATGCAAAAGGATGCTTTGGAGATCCACATTTTGGAACATTTGTTAAAGGTGGGTGAGGTGCAAACTGGGATACTGTTCCCTGCTCTAAAAACATACCCAATATGAATGACTTTTTTTGTGCTTTCAGGAAATAAAGAAATCCTCATAAAAAGTAGATTGTCTTTATTAGAACACTGGCTGTGGTGGGACAAGTTATTTTGTTGAACAGTTTACTCAAAGGGTTTTACTCCAGTGAACAATGCAGACGATTTTGCTGAGCATGTGCATGTAGAGAAGAAGCATCTGGTTAAAAGCAGTAGGCTACCAGGGTATTTTCTGCCTTGCATTCTTAATATGCGTTTCTTGACTTGCAGCAGTTATAGGTCCGTGGTTAGTCAGCTACTCTGATCATGGGAAAGCCACAACGTTAAAGTGACTGTAGTACAGTGCGGGTGGGATGCACGGGGCGGATCATTCTGCAAATGCGTTAATTGCGTTAAAAAAAAATACTTAAACTTAAAGCATGCCCCCGGTGCGTTTGAGAGTTAACATGGGGGCTGAGAAGGTGGTGTAAATAAATGATAGATTGCGCTGAAAAACGATAGCGCTCGTGAAGAATATTATCAGGAAAAGAAAGTATATCCAGCCGGCGTCTTAATAATCGTTCCTCACGGAGATTCCCTCTGAGGATCGCAGCCTCTACGTCCGCAGGCTCTCGTAGAAAAGGACATGCCATTTCTAACACTTCCTTCTGTCGGAGAGCTGACTTCAGCCTTATAGACGTTAGACCCACTGCGTATGTTGCCGCAGCAACTAACTCTCGGTTGCGCTGAACCTGCTACCTGAAACGGAAAACCCAGAGTTTCCATTAACTCAGAGCGAACAAACTCGGGGTTGCCTCAAAACCAGCTACCTGAAACAGGGCTCTGTTGTTTCCTTAGCTGGCTTTACTGGCTATGAATGCCGAAGGGTCTTGTAGTTTGAATACCGAATTCTCCACAGGAATCATACCCAATACAAACTACATTTCCCATCAGTCTAGCGAAGGCGAGCGTCATCCACGGAGGGGAACCGTGGTTTGTTTTGAAATCGAATATCAGGTAAATTCGTTTAAATTGGTTGGGTAGTTGGTTACAATATCATCTGTTTATGCAATTAACTTAGTCTTGTATAGTGCATTTACTGGTAGTGACTGCAATAGCGTACCGGTAGCAGCTGACTTGGCAACAACATAGGCAATACACTAGCATCGTACGTGTGGGTGAAGTAACGTTACAGTATCATTTAATGTCCATTTCCTAACTTATGGTTAGCAAACCAAAAATTAAGATATTTCAAACTTTATTTCGATGTATATTCTGACATTCCTTGATCAGTAAATGTCGTGCAACTCATAGAGTAAGGCTCCTCTCTGCTTACACAGCCTACCCCCTCAATAAAGTACTGCGGGGTATTCCACGAACGGAGGTTTAACAAACACAGTTAACGCTGAACTCTAGGTTGATTGAACCTGTGCCTACTAAACCAGAGCTGTCGGTTCCACCGCACGGGTTATGCATTAGTTCAATCAACACGGGGTTGGTTAAAGGTTGGGTATGGAATTCGCTTTTTTGGCCATTTTTGCAGAATTACTTGAAATCCTTATCATAACCCTGTGGAAGGGTTCGCATAAATTGGCACAGGTAATTAGTAAAAGAGACATGAATGTCATTCTTATCACGTTCCCGCATCCTCCCATATGTTCTTCTGTAAATATAACCTATAGTGGAAATAATTACAATATTTGCAGTATCGCCCCCACCGACAACGCATGGTATTGCATGGATCGGAGCGTCGCGTATCAAAAAATGGGAGGACGCGTTTTGCTGCGCGTCGACGCATAAAGGCCTTCACACACCGGCGCCGCAGCGGCGCGTCAAAAACTCCGCCCCCATTACGCCCCGTGCCCACTAACTCCTTCAGTCAACGGAGGTGGGAAGGCGTTGCTGACTGATGGGGGAGTAGTCTTTGCAGAGGCATCCGTCAGCCAATCAAATCGCTTCGCCGGGTTCTTCCCGCTACTTCCTGCTTGTTGCGATGCAAGATGACCCGCTTTCCCGCTTTCCAGTATCGTCAGAGCCCGAGTCGCGTCACAGTGCTTAAATTTGCAGACGCGATCTGATTGGATGACGGATCCGTCGCTGCCGAAAAAGTTGAACATTTTTCAAGTTCTTGACTGAGCCGAAGGCTCCAACGGAACGGACGGATCCACAATGCATTGCGCGTCCGTCCCCATTAAAGTCAATGGGGATCACGCAACGGACGGAGGTAGTGGGCACGGGGCGTTATTCCGGATGTACTAGCCCAACTAGTCTTTGAGCCAATAGTTCTATTCCCTAGCGTTGCCGCCCCTGAAAAAGCGCTTTGTAAAAGCTGGTTTGTACATCCCGGGTCCCGTAGGCACCTCTATATCTACCCCTCACCACTGGATGTCGCCCTCTTTCGTTTATGAGAAAACTATTCTGAGAGAATGGACGATGAGAGACTGGTCGTCGAGGTGGAAAAGTATGTTGAATTATATGACCAAAGTTCCCGTCATTATAAAGACAACACCAAAAAGGACATTGCCTGGCGAGCCATAGCTCTGGAAGATTGGCTCTTCAGGTGAGAAATCAACAATGGTGGACTAAGTACCCAAACCATTAACCATAAAGGGAAATAGACGAAATCAAGTCACATATAATCACACCATGTTAGGTAGAAACCAGATTACTTGTAATCAGGGCTCTACACTAACTTTTTTTTTCAGGAGCACTCGTGCCCCTAAGTTAAAAAGTTTAGGAGCACAGGAAAAAAAATGGGGGCACAATAGGTTTTTGTTTAGAACATTTATTAGCGTGCAGAAATAGCACACACCAACAGAACCAACTTACTGAAGCAAAATTAAGACAAATAAATAGACAAGATTAAATTTAGCTTACACAAAAAAGCACCAATTTCGGCTTCCACCGTACCAGAGGTTATTGGGCTGGGTGCGATTTATATAGAAATCGGGACAGCGAGAATGCATAGTGGACTCGATGTGTTTCACCACTGCATCGCGTTTCAGATTAGGGTTCCCCGTTATAAACAGAGAGGAGCCTGCCATTGCCGATTGGGCTTCCTTACAAAATGTACAGAACATTTTCATGTTCTTAGCATCATAAACTAGCCACCCGAAATCCTTCAACCAGTCGGGGGATGAATTTGTAGACTTAATCGACTAAACTAACAGCATTAACTTTCTCCCCGCAGTCTATTCATAATATTGTAATGACCACGGAAGAGGCAGTGAATGAAGTATTGATCAGACAGCGATTTAGATACCTAATAGTTTTTTTTTTTTTCTTGTTTTCTTTTTTATTATTATTATTTACTTATTTATTTATTTAATTTATTTATTTATTTTTTCCACAATGTCTTGTTTTTTAAACGATTTATGATGACTATACTCTGTAAGGTGACCTTGCGTGTCTTGAAAGGCGCCTCTAAATTAAATGTATTATTATTATTAATAAACCGTCGGAACACACAAGACTGGTAACCATAGCAACGTAGGTAAACAAACCCCGCTAAACCCTCGGGTAGCGCTCCCCGCGCTACGGCCATCCGGAGGCGCACAGAGATTTTGGCCGTGATATTATATATACAATTATATACAATTATATTATATTATATACTATTCTATATAGAGCTCGGGGAGTCGCAAACGGCAACAATCACTTTCTCCTCCATGCTGCGGTTCACCCCGGATTGCACTGCAGGGAACGGTTGGCCGGTTGAAAACCGATTGGCTGTTACGTTACGCACGTCACTCAGTGGCCACGCTGTTGAACGCTGATTGGCTGTCATCAGGCGAATGTCGCGGCAAAGTTTAAATATTTCAACTCGAGCTAAAGTTGCTTGCTGCAAATCCGCCTGAAATCCATGTGAACGCGCTCGCCCGTGCCGGGCAAAAGTGTCGCGCTGCAAATGGTATCGCTGCTTTGTATGGAATCGTTTCGCCCCTTCGTGTTTGGTATGAACGCACAGTATAGTGCGCTGTGGAGAAGTCACTCGCACGCGTGCTCCTGTTTTGTTTTTCTCATTTGCATGCCGAAATATTCACTCGCAAATGCGAGTGAAATGGGCGAGAGCCCTGCTTGTAATATATATATTTTTATTTAAGGCAAGGCAGCTTCATTTATATATCACTTTTCAAGCATGAAGCAGACTCAAAGTGCTTCACACAGAAACATTCTCATACAATAAAATAGATAATGATCATGTATTAACTGTCTCTGGATTTAAGGAAAAATAACATTAAGGGCCCTATTTTAACGGTCTGAAACGCAAGTGGGAAAGCGCGAAGCGCAAGTAGCTTTGTGGGCGGTTCTACGGCACTATCGCTATTTTACAGGCGGATAAATGACGCTTGCGCCGCGGCGCAAGTGTCAAAGGGGTTGGTCTGAAGCAGCCTAATTACCCGTAGGTGTGGTTTGGGCGTAACGTGCAACAAACCAATGAGAGTGCCAGCTACCATCCCCTTTAAGAGCCATGAGCGCATTTGAATCGGACGAGTTGATATTTAGACAGCGCGTCTGCAGTCTCCGATGAGACAGATGCACATGAATTTCAAACTGCAAATGGCTTAGTATATTGCCAAATAATATGGCCTAATTCACACATGGAATAAGGGGGTTTCTTCCACAACTTCAGAAATACTGAGTCCTCAAATAAATGTCGGCAAAGAAAACGTATGATAGGCTATAACATATGATATGCGGTAACTGTGGTTCTATTTAATGATATACGCAATACATTATAAACATTGTTTCTTATCAGTATTGTATGCTATCCTAATATGCATGTGTCCCCCCGGTAATAGACATTGGTTGCCATTGATTGTATTATGCGTTACGTGTTTAGTTTGCCCAAGTGAAGGAGTTCAAGTATCTCGGGGTCTTGTTCGCGAGTGAGGGTACTATGGAGCGTGAGATTGGCCGGAGAATCGGAGCAGCGGGGGCGGTATTGCGTTCGCTTTACCGCACCGTTGTTACGAAAAGAGAGCTGAGCCGCAAGGCAAAGCTCTCGATCTACCGGTCGATCTTCGTTCCTATCCTCACCTATGGTCATGAGGGTTGGGTGATGACCGAAAGGACGAGATCACGGGTACAAGCGGCCGAGATGAGTTTTCTCAGAAGGGTGGCTGGCGTCTCCCTTAGGGATAGGGTGAGAAGCTCAGCCATCCGTGAGGAACTCAGATTAGAGCCGCTGCTCCTTTACTTAGAAAGGAGTCAGCTGAGGTGGTTCGGGCATCTGGTAACGATGCCCACTGGGCGCCTCCCTTGGGAGGTGTTTCAGGCACGTCCAGTGGGGAGGAGACCTCGGGGAAGACCCAGGACTAGGTGGAGAGATTATATCTCAACACTGGCCTGGGAACGCCTCGGGATCCCCCCGTCAGAGCTGGTCAATGTGGCCCGGGAGAGGGAAGTCTGGGGCCCCCTGCTTGAGCTGCTCCCCCCGCGACCCGACCCCGGATAAGCGAACGAAGATGAGATGATGATGAGAGTGTTTAGTTTGCGTGTGTTTAAACAGAGCACACACGCGCGCCCGCATTCATTCATTCTTTTTAACACTCACTCGCGGTAAAACAATGTTTTTCACGATCAAATAGGCCTACTCATCAAACCTAAAAGTTATGGGCATGTAGGCCTACACGATGTCTGTGTCAAGAAAATATGTGTTTGCTGTACGGTGTTTGCAGATGCATTGATTTAAAAGTACAACTTATTACCGCTGCATCAGCTGTTCTTTCCCAAATAATTTACCAAGAATGTGCGGCTAGGTAGATGAGAGAAGCAAAGTGTATGCGCGAGGTGCACAAGCAATCCGTATGCATGCATGCGCATGTAGGCATGCGCCCTTAAAATAGCGTCTGAACAACGCGCCACTGACTTTAAACCAGGTATTTCCTGGTCAGTAGCGCAATGGTTTTCAGAAACGTCAAAATACCGTTTGCGCCAGAACACGCCTCCTCCTTCCGCCGAACCGCCCCTTGGGGCGCAAGATCATTCCCTAATTTACCGGCGAGTGGCGCAAGTGGCAAAAGAGCGCTCTGCGCCAGTTGTAAACTAGCAACGACACATGCGCCAGTGACTAATGCCGCTTTTCCACTGCATGGTACCAGCTCGACACGACTCGACTCAGCTCGCCTTTTTTGCGTTTCCACCGCGAAAACATGGTATCTGGTACCTGAAGTGGCTGCTTTTTCTAATACCGCCTCGCTCTAGGTTCCAAGCGGCTGAGCCGATGCTAAAAGGTGACGTCGGCAGACGGCCGGCCACTGATTGGCCAGAGAGTGTGACGAAGTCACGAGAGCGACATGGCAACCATGCTGGTAACAGCCATAGCAGCGCCGCAGCCAACATATTCCACTTCTTCAACATGCCAGCTAATAATACGAACACGAATACCATCGCATCGATGTTCTCCATTGTTGTTATGTGGGTTCTGTCCATGTGTGGGTTACGTAGGTGTTGTTTGCGTCGCATACAAAAATACGTCACGGCCCTTTCGCGCAGCCGACCCCGCCCACGTCCCGGAGGTACTATTTGCGGTGGAAAAGGACCCGCGCTGCTACCGTGTCGAGTCGTGTCGAGTCGTGTCGTGTCGAGTCGAGCTACATGTGCGGTGGAAAAGCGGCATTAGTCACTTGCGCCGGATGCAAGATAGGGCCCTAAGTGTCTCGAGCACTCAAATAAAATACACTGGCTACTGAATCCAGCACAGCAATAACATCACTGTATTTATCCCGAGGGATAAAAAAAAAGTATATATATGCAAAAGAGTATACCAGAGAGGGATAATAACTAGATTATAGGTCATCATATAGGCTGCACCATATGGTTCTGCCTTTGCACACTAAGTGGCGAATTGAAATATTGGCGTGCCTCTCAGGATCTGCACGGAGCTCCTGGACCAGATTGTGGCATACCCCCTGTTCTTGTCTCCGTTCATTGATGGGATGCACCCAAACCCTTCGTCTTCTCCTTGCCCGCCTACAGCGCAGGAAAAGAAGGGCAGCCCCCCTCTGTCTGGCAACAGTTATTTGTTCTGTTGAAATAAAAAAACCTCAATAAAATGTAAAAGAGCTTGCTCAATTAAAATGGATAGCTACTGGCTGCATACATGTAAATGTGTGGCTATGTTAAGGCTATATAGATGGATAGATAGATAGATAGATACTGTATTGGTCCCAATGGGGATCAATAAAGCCATCCAGGAGCTCAATACAATAAATACTCACAATAACAATTGGCCTTAAAAGGTGACTGCACTATATACTAAAAAGGCTTAATAGAAGGTCCTGCAGTTATTGAGATTGTTGATGCAGTAGATGAATAATTGCAAAATATAAAATAAATAAGAAATGACAGTAAATAAAACGATAAAGTGCCCTACAAACTGAGTTGATCTGATGCTTGAAAACATACTTTCACTGCGCAGATTATACATTTTTCAAATTATTCAGCCAAAAAGATGGAAAATGAATAAACTAGGCTACAATAGGCTACTCACCCATTGCATTCCGTCTCTTTGCTGCGGTTGATTGACAGGTGACTTCCTGATTTTATACTGCAGCGCGGCCGTCGCGCCGCCTCCTGTTGGTGCTAGGGGCGTGCTTTTGACGCACGTAAAATGCGCGCCGCGCCGCTGGGCGCCGGTCTGTGAAGGCCTTATGCCCCGTGCCCAATACATGCGTCCGTCGACTGATCCCCATTGACTTTCAATGGGGAAAGACGCGCAATGCATTGTGGATCCGTCCGTTCCGTTGGAGCCGTCGGCTCAGTCATGGCTCAGTCAAAAAGTTGAAAAATGTTCAACTTTTTCGGCAGCGACGGATCCGTCATCCAATCAGATCGTGTATGCAAATGTAAGCACTGTGACGCGACTCGGGCTCTGACGATACTGGAAAGCAGGAAAGCGGGTCATCTTGCCTCGCAACAAGCAGGAAGCAGCGGGAAGAACCCGGCGAAGCGATTTGATTGGCTGACGGATGCCTCTGCAAAGACTACTCCCCCATCAGTCAGCCACGCCTTCCCACATCAGTCAACGGACGCATGTAGAGGGCATGTAGGGTTACGCCCCGTGCCCACTACATGCGTCTGTCGACTGATCCCCATTGACTTTCAATGGGGACGGACGCGCAATGCATTGTGGATCCGTCCGTTCCGTTGGAGCCGTCGGCTCAGTCATGGCTCAGTCAAAAAGTTGAAAAATGTTCAACTTTTTCGGCAGCGACGGATCCGTCATCCAATCAGATCGCGTATGCAAATTTAAGCACTGTGACGCGACTCGGGCTCTGACGATACTGGAAAGCGGGAAAGCGGGTCATCTTGCATCGCAACAAGCAGGAAGTAGCGGGAAGAACCCGGCGAAGCAATTTGATTGGCTGACGGATGCCTCTGCAAAGACTACTCCCCCATCAGTCAGCCACGCCTTCCCACATCAGTCAACGGACGGAGGTAGTGGGCATGTAGGGTTACGCCCCGTGCCCACTACCTCCGTCAGTTGACTGATCTCCATTGACTTTGAATGGGGACGGACACGCAATGCATTGTGGATCCGTCCGTTCCGTTGGAGCCTTCGGCTCAGTCAAAAAGTTGAAAAATGTTCAACTTTTTCGGCAGCGACGGATCCGTCATCCAATCAGATCGTGTATGCAAATTTAAGCCCTGTGACGCGACTCGGGCTCTGACGATACTGGAAAGCGGGAAAGCGGATCATCTTGCATCGCAACAAGCAGGAAGAAGCGGGAAGAACCCGGCGAAGCAATTTGATTGGCTGACGGATGCATCTGCAAAGACTACTCCCCCATCAGTCAGCCACGCCTTCCCACGTCCGTTGACTGACGGAGGTAGTGGGCATGTAGGGTCAGGGCCCTTACATAGTCGACGCATCGCTACGCATACGCGTCCAAAAGGCTACGCGACGCGACGCTTCGGCCGCCATTATGGGTCGACGCGTAGCAAAACGCGTCTTCCAAATTCTTCATACGTGACGCGCGGATCCATGCAATACCATGCGTTGTCGGTGGGGGCGATACTGCAAATATCTTACATTATTCCCACTATAGGTTATATTTACAGAAGAACATATGAGAGGATGCGGGAACGTGATAAGAATTACTTGACGTCTCTTTTACTAATTATCTGTGCCAATTTATGCGAACCCTTCCACAGGGGCAAAATGCTATTTTGATGCGCGACATCAAACAGCTGATGCGGGATTGTGAGCCATTTTAATGATCTTCTTGTCACCCGATATTCGTTCTATTACTGGCCTTATTTGTTTTAGTGTTAGCCTATTTGAATTAATTCCGTAATGTTTTGTGTTCACGTTCTATGTGAAACATAAGTGTTCATGTTCTGTGTGAAACATAAGTTCAGTAGCCTCTTTGAGTGAATGAAATTTGAAAGCGTGAGTGTGTAGTGAATGAAAAATGTGTGCGTGTATGGTGGGACTATTTTCTGTATTTGATAAATAAACCCCTTTTCTCTAATAATGTTGCCTACCATATAATTTCTGTGGACATTATGCGCTATAGCTTTGGCTATAGGCCTACACTTAAATAATTCATTCATCTGTCAAGGCAATAGCTCGTTGTATAAATATTTTATATGGATATGAATTAATGAGTTTGAGGTAAACCAAATTAGGTAACTTGTGTAACATGATAACTAATGAATCAAAAGTCATGTTTCCAAGTGACCAATGTATATACATTTATTGGTCAGTGCGCATACCCAATCGTAGCACATTGTACTGGTGGGGAAACACGCCAGCATCTGACAATAATAATCTGCCAGCTGCTCCCTCACAAGGGCCGGTTTTGGTGAGAGTCGGGAAGATATCGGATGACTCGCGAAAGGAGATCATCAAACTTTGGCGCCGACATCCGAAAATACTGGAAATGCCTCTCCTCGTCCATGCTTCGCATTGGAAGCACCAGAGAAACAAATTCCCCATCCTGATCTCGTGTGGACCCTATCTCTGCGCTTCATCACTCTTCTTCCGTAGCCACTTTGATCGGAACTTCACCTGGAACGTCACCCGCGAAAACACCGGTGACTCTGCTGCCACCCATGGCGTGAGTGGTGTATTGCATGTCCTGTAATACACCAACGTCATACGCGACGTTCGCGTATGCTGCGTAGACTATGAAAGGAAGCGCGTCACTCGCGTCGTTTACGCGCGTTTCTCGCGTCGACTATGTAACCGCCCTTAATGGCGGCCAAAGCGTCGCGCCGCGTAGCCTTCTGGACGCGTACGCGTAGCGATGCGTCGACTATGTAACGGCCCTTAAGGCGGCTGCATGCTTCAGCGTTGGTGTTACGTTGTTGCGCAAAATTTACTCAAAGCAATTCATGCTCCCTTTTAGGTTGCGAGTGTTGCCAAGCAATTTACCGCCAGAACAGTAGGTGGAGTAATATGTGGAGTAAAGTTTTTCGTTGAAGACGACCTCGAGAATGACGTCTTTGTCTGTGGGAGTTGTTGGTTTGTTTATGTGCCAGATCGTGTTCTCCCCATACACAGTGAATGATGGCAACAGACCGAGGAACAGGGGTGATGAAGTTGTTGATCATTGGGGTTGTATAAATGGGCATATCTCTCTACATTTTAAAACGACATAATGTGTTGGCAGAAAAGTTAACTTCACTTCACGTTAATGCTTTTGTATATGAGCCTGCCGGGTCGTCCTTGCCTTCTGGCTTTTAAAAATGGCGGTATGAAAACAGGAAATGTGATACTCCAGACAGGAAGTAGTAACCAGACCAGCAGACCAATCACAGCCTTGCAGGCTGCGCGGCTCGCGTAAAAGCTTACGTAAAAAATGACGCAAGTCTAGAAAAATCGCCCGACGCACACAAGACGTGAGAAGTCGCGCAAGGGGTGCGCAAGGGCGCGCAAGGGCCTCTTGCGCTTGCGCTTACGCTTACGTAACTGAGCATAAATCGGCCTTTAGTCAACACGGTCAAACAGGTGTTACAGGGCAGCTGCTGCTGCTTCCCCAGGGATTATCCCAAAGGTCTTTCCAATTTTTCCGAATTTGCTCTTGTTAGGATATTTCGAATGTCCATTCCAGCATATGTAAAAACAAACAAAGGATGCCCTCAATAAAAGCTTTGAGAGAGTGTGGTAATCAACGTGAACAATTTTCAGCTTGCTAAGAAAATAAGGACGATGTTTGCCCCTCTTATTTCTAAGACCTCTTATAAATCAAATAAGCGCCCAGAAGAGATGTCCCAGGTGATCATACATTTCATACACACATTCACACACCAATTGAGGAATCAACCATGCATGGAAACAGCCAGCTTGTCAGGAACAGTTACTGTTAAGGTACGGCCACACCAACCGCGTTACTCGCGTTAGGGGCGTTGAAAATCGTCATTTTTGCATAGGGAACCATTGGTCTAGGCGCGTTACACGCGTTGAAGCGTTGAAGCGTTGCGTGTCTTGCTTAGGGACACCTTGACACTCAGCTAGGAGGTGCAAGGGAACAAACTAGCAACCTTCTAGTTTCAACGCAACCCGCTCTACCTCCTGAGCTAAGCCTACAGCTTAGGTCACTTGCCCACCTCATTATTTACTTCATGGTCCTCTTTTTAAATAACGAATGTATTTTTGTGTGTGTGTGTGTGTGCGTGTGTGTGTGTGCAATTTGCATAACTCCTCCACCCATCTATAGGGTTATAACGCAGAAACGCAGCCGGAATGGACTTCCCCGAGGACTTCAACCAGCTGGAGCTTCTGAAGACCCATGGACACCTGATCCCCCGCGGGGCCAGCAGCCTCTGGACCGGGGAGGGTGTCGCCGGGGAGGAAGAGGAGGAGGAGGAGGAAGAGGAGGAGGAGGAGGAGACTGAGCAGTGGCTCTGTCAGAAGGAGAATTCGCTCCAGGACCGCCCTGAGGAGCTCATGCTCTGGGCAGCGGAGAAGAACCGGGTGAGTGTGTGTTTTCTTTTCTTTTGAATGGGAACGGTCACGCTCAGCTAGTTTGTAACATGCGAGAGTACTGCTTCATATGCGTCTGCAGTATCTCTGTAGCACTGTTAACAGGAAAAGGTGCTTGTGCTTTTCTCAAATTCGAAAAACAACAGAAAAACACAAATCCTACACCAGGAATGTCCATGGACCAACATCTCTACGAACAGTCTGTTTGAGGGATGCTCCGATCTATCGGCCTCCGATCATTATTGGCAGATATTAGTTTTAGGGATCGAACGATATGGATTTTTTAGCACCGATACTGATTTTCTTTCATCAGCCTTATCCGATGACCGATACGCTGACACCGATTTTCTTGAGCCGATATTTGGAGCCGATACTACATGGGAAATCAAGAGTTCTCTCGAGGGCATAATTTGAATATGCTCAGCGAGCCACTCTGGGAACGAGCAATATACTCACTCCCCGATTTTTTAGAGTACCTCCCTTTGCCAAGTCGTAGCTAAGGTCTGTCCTATTACTGGAGGAGTGAACAACTTTTCCGTTGCATAAGATATGGCTTCTGATTAACTTTATATTTGTATTGTAAAACGCATGAAAATATAAATGAAAAGTCTTAATTTATTTTCTTTGGCAAGAGACCATGGTATAAGTGTGATAATGCCCTTCGTGTTGTTCATAATCAGGAATTAATTCACTTTGCGGGGGGATATGGTCCTCCGCTGCGCGTCGGGCAGTTCTAAGGCCTCCGTGTCATCCATTAATTCCTCATGATGGAGACCTTGTCGGGCGTTATCCCTTACATATGTTATCAAGGCACATTTTAATGCCTAATATCGTTTCCAGCTTATCTGTTGGTCGAACACACGGGCGGGTGAGTTTGTCGGAGACTGCTCTCATTTTTGCCCAACGCTCCCTGTTCGCAATGCTCTACCAGAAACAAGCTTTCCTCTTTTTCTAAGGCCTGAATAGATTCTCGTCTTGATTTGTGGATTGCTTGCACGAGTTTTGGTGGATTCAGGAAGCATGCTCTGGTAACACGGAGCTATTCCTTGTTCTTCACATGGGCTTGAGACTTTAAGTGGTAATCACGCATATTTTTACAGGTCCAATCCAAGTCGTGCAGACAAGAAGTTATTATATTTTTGTGAAATTTATGTTGAAGGTTTGTTCCTGATATTTTTTGTTACTGCCTGCCAATTTCCCAAAGTTTATTTTTCGAAATTCTTGATGATGTATTATTACCATTGTGGGAGGCCTAAATAGGTATATTTTTGGCTTTGATAAAGTTGTGTGTGAGGGTCAGACGTTTTATGCCCTTTAGTATATTTAGGTTCATATTCTGTTCTCTGGTTTTTCGAAAGTTCTGTTAAATGAGTTGAATTAAAAAGAGTGGCTCATTTGAATAAAACTAATATGAGAAAAACGTCATAAATAAAAGCAGTTATGGCCTATCCACCATATCTCAAGGTTAAATAAAATGGCATGAAGTACAATAATGGCACAAATTAGGTTGAGAGTAAAAAGTACAAATAGGGGTACCGTGGATGGAGAGTTATTTATTTAGGGGTTCCGTGAGACAGAAAAGTTGGAGAATCACTGACGTAGAGACCTATTACATACCCAGACACAGCACAGCTCTGACACAGCAGTCATAAGCATCAGCCTTTCAGCTTGTATTGGAATGGACGGCTACTACTATTCTTATTGAAATACAATATACTTTTTAAAATACTCAACTGAGACTTCCAACTTTTTCTGACTAAAAGTTCCCATGGCATGCTACTTTATGTATGCTTTTATATAGGTGTTAGTGGGCCCCTAATACAGTATTTGAAGTCATTAAAGAAATTCAGCATGGGTGCCGAATTACAGCCACTACGAGCCAGTCCCACAATGGGCTTTCCACAAACATGTTGTTTCTGTCCCTGTATCTTTAAATGCTAATGAGGAGGAGAGGGGCGGGTCAAGGTGGAGGGTGGGGATGGGGCCCTGACTAGCTTACTGCCATGGCACCATGCACTTGTGTTTACAGTGGATGTATCGCAATGGCTCAGATTCATTCATTCATACGGAGGCCCAAACATCTTTTGGCCATGTTCTTTAAATATTTTAAATATTAACCCTCTGGGTGCTCCGGCGGGAGTCCTGGAGCTCTATGTCTAAATAATCGAATTTATTACACGGCTCTTCTCAATGCTGTGGAACGCTCCATTCACTTGCATGGGACTTTCCGACCTCTGGCGGTGAATTATTTTTTAATAATGACCGTTGTTAAGCATATAATGACCGCTGTAAAAGAAAGTCAAGTTTTTGCCTCTGATTCACGTCTTTCGTTCCACTCCGCAAGTAGTCCGGTAACTTATCAACCCCAGCGTGTTCGGTTGATCCAGATTGAACCACGACATGTAGGAGAAACGGATTGTTGCTCTCTCCCTTTCTCCTCCATGTCGCAGTCCACGTCAATCTGAATCAGATAGACGTGCATCCTTAAATGAAATCTGAACGTGACAACGCATTAAGTGGGCACAACTTCGGTGACATAGCCCTCTATTCTTGAATCATCCGAATTACTTGCCTGCATTATACTTTCTACGAGATCGACAACTTCTAGACCTTTTTCTGTAAACTCGTCAATTATCATGGAGGTTGCAGCTAATACAATGGCCTTTCTTGTCGCCATTTGTTTGTTTACAGTTTGTTTACTGTTTAAAAAAAACATTTAGAACAGTGTCTAAAAATCGTTCAAATTCTATTGTTTAAAGTTAACGCGCTCGCTGCGAACGTTCGCCTATGTTCGCCGATTCTGAATGCACCTCTGCTTATGGTGTGGTCACGTCACCTCGCTCGAGTCAAAGGTGGCTTTAATGAAAGCTGAACCTTTCCATTCATACTTTCAACTCTTTAACTCTGTATGAACTCTTTTTGAACTCTGTTCGAACTCCATTCAACCCTTGAATAGTTAAAAATCGTTTAAAGAGACACTGTGTAGAAATGTCTCCCATCTTGTGGTACAATTGTGTTTTTCAATCAAACTAATAGTGCTCTGGAGCACCTCACTTGATCAAATTTGCGTTGGATTCTGGTTTCAACTATGGTAGGCGGTATGGGCCAAGATTCAATGACAACATGACACTTTTTTTGAATTCGCCGGTCACGTTGCCTTTTTAATTCCCTTTTTCGTTTTTTTGGTAACGAGGATTCCTTCTCCTGAGGCGTGATTTAAGTATGATCTTGTATTATGAACGAAAGTGCAATGCAGAAATTGTCCGGGGCAGTGACAAGCCCGTCTCGCTGAGCTCATTCTAGGTTTCAGTTACGCTTGCTTTGAGCGGAAACGCGATCAGCCTTAATAGCTAGTACAACGTAGTGCCTTATGTCCCTCTCAGCTGTTATAGTTTTTCATAGATTGAAGCCTTCTTAGGACTTACCCGTTCAATGTAAATACAGATAAGAAATTCAGATTAGTTGATTGATTTGAGCTAATACATTACTTAAAACGCTACACAGTGTCCTTTTAAAACCAGCAATTAAGTGCCAGCCTAGGCCTTCACAGCCGGTAACACACAATGTCTTCTGAAATTGCCTTTGTCATTAGTATCGATCTACTTTCAGCTGCTGAGGTTCAGAACACATTCTCCTACAAGTTCAACTGGTGAGGTGCAAACGCATTTACATACCAGTTCAACTGGTGAGGTTCAGAACACATTCACCTCCCAGTTCAACTGGTGAGACACAGAACACAGTCACCTAACAGTTCAACTGGTGATATACAGAACACAGTCACCTACCGGTTCAACTGGTGAGGTTATGAACACAATCGTACAGGAGGGCCAACAGCAATGATCACAAAAGGCTTTATAGCCTCGTTTAAAAAAAATAAATGTTATAAAATGTAATATAAGCATGTGAAATGGTTCTTATAATATGCACAATATAGTTTCCCAAAAGCTATTTTTTCGCCCCCCCCCCCCCCCCCCCTTTTATTAAGCTGACGGCGTTGAGCGACTCGCATGATGAGGTTTGAAGAACGATGACTCTATATTTAAAACCGCACTGTGCAAAACTTTCTCTAGGTTCCAAATAATGAGAGGTTACAGGTGTAAACGAGAGCCATAACCCCAGGCATACACTCCACATTAAGATGTTTATTAGTGATCAGTTATGCAGCCATGGCCTCCAGCCTATATATTTTAAATCAGGACCTTCTCATCATGTTGACTGCAGGGTTGGGATATTTCTATTTAATTTAATGAATTGTATTTAGCAGTAAGCATAATATGAATAACGATTGAGGTGAAAAAGTCCAGAGAGAGGGATTATTTATATTTCCCCTTCTAATATTTGTGTTTCATTAAGCATCATGAGCATGACATTTTAACATTGGTTTCAAGGACATAAAAAATGTGTGCCAGGTGCCTGCATGGGTGTTTGTGTGCGTGTGTATGTGTGCCTGGGTCAATGACAAATAAACCCAAATTGGGGTTGTGTACACATCACATCACATACATTTCTAGGTTACATACAATACTCGATGATACCCACATTCTATAAAACAAGTCAAGTGTAATGTTACACATTTGTCAGGTGTATGAGTAAATGGTGCAACAGACTGATCTCTGCAGTTCAGGATAGAGACTTGTGTTCGATGCCCATGGTTCTACACTGCATCTCACGCTCTCTCTTATTGCCTCCTCTCTCTCTCCATCCCCGTTCCTCTCTCTCTCTTTCTCCCTCCTCTGTCTTTTTCCTCCACCTCTCGCTCTCGTACTCCCTTCTCTCTCTCCTCTTCCCCCTTCCCTCCCTCTCTTCCTCCCTCCTCCCTCTCTTCCTCCCTCCTCCCTCTCTTCCTCCCTTCTCTCTATCCGACCCCTCCTCTCTCTCTCTCTCTCCCCCCCTCTTCTCCCTCTCTTCCTCCCTTCCTCCCCCACCCCTTCTCGCTCTCTCTCTCCCTCCTCCACCCCTCCCTGACTCCATCCTTCCTCCGCTCTCTCTCCCCCTCCCACTCTTTCTCTCCCCGCCAGCTTTCGACCCTCCGCTCCCTCCTTGCCGCCGACCCGTCGCTGGTACGTTGCCGTGACGCCGACGGCTACACGCCGCTGCACCGCGCGGCGTACGGGGGCCACGTGGAGGCCGCCGCCGCCCTGCTGGCCGCGGGGGCAGAGGTGGAAGGCCGCACGGCCGACGGCTGGACGCCGCTGCACAGCGCCTGCCGCTGGGGCTGCGTCGCCGTGGCAACCCTGCTGCTCCGGGGCGCGGGCGCCGACGTCAACGCGCGCACGGCGGGGGGGCTGACCCCGCTGCACCTGGCGGCCGCCCACGTCAGCCAGCCCCCCGTGGACTCGGCCCGCACGCTGGAGCTGCTGCTGGCCCAGCGCCGCCTGCGGCCGGAGCTCCGCAGCGGCAACGGGGAGACGGCCGCCCAGATGGCGCGGCGCAGCGGGCCCCACTACTTCCTGTTCGAGATGGCGGAGGATTGCGTGAACGTGGCCGCGCCACCTTCCCTTCGCCCCACCCCCGCCCTGCTGAACTAGAGCGGACCTCATTCGCACTCTAAAAGAACTCTGCTAGTGGGCCGCACACGCACACGCACAGATATACAGACACAAACTGAAGGGCACATTTGTGAAATGTTTGGGAGACAAATGTCTGATGGTTCACTTCTAGGTGGAGTGTTGAGTCTACTGTGTTGTGACGTTATGTATATTATCTGTGTTATGTGTGGAATGGACACCAGATCTCCTTCGTAACAGTTAACTGATGCTATATCTTCACATAAATAAAGCTTGGTCTAATTATGTATTCTTTTTACAATTAAGACAAATGGAAATCTGTGGAATAAATAGGGAAACAATTACTCTAAGTAGCAAACAGTCATAAGCCAACGAAGAAACAAAAAATCATGGCCTGCCTACAGTGTTGGATGGGGGTTGAGTTTTGGGACCAGGAGCGATTTTTGTGTGAAATCTTTATTCTGGTCTTGTAATCCAGCTCTCCCAGGCAGGGTTTATGGTATCATTTCTATCCGTGGCATTTGGACATTTTAATTTATAAAATAAATATGAGAAATGTTTTCTCTCTTCCTTTCAAAGTCTAATATTGCCTTACAAATCTGCTACTAGATTTTGAGTTAAAGGGGTTTCAGATATTCACTTTTCAAGAGAAAGGACTAATCCTCAGTGGGAGGTCACCTTGTATACCCAGCAAGATTTCTGTACTCAACAGAGTTCAGATGCCATCATTATGTTGAATCCACTGTCTGCCTCCTACACATGTATCTGCCCTACCAGCCATGCTTGTGCATTAGGTAAACCGCTACTTCCTTTGAGCTGTTCTCTGAAACAGTGACCAGGGCAAATTATTAATATATTGCCCTAACCTTTGGCTAATTTCAATGGCTTCATATAAAAGTTAAATAATTGCTTTCAGAAATTAGAGACATTTATAAATATGAACTACTCAACCATCTTTTCTGCAGGACAAATTATTTTATTATTCACTGCGATGCCATACCTCACTGTTTTTCCTCTCAGCCGGCAGTAATTGGGGATCATGGGGAAACATAATTTTCCCAACATCATTGAACATTTATACAAGCATTTCAAGCATTTATACAAGGATTTCCTACCCTCTGGATCTATACTGGCAAAGTTCTGCTAAGTTGCGCATTTGGAATTTTTTTGAAAAACAACTGAAAACATCTGTTCACAAAAGCCCATGGTCTCTGGTCTATGTCTGCCAACTTTGGCAATCTTTTCATAGTTATTTTCTGTTCCTGTATTAATTTGTTTGTTTTCATTCTGCAGCGTAGAAGCAGTGCCACTTGACAATGGAATAGCTCTGAACTGCTGCTACACCAGTCCAGGAAATCCACTCACATGAGAAGGTGTATGTAAATTATTTTGACGGGGGTGATTTTCTATGTCGTTTTAACACCTATAAGTGCCGTATAGTCCCATCGCTGCAATACGGTCTTGTAGGAAATGATATAATAGTAATTATATCCTTCACTACCTCCCTTCTTTTCCCTGGTGCTGTCTATCGCCTTCTGCAAGTAATGAACCGATGTATCTGTTTGTTCAGACAATTTCAGACTTCAAAGGTCAGAGTGTGCGTGAGTGCATGTACATGCGTGTACACACAGAAGAGACGAAGAATGAAATCTCTTCCAACCAGAAAGAATTGATGATTAATTGAACATTGAATCAGAGAGTGGTGTGGGGAGCTGAGAGGGGGGGATGATGAGAGCCTGCCTCGCTACAGTACAGGTCATTCTCTACAGTCATTGTATAAAACCCGGCCCACGTCAGATAAACGGTTGTGACGGCCCGAGCCAGGCCCTGGTCTGCTGGGAGATCAGGCTGAATGATAGTGGGTCAAGAAACTTTCGTTGGAACAAATAAAACATTGGCTCCCAAGCTACTGATGAAAAAAGTGTGGGCGAAAAAAGAGGCCTATATACCCCACTGTAAATAAATCCTCAAGATTGATTAATCAAGAGATAAAAGGCATGTATGACGATGTTAAAGAAGACATATTCCTGGTTTAAAACAAAAGACCAACGATTTGGGGCTCACTACCCCTTTAATTAGTTTGGAATGAAGCCTTGTTTAAGTCTTACGGCCATTACAGGGGTGGTCTTTCAATGCGTTGGTCGACTTGAAATCAGAACGAGACTGTTTGGTAGACACAGTGGGGGGAGGGTGTGAGTTCATCACTGGTTACGAATGAGACCTACATAACACATTGTCTTATAAAGTTTTACTCCTGTGTTTTGTTTGTTTGTTCTTAGCCATCTGTGGCTGAAAGCCTTCCTCACTCCCCTGGGATAAACGAAGGTGGAGGCTGCAGTTTGGCATTGGCTCATTTAAATATCTAATTTCACCTGATTTGCATTCAATACCAAATAGTAATTAATATTTACCTCTATTGAGCGATGCATGAGCAGGTCTAACGCTAATTTGTTTTTCTTAGTATATTTTGCAGAGAAGCAGCAAATGTTTTATATTCGAATATCATTGGAGCGTATTTTAGATATGTGTGTGTGTGTGTGTGTGAGCCCAGGTGTGTGTTTGTGTTCTTGTGCATGTGAAAACAGTTGTGTGTGCGTCTGCAGTTGTGTGAGTATAAGTGTGAGTGTATGTGTGTGTGTGTGTGTGTGTGTGTGTGTCTTGTTCTTTGTCTAGCCTTTGATAACTGAACCAATAAAATAACTGAACCATTACAGCTGAAGAATTCTGAGAGTTTAATAAACTGGGACACGAAGATGAACGTTTACAAAAATCCATAATAATGTGTCCCAGTATTACAGCATCAGTCGAATAAACAAAAACGTTTCTTCAATTCTGGGTGTGATTTGTTAGCTCTACTCGCAGGTCTCCTTTCGTGTGTCGCTGCATCTCTCGTCAACTGATCTGATCACCTCTCCCACCTCCTCTCTTTCTCCCTTGGCTATCTTCACTCACATGTCCTTAATCCCATGAATAAACATGCATTCCAAATCGAAACACGCATCAAATGTACTTTCAAGTTCAGGGGACTAGCTTATCTGCCAGATGAAGAGACCTTGGTTCAAGGCAGGATTGAGACACATGTCTGATTAACCCCTAATAAGATCTGATGAGCCAGCTGGAGGAGAGGGCTACAGCCAGGGCTGACTCACAGAGCCCCATCAGGACCTCCACCCGACAGCTCTCACATGATTATCTGCTTAGTTCTATTCATGTCTGGTTTGGGATTCATTTTTACAACAGAACCCAGACCTGTGTGTGTGTGTGTGTGTGTGTGCGTGCGTGCGTGTGTATTTGCGTGTGTGTGCGCTTGGTTGAAGGCCTAGCCAAACATGGGATGGCCAAATTATCCTTTGTTAGTTTGTATTTGGATTTTCAAACATTATTCAAATAGCCTACTTCGATAGCACTTTAACACCTGTGTGAGGATTTAAACAGGCCGACAGAGACAGACTTGAAGCTGTAATTAGCTGAAATTGCTGTAATTATAATATTATATTATTATTAAATGTTTAATCATTTTGTTCCCATGGCACCCACTACTAAGTTGCCTTCATACAGGAATAGAAAAAAAATCGCTTGATAAAATTCATTGAGCGCGATTGCAAATGATTCATTTGGGCCAGCCCCAGTCCTGTCCCCCAGGTGGTTAATGCTCCTCCGCCTACGTGTGTTGCGGCAATGCGAGCCCCTTCCGCCTCTCAAATGAGTTTGATTTTAAACACATCATTTTGGATGTTAACGTCCAAAATATGAATTTGATCTGCCAAAAGAATTTAGGATAAAATAAGAAAATAACATAACAGATTTGTAAAAAACACTTTCTTCACCTCCACGTCCAAGGTTGAACACTCTTTTTGGTGCTGAATGTTTCCAGAGGATATATGTTCTGAGGATACACGACTCTTTTCTGAAATATCTGTCCAGGACAACATGTATTTTAACAGTACATGTTCTTTCGAACCCCAAACAAATGTCCTAAGCTTCAAAGACTCCAAATAGGAGAGTGAAACAAGGTAGAAAAAGATAGTGTCTGGGTGCGAAAAATGGAGGGTGACGGAGGGTTCAAAAAAGAACACCTTGTACCAACGAAATCTAACTGTTTACTCACTGAAAGATGGATAAATTCTGACGCACACACACACACACGCACGCACACATACACACACACACACACACACACACAAACACACACACACACACACACACACACACACACACACACACACACACACACACACACACACACACACACACACACACAGAAGGCTAATGGAAAAGCAAAAGATTTATAAGGCATCTAAAGGTGCAGAGAGGAAAGGGCGATTATCGACCGGTCCCTCGACCGGTCACCACGACAACCTCTCCTCAGCACCACTCCATTGCAATTATTATCCAACTTTAGCTGGGAGCCTCTGAATGTTTTCAGGGTCTGAGTGAATAAGACCATAGTGGACCAAGGACCATAGTGAGCGACCACTTGATAACTTACTGTATTGGCCTTAGTCTTAGTCTATCCAAAGCCACTAGCAGCCTGCTAGTGGCTGGTGGTCCATGCTGCATACAGGTAGACACATGGGTTCCAGACAAGACCTTTGGCTTGGAAATCCTAGCCACTATCCAACCCCCAGAAGATTAATGCTTTGAAACATCGCTCTCAAGAAATAGTGGAGAATCTTTCATGGGCTGGGGGTCAGGGGCCCAGGTTGATGTGTTTGCTGGCTGTGCCTAAGGAGGTTTGCGGTGCACATTGCTCGTCAATAGACTCACACTGAAAGCTGTAGGCAGCAAATCAGCATGCACCGTGCAGGAGAAATGACAGGTTTGAGCTGGACTACGTGTCTGGATGTTGACAGGAATCACATTATATTACATTTTCAACCCCCATGGCAACCGATAGAATAATACAGTTATTGAGCCTCCGATAGGTGACAATGGATGGATTTGAAAGTCATTTCTCAGAAGGATTTAGTTGCAGCCACCACACGCCAAAGACATTCATTCAGATTCTTTGTTCTTGAAGTAAAGACACATGACTATTTACAGCTATTTACCTTTTCCTGACTTCTTGTCCTTACCTCCGCCATTCAAAGATTAACATGGAAATTTGTTCATGGCCACCAGAGGGATCATTGACCTGGTGGCCAAAGATCGCAACGGTTTTTTCAACAATGTAGACATGATGGAGAGAGTGAGTGAGCTAAACGTAGTTTGATATAGCCAACAGTAGACCAAATATTTCTCATTTAGTTTAGTCTAACTTTAGAATCACTGCATGACAACATGTGTAGGATGCATGTTGAAAAAATCCCATAGGTTTATAATTTGTATCCCAAGACCCCTAACAGTGTTTTTCAACCTGTGATACTGCAGTTGGTAGGTGCTTTTAAATAATAGATAAATAGGTAACACTTTATAAAAAGGTGCCATAATAAATAGCAAACTAGTCATTACCTAACCCTTTGTTAATATTTGTTAATTGTTACTAAAATATCTATTTGGCACAAGTTAATTGTTTTTTTTCACTGACCAGAGTGTCGCTGGTTAGGGTTAAGGTACGGCCACACTGAACGCGTTCCGCGCGTTAAAGGCGTTGAAAATCTGAGGAGAAATCTATGCCATGAACAGAAATATTATAGGCCTTTATTACACGGGTCTTCTCAATGCCGTGGAACGCTCCGTTCACTTGCATGGGTAGTAGTCCGGTAACATGGCAACCCCAGCGTCTTCGGTTGCTAAGTGACCTCAACGTCTTTGGCGGGCTATTTCACTGCTGATCAACACTACGAATGCTGCTAACAAATAAATTGTAAAAAGACACACCATGTGAAGTTATTTTTTCGTTTTGGCAAGTAGCTGTGTAATAAGCGGATAATGTGTAGAACGTCGCCGGTCATTATCGAAAATAAGCCCCTTCAGGGCGAAGCAAGACACCTCTGCTGGGCGGGCTCATCTAGCTGCATAGGCGCGTTAGGTGCGTTGAACCATTTTTTTGACACACAATGATCAAGCGTCAGGTTAGGCGCGTTACGCATTACACGCGCAACGCGTTCAGTGTGGCCATACCTTTAGGGTTAGGGTTGTGTGTTAGGGTTAGGGCTGTGTGTTAGGGTTAGGGCTGTGTGTTAGGGTTAGGGCCATGTGTTAGGGTTAGGGCCTTGTGTTAGGGTTAGGGACATTAGGGTTGGGTTAGGGTTATGCAAACAACTTATATTTAATTAATGATGAAAAAACTATTAACTTGTGCCAAATTGATATTTTTGTAAAACAATTAACAAATATTAACAAAGGGTTAGGTAATGACTAGTTTGCTATTTATTATGGCACCCTCTGCGACCTCCTCCAAGAATACACTCCCTCCCGCTCCCTCCGCTCAACCTCTGCTGGACTACTATGTATCCCCACATCACGACTCACTACAATGGGTCATTCAGCTGTTCAGCACCCAGACTCTGGAACTCCCTCCCCCCACACATAAAACAGTCAGACACCCTTACAACCTTCAAGTCACAACTCAAAACTCACCTGTTCAAACTCGCACACAACGTCTAACGTGATTGTTTGTTTGTTTTGTCTTGTTTTTGTTTTATTCATTTTTTTTTATTATTTATTATGTTTATTTATTTATTTATTTTTTCCACAATTTATTATTATTTATTTTTTAAACGATTTATGATGACTATATGCTCTGTAAGGTGACCCTGGGTGTCTTGAAAGGCGCCTCTAAATTAAATGTATTATTATTATTTATGTTAAGTGTTACCGATAAATAATATAGATCATCATAAATAACTAATATATGATAATAATCCTAATATATAATTATATATATATAAATAATAAAGAGCGTCATCCTAATCCTCAATCTGGTGATCTACAAGCAGTTCACAGAAGAACCAATTGCACTAAACGACGTAGTGCACTATGAGTGCATTGGCTGATCCAATTGAACTCTACAAGCTTTATTATGTTTGTGAACCAATTAGAGTAATGTACGTAGTAAATAGCCTGCCTGTACTTTCATTGACTCTTTCCTGGTCGTTTGTGTCATTCTTGTTTTGCTCAAATGTTTAGAATCAAATATGGTTAATTCCCCTCTTCTTTGGGCTTGCTTTGAATTCATTATGATTTTGTTCATGCTATTTCGTCACTATATAAGGGTAAAGAAAATATAGCTTAAAAAATACTACTTTAAAATGTATAGGTGCTCGTTTATGGCAAACTAATTGCATAACCATACTTATTGTTAATATTTAAGGCAACAGGAATAAACATGGTTCGGTTGTTATCCAGAGCCTTTCAGAGCCATCGCTCTGAAATGCTCTGACGGTGGTGTTTTCACCGCGTGCCTTTAATGTAGCGTCATCACGCGGCTGTTCAGAGACACTGCAGCTTCCTTTCATTTGAACTTCTCGAATTTGTCGAAGCCCTAATAATGTATAAAGAGCGATGAATCCATCATAAAACAACGCTCTTGTATTATTAATATAATATGAGTAATAGTGTTGATTCTAAGAATAATTGTAGATGCTGGACTGAACTGGTCATATGAGAATACAAAATGTTTGATTTTTTTTAAGACATTAAAACATATATAATTACATACGAATGGATTTTTTCATGCAATGCTTTTTTATCAATTACCTGACTACACGTATCAGTTATCTTCGGTGGCTTTAGTGAGCAAAATTAAGGAAATCTATGGTCTTATTGACAATGGACGAGGTTCTGGCTCCACCTGCTGGACAAGGGAGGATATGAGTTTCATGTATTTTTTTATCATTAAAAAAATATTATCAAAAAACATTTAAAAAATGGTCCCTGTGTGCATAGCCCAATCCATCGTTTCATAAAGACGATGACAATAAATAACACCACACAAGATGAAGCTTTACATTTTTATAAGACTTATAAAAAGAAACATAACACGATAACCAAGGCATTTTATACATTGTGTTTTTTTTTCCTTTGTGTTTCTATGGGTCTTATTTACAAACATGGTTATGTACAAATAACAACAACTCCAGAATGGAAAGAAAAAAAAAAAACAGCCAGATAAAGTCTATCACGAACAACCAGTTAGCATAATATAATAATATATTTGTTATGTACAAAGTAACTGGCATGACCAGAGCATGACAGATCACTTGGATTATCTCAATCACTTCAAGTATCTGTCTGGTAGCAGGTAGTCCCATAGAGACGGCTTCCAGCCACGACCAGAGAAGCCATGGAACCACGTTACGTTAAGCTGAGGAGAACGGAGCCAGGATGGGACTGACAGCTATATATACACACTGGATGGTGTAGACTGCATGACATATAGAATGTAACACACACAAACACACAACGTATGACTATATGTATAACCGAATGTACACTTAATGTAGAACACTGTATATATCATCAACTGTATGATGTGAACACTGTATGTCACACTGTTTGATGTGCACTGTATATATCATTAACTCTATGATGTGTACACTGTATATTTCATGAACTGTATGACGTGTACACTGTACGTCACACTTTTTGATGTGCACTTATATATATTGTGAACTTTATGAGGTGTACACTGTATGTCAAACTGTTTGATGTACAGTGTATATATCATGAACTGTATGACATTTTCTGTGTATGATGTACTGAAACAGTATGATATACAGTTTGTGTTCAACAAGCAAGAACATTTTCGTGGCAAAAGGTTTAACATTCAACTTCTCCGATCATCGGTCAGAAAGACAACTTTTGTACAACGTATTATATATAAACCAATGGGCGGGGATTTATTTGCCCCTACTGGATGATATCCACAACCACGTCAAAACAGCCAAGTGTTTTTTTTATTTTCTTCCTGCCAACAACGAATGCGCAATACGTACAGAAAGCCAATGGAGAGGGTGGACGCAGATGGGCACATACTCTTGCTGAGGGGAAACGCATTTCTGATTCCCGTACCAACTGACAACAAAGTGATTCTGATGTGGTTTAACTACACATCAGAGGCATTCAAAAAGAAAACATCCACTTTTTCCTTGGCCTACAATCAAGAGTATTTCGGGGAGATGGGTCACTCCCGTATTTTGAGTTTTTCCAGGTTTTATTTTCTCTCACTTTACATTTGTGTGTGTATCGTTAAGAAATGAATCCCCTTGGTCAAACTGGACCAATAAAGTAACAAACATTCAATACGCAGCAGTACCTTAAACGTCCAAATAAGCGGTCCAAAGTTAAACAATGTGTAGGAACGAGCTTGTTTCACAGAGAACTCTCACTATTCAGTCCAGGCTTAACAGTTAGTCTTATTTGAATAATAACTGGGGCCACTACATGGTCATGTGCGACCAGAAAGCTAAAGTATGGACAAATACCAGAGGCTGTTTATCCTCCAACGTCTCAGAAACCGGTAGCTAACATGGAACAGGTAGCTAACGCAAACAGTAAAAACCAGTAATGCCTTCTAGTAAACTGTCGTTAAACAACAACACCGTTGGGCTCTCCCGCTTAGTGTCTACTTCGAGAGGGATAACCATACCAAATAAAGCTTATATAGAGTTCCACAGTAGCCGGTGTACTACGCTGTGGTCTGTAAAGTTAGGGACATATCTCTATCTCACCCTTTACCGAAAAACAAACTGAAACATGACGCGCCACCGCTTGATTGGAAGCGCATCGTTTTCACAACGGCACTTTAAGACCTTTTAAATAGTGCACTTAAAAAATGAACTAGAACGAAAAACAGAACGTTCAGACGGCTCGACACAACAAACAGCCGCCAAATCCAAACCGCCGGGAGGCAAAATCGCACTCCGCTCGCACAACCATCAGCACGCCAAACAAACTTAGTGCAGCTCTAAGCCCTGGGAGAACCCAGGGGGATTGGATGTCCATATTTTTCGCTACCAAAATAAAACAAAAAAAAATATTTTTTTTAGGATAGGATTAACCCACCAACCCACCCCCTGCCTCCCTCCCTCCCTCCCTCCCTCCCCCCTGGTTTCTCCCTCAGCAGACGATGAGGGGCAGCGGGTCCCCGTCGCGGCGCTGGTTCTTCTTCAGCAGCTGGATGCGGTTGTGGCAGTAGAACTTGATGGCGCGCCAGTCCCGCTGGTTGCTGACCAGCAGGGGGCACTGCTGCAGGCAGCGCTCGCAGTCCGCCTTGGCCGGCACACGCAGCTCAGCGATGTTGCGCGTCAGGTGCTCCTCCACCGCGGCACGCTCCGCCTCCGACCACGGCCGCTTCAGCACCCCTCGCTTACCTGGGGGGGGGGGGGGGGGGGGGGGGGGGGGGGGGGAGAGAGACAGGGAGAGAGAGAGAGAGAGAGAGAGAGAGAGAGAGAGAGAGAGAGAGAGAGAGAGAGAGAGGGGGAGAGAGAGAGAACAAGGCAGAAAGAAAGAGAGAGAGAGAGAGAGAGAGAGAGAGAGAGAGAGGGAGAGATTTAAGTATAAACTGTGTTGTCCAACTGCAAGGTTACACATTGTGTACATATTCTGCTAATGAAGCACATGTAATTGATAATTAATAATAAAAGAGAGCGGGAGATTAAATTCACCACTAACACATTAATTCATACAAACTTACAGCCAGTGTTAATGTGTATGTGTGTATTAAAATTGGACACACAGTCAAATTGAACGGTATGTCTGAAGACAACACACACGCACCGAAAAATGGTTTTGGTACAGTTTTTTCTCATGGCTTGTTGTTACAAACACGTTTTGATTGGCTGTGTTTAGGGTAATATCATTTCTTGGAACTAGACACCAGTGAAAGATGGAACTCAGATGATTAGTCCCTTTCCCTGTGAAGTCTCTCAGCACCCTGCCTTTCTGAGCTCCCCCAACGCACACTCTGTACTTTATCCTTAATCACCTCTTCATTAGAAACCACACTGTGGATTATCAAAGCATCAATCAATTTAGGGCCAAATTACCTGTCTGTCTATCGACCTGTCTGTCTATATACCTATGGTGACACATACGGAAACACAACTTCTGGGGACAGTGACCCTCCCTGGTGAGTATGAGATATGACAACAGGATTTAGGATATCACTCGCCATACAAAACCAGCTGAATTTTTGAGTTCAAAATCGCGTTATTGTGTTTAATGCTGTCCCACAGCTGATCAGCTGATCTTAGTTTAAATGATTGAAATCCCTCTGCAGTGACGGTGTCCAGAATGTCCAGGTCATCTTCTTAAGCGACGAGCTAGTTGAAATGTTACACAGTGGGACTCATCCGTTCCCCTTCCTCTTTAATCCCAAGCGGAGCAATCGGTCAATACGTGTTGATCCATAACTAACCTGACTGCTGCTGGCCGGAGGAGCTCCTCTTCCCCTTGACCAGCCCGGCGCCCACGGCTGGCACGGCGCCCCCCGCTGCGGCGGCGGCGGCCAGCACCGCCTGCATGTTCTTCATCTTCTTGGGCCGCCCAACCCGGCCGTTGTTCTTCCCCTTGCGGACGAACAGCATGGTGGGGGTAGGGGTGGGCGGGGCCGGGGTGGGGGCGGGGGCGGGGCAGGGGGTCTCGGGAGGGGGCTTCTCCTTGCCCTGCTCGCCGTCCGACTCTCCCCCCTCCGAGTACGAGTCTGCAGAGTTACCGGACATCACTGTTGGGGGGGAGATAATAATACAGGGAGTCATTAGTCCATCTGTCCCAGCTCAGGGAGTCTCTGGTAAGCCTGTCAAACACCCCTCCCCTCAGCAACACCCAGCCACACAACAAGACACACTAGTTATTGATGCAGTAGGCATTCAATATATATAGATAAACAAGCTATAGATACAGATACATTTATAGATATAGGGGACATGTATATTCATAGATATACAATATATCTTTTTAGATATATATGAATGACCTTTGTGTCTACAGGTGCTGTATAAATTAACTTTAAGGAAGGGTTATCCAAGTAGAATGTAAACTGGAAACAACTTCGGTCCCTAAGTCCCTCAATGAACCGTGGATGCACCCTGTCACCTGTCACCTCTAATCTATAATCTATACTCAACGAGCCCCAGTGTGGGTGTTCTCACCGTCCAGCTCCAGGCAGATGTGATGGAGGCTCATGCCGCGGAACAGCACGCCGTCCCTCTCCCCGCACAGCACCACGCGGCCCACCCGGCCCATCAGGCCCGGGTCCTGGCCGATCCCGGCGCAGTTCTGCGTCACGTGGTACTCCCTCTCCAGGAAGTTCTCCAGCCGCTCCACGGCCCCGCCCCCCGGCTGGCCCGGCTCCTCCCCCTCCCCCAGCAGCAGCAGCTGGGTGAGGATGGCCACCTGCCGCCTGACCCGCGTCTGGGTGAGGGCGCGGGGGTTGCGCGTGCCGCTGGAGCGCGCCAGGCTGCGCAGCAGGTCGGTGCCCCGGAGTGGCGTGGCCGGCGAGTGGTAGGGCCGGGCGAACACGTAGGGGTTGGCCGGGTCCACGCCCACGTCCAGCCGGGTCTGCAGCAGCAGCTCGAGGCAGGGCTCGCAGTGCGGCGGCAGGATGAGCGGCTGCACGCGGCCCCGCTTGCCCTGCACGCCCACGCGGGGCAGGTGGGGCAGCACCAGGCGCTCGAAGGGGGAGAGGGAGGCCTCCAGGGGGGTGAGGGCCGGGGGCGCCCCCACGGGCACGGGCACGGGGCACTGGGGGATGAGGCGGGCGCGGTACTCCGTCACCGAGAGCTTGGACACCTCGCACTCGCGCCGGCGGTTGTAGAGGATGAGCAGCGCCAGGCTGGAGTGGCAGAGCAGGCGCCAGGCCTCGGCCGACTGCAGCTGGCGCGACAGGGACAGGAAGGCCGAGTGCTGCAGGCGGCGCAGGTAGAGCACCAGGGAGGACAGCGAGGAGAGCAGCGGCAGCATGTGGAGGCGGCCCGAGCTGCTGCAGAGACACACAGGGAGGGTTAGGAGACGGCCGTGGGAGAACCTGCCCTGGATTGGTCACATCCCTGGGTCACTTATTGTCATCCGTTGGTACTATCAGCCAGAAAGAGCCATTGTTCATTCCTTAGTTTATTCTTAGTTTGACCTGCAGTACAGTCATGTTACTATTGTTGCACATGGTTTTGGTCAATTTAAAAGGTATATAGATAGAATCATCCATAGAAGTTGTACATTTAAAAGAGTTTGAGTAAATAAAATATTGAATTGGTCGAAGGCTCCAAGGTCTCGGTGATGTCAATGGTACAAGTTTGTCTGGCATCCATTTGGGCTAATTGAGAGGACAGATTGAACAG
This sequence comes from Gadus morhua, assembly GCF_902167405.1. Taxonomy (NCBI): domain Eukaryota; kingdom Metazoa; phylum Chordata; class Actinopteri; order Gadiformes; family Gadidae; genus Gadus; species Gadus morhua. The sequence goes on from NC_044050.1 coordinate 11,731,822, forward strand.
AAATGACGCCAGACTAACTCAAACCCAAGGAAACCAGTGAGAACCTAACTACACCTTAAGTCTCACCAGAGGGGGCGCTGTTTCTGCATAAAGTGAACCTTTGTGTTTGATTGGATGCTTACGTGTGTCTAGGTGTGAATTATAAGCAGTGTTAACAGCGGTCCGGTCGGCGCTCCACCTCCTCCTACCTCATCAGATCTTTCTCCTTGTCCTCTGCGGCGCTGTCGTCGTCCACGTCCATCACTCCGTTCTCCTCCTCCTCGTCCTCTGCCTGGTACTCCCCCTCCTCCTTGCGCTCCTCTCTCTTCAGCTGGGGCTCCGCCTCCTTCACGTGGGAGGTGCCGTTGAACGTGAGCGGGCAAACCACCTCCACCTCTTCCTCCTCCTCTTCCTCCTTGGGTCTCTTCACGTCCACCACCTCCACCTCGTCGTCGTCCTCCTCTTCCTCACCGTGCCTCCTCACGGAGCCCTTCCTCGCCGCCGCCGCCGCCGTCGCAGCGGGGGGCGGCGGGCTGCGCTTCAACACCGACACCGGCACGGCCCCGCGGCCCCTGGTGGGGCTCAGGGCGGGCGGGGGGGCGGAGCTCCTGCCGGTGGACGTGGGCGATTGGTTGGCGGCGGTGAGGGTGGGCGGGGACATGGAGAGGTCCTGCACCACACCCTGCGGCGGGTGGTGCTGGGGGTGCATCTGCTGCTGGGCGCTGGGCGCGGAGGGCCCGGAGCGGGGCGACAGGTTGGCGAGCGCGGGGGAGGAGGGGGGGCCGCGGTGCACCTGGAGGCGGGGCATCTGGGTGTAGCGCTCCACCAGCGCCGAGCAGACGTCGGGCTGGTGCGCGTGGTGCTTGTCCAGGTGGCGGCCGAGCGAGCGGAAGTGGCGGCCGCAGTACTCGCAGGTCTGGCGCTGGGCGTCCATGGCCATGACGCCCTTCAGTGCGCTGGCGTGGGGCGTGCTCGCCCCCAGCGGGGTGGGGGCTTTGAAGGTGTGGCCGGTGGAGGAGGAGGCGGAGGGGCCGTAGGAGTGTGGGGGAGGGGGGGAGGACGCCAGGGGGGAGTGGCTGGGGCGGTAGGGGCGTGTGGGGGAGCCCACGGGGGTGTTGCTGTGCGTGGTGCGGATAAGGGTCTTCTTCTTGGTGTGGGGCACGCGGCGGCGCCGGCGCTGGCGCTGGACGGTGCGGGCGCGGCCCTCGTCGTTCCCAGGCTCGGAGTCGCTGCCGTCGGAGTGGGAGACGGGGGAGGAGGAAGGGGAGAGGGACCAGGAAGGGGTGAGATACTCTTGCTGCTGCTGCTGTCGCTGGTTGGCGGTCAGGGGGAGAGGTTCCTCTTCCTGGGGAAGGAGGAAGTGTTAGGAAGTTATTCTAACGAGATATCATAACGAGCGTCTTACCAAGTTGCCTAAACAAGATATCTTAACAAGTTGTCTTACCGAGAGATTCTGAGACAAAAGTGAATGTGTTAACCCACAAAACATAAATCAAACCAGACAGTTCTCTATCAGCCTCAGAATATTGAGTCCTGTAGTCGTGACACAAGCAGTAGTCGTGACCGAGAGACTCAGCCAAAGGGTAACTAGGAATTAGTTGTCTATGAACATGTGTGTGATTAAGGGGATTCAGACACTTTAAGTACATTAAATGGTCTAAAGGCACCAACTATGGGGGCCGTCTATTTCAATTCATCTCCTGTGGGTTTTTGAATGAGTGTGTGGTTCTTTGTGAACAGGTTTTCTTGTTTACCTTTTTAATGATGTTGTTGTTGTTGTTCTCCGGGTCAGAGTTACACTCGTATCGCCCTGGTGACACGGGACCACGGAAACCCTGCAGGAGGAAGAAGGAGGAAGGAGGAGCAGGGGGAAGAGGAAGAAAAGAAAGAGAAGGAGAGGCAAGATGAGTGAGCCACTCGGCGCAAGGCTAACCTCATGCTACATGCTAACTCGTTTGCATGCGCCTCACATCCATGGCGGGCTGTCAGTCTGAGCACGTGGAGCTGCTACCTCTGAGGTTAATTAGGATTTGAAAAGCCTCAGAAAAATACCCGACAAGATGGAGCAGCCAAGGGGCGGCGAGATGTGACACTCTTTTTTATTGCGGACGCACGACAGCCAACCTCATTGTGTACAGCACGGATTGAAAAGAGGGAGATGATGAAAAAGGAGGCGGGGACATCTTGGATCTGAGTCAAATTTAGTATCCACCATCATGAGATATTGTGTTTCTGTTCTGTTGATAAGCTCTCATCATCATCTTCAACGGTTGATGTCTTCATTGATCTGAGCTGATTAATTTGAATGGCAGATGACACGTGATAACCATGGTTACAGCCGCCAGAGAACTACAGGTAGAGTGAGTAAACTGCAGAACTGCCATCACCATGGTAACCTCATGCTCAGCTTAGCTCTGTGTGTGTGTTGGTGTGTGTGTGCGTGCATAAGTGCGTGTGTGCATTTGGGAGAGTGTGTGTGTTTGCATTATGTGTGTGCTAATGTCTATTTGGTGTGCAGTATGCACCATTACACATGCGGTCACCAGGCAGACACAATGCGCAATGTGTGTGTGTGTGTGTGTGCTTAAATATATATATATGTGTGTGTGTGTGTGTGTGTGTGTGTGTGTGTGTGTGCGTGCCTGCGTGTATCTATATATATATATATATATATATATATATATATATATATATATGTGCTTGTTTTTGTGTATTTGTGTGCATGCATGTGTGTGTATAACATACAAATATATATGTGTGTGTGCGTGTGTGTTTGTGCATGTGTGTGTGTGTGTGTGTGTGTGTGCACGTGTGTGCGTGTGTGTGTGTGTGCTCGCGCATGCGTGCGTGTGAGTGTGTGTTTCTGTGCGTGTGCGTGTGTGTGTGTGTGCGTGTATGTGTGCTCGCGCATGCATGCGTGTGAGTTTGTGTGTATGTGTGCATGTGTGCGTGTGTGTGTGTGTGTGTGTGTGAGTGTGTGTGTGTGGGTGTGTGTGCTCACACGCGTGCGTGCGTGTGTGTGTGCGTGTGTGCCTGTGTGTTTGTGTGTGTCCATATCCATAATGTGTGTGCGTTCCACTCACCAGGTTCTCGCCCCACTCCGTCAGGCTGTAGTCCACGGTGATCTCCTCGCCCCTGACGATGTCCCGGATGGCGATGACCACCAGCCTCACCTGGCTGCCACAGTGCACCTCGCGGATGCGGCAGTTGGGGGAGGGGGGGAAGGCGCCCTGTGCGGGGGGCGGGGGCGGGGCCTGGGGAGCGGTGGGGGCGGGGCTAGAGGCGGGGGCCTGGGAGGAGCGAGCCGTCGAGGCCGAGCAGGAGGCGGCCTTCACCCCGCCTGATCCCCCCTCGTCCGCATGCTCCGACGGAC
>NC_044050.1:11747673-11752673 GCF_902167405.1 Gadus morhua
CACACATCCCTCCCCTTCCTCTGCTCTGGAGTACACACACACACACACACATACACACACACACACACATACAGCTCCCCTCCCCCTTGCACACACACTCCTCCTCCCTCTGTGTGTGTGTGTGTGTGTGTGTGTGTGTGTGTGTGTGTGTGTGTGTGTGTGTGTGTGTGTGTGTGTCTCTCTCGCTCCCTCGCTCTCCCTCACACAAACACACACTCTCCCCACACACGCACACACACACACACGCAGACACACACACACACACACACACACACACACACACACACACACACACACACACACACACACACACACACACACACACACACACACACACACACACACACACAAACACACACAGGGAGAGAGCTGTTCCTTTCTCTCTCACGCTCTCTCCCCCTCCCTGCGTGTGTATGCGTGTGCTTTTCTCTCTCACTCTAACACAACCATACACACACAGAGCCGCGTGCACGCATACGCTCACATTTGCGCGCACACACGCACAGCTCAGACACAGAGGCGCGCGCGCACCCAAAGACAGACAAATAGGAGAACGTTGAGAGAAACATTTGTAATTTCTTTAGGCTTGTGACAATGGGTTGTTTTAATAAATATAACGATTGTCAAAACTTTTGACATATGACACCCAGTTAGTGACCCGGATAACAACTATAGCAAGAAAGTCAACTAGTTGCTTAGTTTTGACATAGCTTTACGGCTTTCAGTGTAAAATTAGAAGCATGTATTACAGCTAAACATGCGTTAGGTGAACCTAGATACAGTCACATACACGTGCGCGGGCACACAGACGCAAACACGCGCACGCGCGCACACACCTCTCTCCCTCGAGCGATGGTATAACTTAACGTTACGCTCAATAAACGAAACGCTGGATAAAAATACACCACGATGTAACCTATATTTTCCTAATGTGACACTTTTTAATACCTGACAATGTTAAGCGTGTTTACAACTTAGTTATATGAAAAACATCCTCAGATTGACGCGCGCTGACACACAGACAAACACACACACACACACACACCATTTCGCTGTCAGTGAGGAGGAAAACGGTTATAATTCCAAATTTTCAACTAGGTTTTTAAAGTCATGACTGGTTTAACTCTCTCACCCCCGAGGCGGTGGTGCCGGTTTGATGCCATCTCCGTCGCTGTCCAGGGTCTGCGCCTCCCGGTAGTCGAAGAGAGAGCGTACGGTCTCCGCCATATTCACGCTCGCGACTGCTGATCTCCTCCGTACCTCTCGCTCTCTCTTCACTCTACTAGCTCACGCGAAGGTTATTCTAGACGCGCCCATTCTGGCGGAGTAGAGGGGGGTTGTCGAGCAAACATAATAAAACTCTACCGTTTTCATTAATCTCTACAATTTTTTCGATTGCTCGACGTAAATTAATTTGAATTGGGTGTTCAGCTAGAGAGCTTGACCGGAGGATGTGTGTCACGGGTACTGAGCCTCGATAGATTGGTATCTACTACCCCTACGTAGAAATAGACGCGTCCGCAAAAAAGTTGATCGTTTCTAGGAAGAATAGATAGCAAGTAAAGTATTATGACTGCACCGGTATGTTGATATTGATGTTATTTTAGATTTTCTTGTTTTAGAATTTCTATTTTATCTCCAACCCAACAGTATATTGAGGCACAAAGTAGAGTTATTATCGTTATTTTACTTTTAGTGAAGGAAGGCTAATGCTTATAATCCTATTCACTCAGTACCAACATTACCTTGCAAGGTTCATTGAAGAGCGTTGGAAGTACATCGATTATGGGTTTCAATGGTCCTCGTTAGGTTAAATGATAAATTGTGCTAATACCTTTTTTCTCACTAATGTGGCTCTAGGAGATGTTTTCAACACAGAAACACATATATTTGCTATACTTTATCGGAAGCGACTTAGGTATGATCTATAGCTGGTAGTGAATGCACTGGTAAAACCCATACAGCTTCATTAAGTTAGTACATTTCTGATTTGTGTTACTTCATATCCCACTGTATGTTTTTAGAGGTCTTTCGCCAGTTACATTTTCAAAAAAGGATTCAAATTTTCTCCATCACAGGTCACTAGTGATCATGGATGTGTAAACCCTTGATGTTTTCACATTGAGATTGTTGTAAGGCACTTGCTTAATGCACTCTTTAATAGCAGAGAGACATACGGTGTAACATAGCAATTGCTAAGTAACAACTATGAGGGACAAACACATTCAAAGTATACACCAAAGGCCGAAACATTGTATGTGTACACTATTGTGTGTGTGTGTGTGTGTGTGTGTGTGTGTGTGTGTGTGTGTGTGTGTGTGTGTGTGTGTGTGTGTGTGTGTGTGTTTGTGTGTGTGTGTGTGTGTGTGTGTGTGTGTGTGTGTGTGTGTGTGTGTGTGTGTGTGTGTGTGTGTGTTTGTTTGTGTGTGTATACTGTTATGGTATTCAAAACATATTGTAACATAGTCGTTGCAAAGTAACATTTGGGACAAAATCATTCAATCACATTGAAGGCCCAGACATTGTGTGTAGTATACGTGTATGTATGTGTCTGTCTGTCTGTCTGTCTGTCTGTCTGTCTGTCTGTCTGTCTGTCTGTCTGTCTGTCTGTCTGTCTGTCTGTCTGTCTGTCTGTCTGTCTGTCTGTGTGTGTGTGTGTGTGTGTTGTTTTGTAAGTATGCATGTATGTATGTATTTATGTTTGTGGGTATATGTATGTACGTATGTGTGTATTTGTGTGTGTGTGTGTGTGTGTGTGTGTGTGTGTGTGTGTGTGTGTGTGTGTGTGTGTGTGTGTGTGTGTGTGTGTGTGTGTGTGTGTGTGTGTGTGTGTGTGTGTGTGTGTGTGTGTGTGGTACATAATGTAGCTTAACAAATATCTAGAACTGTATCTAAAATCTATATATATTATACTGGGTTAACTGTATGTCAAGGATGTATGCTAAACTGGGTTTACAGTATGTAACGTATACTTCACTTGGCTGACTTTACCGTGTTTATACTAGACTGGGCTAATTGTATAAAAATTATATATACTAGACTGGGCTGATTGTAAGTAAAGTATACTATACTGGATTTACTGTATGTTAAGTATACATACTAGACTGGTTGTACTCTATGGTAAGTATAAATACTTGATTGGGCTTACTGTATTAACATATACTACACTGGGTTTACTGTATGTACAGTATACTACACTGGGTTTACTTTTAGTAAACTATAGATACTAGACTGTGCTGATTGTAAGTCAAGTATACTAGAATGGGTTTACTATATGTTAACTATATTTACTAGACTGGGTTTACTGTATGTAAAGTATATATGCAAGGCTAGATTTATTAGTACACTGGGTTTGTTGTATGTAAAGTATATATACTAGACTGGGTTCACTGTATGTAAAGTCTATAGTCCTAAATGGGTTTCTGCATTTAACATAATTATAGTAGACTGGGTTGACTGTATCCAAGGCATTCTAGACTGGGCTTACTGTTTTTCAGTATATATACCAGACTGGATTAACAGTATGTACTAGACTGGCCTAACTGTATATAAAGTATACTAGACTGGACTGCCTGTATGTAAAGTATCCTAGACTGGGTTAACTCTATAAAACATATATAATCGACTGGGTTTACTGTATGTAATTTATATATACTACACTGGGCTAACTGTATGTAAAGTATTGTACACTGAGGTCCTTCTAAGGCACTTCCGATGAAAAATGTTGTCGTTTTTACCCGCAAGCGTCCTCATGTAAACGGGGCATTATATATACGAGACTGGGTATACTGTATGTAAAGTATACTAGACTGGGTTTACTAGATGTAACTTATATATACAAGACTGGTAATACTGTATTTAAAGTATACTAGGCTGGGTTAATAGATGTAACGTATATATAGGAGACTGGGTATACTGTATGTAAAGTATACTATGGGTTTACTAGACGTAACGTATGTATACAAGACTGGGTTTTCTGTATGTAAAGTAAACTAGACTGGGTTACGAGATATAAGGTATATATACGAGACTGGGTTTACTGTATGTCAAATATACTAGACTGGGTTTACTAGATGTAACGTATATATACGAGACTTGGTTTACTGAATGTAAAGTATACTAGACTGCTTTTACTAGATGACACTTATGTATACGAGACTGGGTATACTGTATGTAAATTATTCTAGACTGGGTTTACTAGCTGTAACATATATCTTTACTGTATGCAAAGTATACTAGACTGGGTTTTCTAGATATAACATATACATACAGGAGGATGTATGGTAAAGTTGCTCAGCCTGTGTGCGCATACTGTCACGCCTTATCCATATTAAACTGCACAAGATGCACACATACACACACACACACACACACACACACACACACACACACACACACGCACAAACACACACACACACACACCCTATGACACACTATGCTCAAAGATTAAATTCCACACAACACAGACACATACACACACAAATACACATTAAAAGACATAATTTAAATCAGCCACAAATTAGCTCACACACAGGCATATATGCACACAATAAATACACTCACCCACCCTCACTCACTTGTTCACTGACTGAATCATTCATTCACTAACTCACACAGAACCACACACACACACCCCAATACGCCCACATACACACACACGCATGCATAGGAAAACAATACTTTTACACAAGCACCAACATACACAGGCACACACACACAGACACACACATACATTGCTGCAAGCACACACACACACACACACACACACAAACACAAACACATACACACATCGATAAAAACACATATACACCGACACACACCGACACACACACACACACACACACACACACACACACACACACACACACACACACACACACACACACACACACTCACACACACACACACACACACACATACACTCACACATACTGCATTCATTTCCCTTTCATGCAGTACAGGCACATATTGTTGCACTGTAACTCACACACGCTTCCACA
>NC_044050.1:11757673-11787673 GCF_902167405.1 Gadus morhua
ACACACACACACACACACACACACACACACACACACACACACACACACACACACACACACACACACACACACACACACACACACACACACACACACACTCCTCTCCTCTTTTCCATTTTCTCCAACCCTCTGCACTCCTCTCCCTCCCTCCCTCCCTCCCTCCCTTATTGCATGTTCCTCCTTCTCCTGGTGGACATGCGGACGGACCCCGGCCCGGCCAGCGCCTGCAGGAGGGTGATGGCGGCCTTGCTCCAGTATTCCAGCTCCCGGTAGATCCGGTAGATCCACATCTTCACCTCGAACAGCACCGTGGACCCGTCCGGCTGCCAGCGCAGAGGGGAACCAACACAAGGATTCAGAACGGCCCATAGTACAGTTGAGTTAACAGGCCCAAATCATCTCAAACATAAAAGTGAATGCTTGTTTGTCTGATAATACTTCATGGAACTAAATGTGCACCCTTGTTGTGTGTTGTACGTCCTTGCACTTGAAAATAGTACTTAGCATTGTGTAGCATCTTATCCTAGCTATCTTTGTTACACACAGGGAAGGAGTTTACCTAACAATTGTTAGTGCTTGGCACTTGGTTCTATGAACAGCCTAACTGTGCCGACAGCGATACATTGTTTTTCTTCCCTCTGAAAAATGTACTTATTGTAAGTCACTTTGGATAGAAGCGTCTGCTAAATAACCTACAAGTAAATTTGAATAAACTCAACATATCAAAGGACCATGGGGCTCGAACACAAGAGCGGACAAGGACGCCTGAGAAGACATAGGTTCTGGATGTCACAGGGGCAGGAGGCCTTTGAAGGGGAACAATTTGATTAGAGCCCTGCTGACCGCCTGCGTCTTTAAAAGCGATGCTACCAACCAATGCTTGAGAAGCGATGGCAGGGGGGGGGGGACCAAGCTTTTGGGCCTGCTCGAAAATAGCCTTATTTTGGAAACACGTAACTTCTGGAGAATTCTAGGCACGGGATATTCCCCTGGACCAGCTGTTGTTCTTAATGGAAGTATCACTTATTGAATCACACCTGTTAAACACAGGGTGTTGAATACTGCATAGGCAAAAATAATTAGTCTTAACCGGATTAAGCCTAACCCTCCCACAATTGTTCAATGGTTACTTGAACATGTAACATGATGGTACACATCACTTTCTTGTTTTGATTTTTGTAGGTATATGTATGTAGTTGTGCGTCTCTAAGGTGTTCTAGGTTTGGACGCTTATTTAATCTATATGTGCATGCACGTCAATCTCAAGGAGTTTTTGTTATGTAATGTTAATATCCTAATAATGTGTGTGAACGGCAAAAGTTAAATAATTATATATACTTGTCATATATATAGTGCCTTGGCTAATTGCCGGTATGAGGGATGCTCAACTGGTGCAGCACCTCAGTTACACCGCTAGGATTAGTTTCAAACTGGGGACCAACATGGTAAGAAATATATGAACTTTTGATAATAACGTTCTCTAAATACTTAAAGGTAACATTGTGTTTGTAGAGCCTTTAACATTGAATGCAGCTACCTGTCCCTGTATTTATATTTGTATTCGTACAAAACATATAAACTCATATAAAACCAATACAAACTCAAATAAAATGTATAGAAACTCCCAAGAATCGGTTAGACTGCCACCATACCTCTTGACAGTTGGTGGTGGTCGTCAGAGCTGCAGTTCCACTGAAGCGTTTTAGGACCCCCCGCGTGCTGGCGAGAAGCAGCGCCAGCCTGTCCTTCACCGTCTTCCTCTGCTTCTGGTATTCAGCCTTCCCCACCACTGTCACCCCGACAGCCTGCTCTTCCCGGGCGATGGCCCGCTCCAACAGGCAGTGACACTGATCCAGGGCGGAGATGATGCGCCCCAGCTGGTCTTGGACCTCCAGCTGGGAGGAGGCGGGCGGGACAGAGACCAGCAACAGGTCAGACAGGACCAGATCGGTTCCAAGGCTCTCCTTCTTCCTCTGGAGGAGAGAGATCACACAAGGGAAGGAAAACATGTCACACATGCGAAACAGGAGAAGGAAATAAACAGGGGAACGTAAGGCAGGGCCGGATCTACCATTAGGGCCCACGGCACTGTGCCCAGGGGCCCCAACCATTCCCAGCCAGTGGGGGGGCACCACACGAAAGAAACTTCTTTTTTTTTTATGAATGTTTGTACTCTTAAAATAGTTATACATGGTATTATTAAATATGGTATTCAATTAAAATTCATTATTAAAACGAATGTCATAAGAACAGCAATATAATGATTCTGAACAATATAGTGGCCTAATGTGACAGTTAACCCCCCTCCCATAACCTGTCAATTGAGCCAGTCCACCTATGGTGAAAAAAAAAAACCGCGGTAGAGATGAAAAATTGATGACATTTTGTTTCCTGATTTTTTTCGGGGAGGGGGGGGGGGGGAATGTCTTCAGACATTTGTGCCCAGGGGCCTATGATTTGTTAATCCGGCCCTGACGTAAGGTTATCCGCAGGGATGTCTTGCCATCTAAAACAATTACCAACAAGTGAAAATAAAAAATCGACTAACCTTTTATCCCTATGGCCATTCTGGACTAGTAGTTGTTGTATTAAAATAAACTGTGTAGAACTACAACCTATTTTTGCTCGTCTACGTAAAGCACATTTAAAACACGGTTCTGCACGATTCCAGGGTGTGCTGTTTCAGGGATGGTTTTAAGGACATGGCCAATCACATCTTGTGACATCTTGTGAGGATTGACATTGAGCCATAAATGTACTAGTAATTATTATTAACCTGTTCTTTTGGTTATCAAGCCAAAGATCACTCAACTTGTTCTTTGTTTTCGGTTGGTATTCAGAGAACGGAATGAGGTGGGCGTTGCAGTGTTCGTGTCTCTGCGTGTCACCGCTAGGGGGTGCCACTCGGCAGACGCCCAGAAATAGGTAGTAGCAAGATAGATGGGGGTACATAGAGGGTATGAAGGCAGACATCCTATATCGGATACAACCTTTCATTGTTTTCTCATGTATTGTTTTATTTATATTATTAGTATTTATTTGTCTGATGTCTGAAAATCAATAACAACTTTTAAATGAAAATATAAATGGTGGTTGTGGTGGTGGTAGTGATTGTGGTTGTAGTGGTGGTGGTGGTAATGATGGTGGTGGTGGTGATGTGGGTTGTGGTAATGATGGTGGCGGTTGTGATTGTTGTTGTATAGGTAGTGGTGGTGGTGGTATTGTTGATGGTCGGGGTGGTCGAGGTGGTATTGATGGTGGTGGTGGTAGAGGTGGAGGTAGTGGTGGTGGTGGTGGTGGTGAGGTCTAAAAGTCTGCTGTTGGCTATCGTCGACCAGCGGGAGTGTCATGGCGACCCGCTGACGAAACTTCACAGACACGACGAGAACCGAGCCAAGACCCCTCCCAAATACACCATCATTGCACTGCCTTCCCAACAACTGACCACCTTCACATTCAGACAGCGTCTGGATTGTCAGCTGTTCCCTGACATTGGAGTCATTACCAAAACGGATTGATGTTAGTGTGTGGTGCGAGTCAGGAAGTGAGCCCTTATGAATTCCGCAGGGAGCGTGTTACATTGTAGGCTGGATGTTTAGACCTGTGTGCAAGTTAGTACCAGTGTGAGTCAGATAGAGCGGTGCCTAATTTCATCAGCGTGCCTCCACAGGAGTGAGGAGGAAGAGCCCGTCTACAGTTGGAAGGACAAAACCCGACAAAACAAAAGGGAATTCCTTTTTGTGGGAGGATTATCTTCTGTTATCCCAGGAAAGGTCACCACTCACACTAAACCGGTAGACGTAGGAAACTCGTCTTAAGGATTTCAGTCCCAAGTCTGACTTTAATGTCGGTCAATGTCTAATACAATGTATTTGTGTACACATAATAATGTCTGTTATGTACACACAAAGGCATTGTGTAGCTCCCTCCAGTTAGCCGAAACGGACACATGGAAAGACACTGGGTTGTATACATATTTTAACTTACTTTATATGACTATATATATTAGTAATAGCAAGTAAGTATAAGCTGTATACAATCTACTGTCTGTCCATGTCTAATATAATGTATTTGTGTTTACATAATAGACATTAACAGGAACTGATTATTTATTTTTTTCCATCACACTATCCTGTTGTGGACTTTAATTTGCGGTCTCTGAGGTATGACGATGATCTTCTCTAATCGGTCAGGTTGTAGTCATAATATAAGGCCTCCAGGCATGCAGGGTCTTCTGTCAATAAAGCAACAGGGAACCTAAAACAGTGTTCCCAGACGTATGTTTGGTGCCTGGACCAGGCTATGGTGACTGTGCAGTGACGTACAGTATAAATCCTACATGGGACATAATCTCCAGCGACCAGGGTGCGGACAGGAAGTTGACAGGCGGAATGGACACTCCGATACCGTGGTAACAGATTAAATGCTATTGTGGGCTGCTCCCCGGAGTCATCGAGGTAGAGGATGATGAAAGAGAGGATGAAACAGGGAGCTGGCTGGCAACCAGCTAGTTCTAATGAACAGGGGTACACACAAACATTCCAGTACATGCACACACGCCCACACCCACCCACACAGATATTCCAGCACATACACATACACTCACCAATTCGAGCAAGCATACACACACATATTCACACACACCTACTGGCAGAGTCTCACAGGTTTGTGAAGGTGGGGGGGGGAGGAGAGAGAGAGAGAGAGAGAGAGAGAGAGAGAGAGAGAGAGAGAGAGAGAGAGAGAGAGAGAGAGAGAGAGAGAGAGAGAGAGAGAGAGAGAGAGAGAGAGAGAGAGAGAGTCCTATATGCATTAACAAGCTTGTGCTAGTATGAACTCCCACCTCTTTCCATCCCTCTGCTTCATGCATACACACACACACACACACACACACACACACACACACACACACACACACACACACACACACACACACACACACACACACACACACACACACAGCATTCCAACCCCCTGTGGTACCAATGCAATAACTTTCTACTGCTTTTCTTGTGGTCTATCCCTTTCCCCCCCCCCCCCCCACACACACACACACACACACACACACACACACACACACACACACACACACACACACACACACACACACACACACACACACACACACACACACACACACCGTTATAACATGTGAAACACACACATTCGCTGAGGTCAGACACACAGCTTATGCATTTTCCCATTCAACCTCCATGGCTCATTTCGTCTTAAGTTAACACTCGTGAATCCCAAGGCACAAGGGCATTTCTCACAGCTTTTAGTGCGGTGGTGGAAAATATACTCACATAAAGTTCCAGTAGGAGTCCACATTCACTGAGCATCTGATCGGCGATGGCAGCAGCCCTTGCGGCCGCGCGGCTGGTGGCCTCGGTGGCTCTCCTCCGGCGACCTGCCATTGAACTTCTTCTACAGCAGAACGTTGGTGCGACACACGACAAAACCAACAGGCTGGCGGCTGCTACACCAGGTTAAAGCAGACTACATCATCTCGGGAGCAGTTTGCAAGCAGCCCGAGGGAGCCTCCCACTTCCGATCGGCTGTAATTCTGCCAGAAACACTCATTACGATTCCCGTCCGTTACTAGTGGAAACTGACGCCAGAGGGATACTTAAGAACACAGGCGGGTGTGTGTGTGCGTGTGCGTGTGCGTGTGCGTGTGGGGGGGTTAACACATTCCTGAGAATGCGTTAATCTGAGTCAAAATCGCTTATTTTCTTATGTTCTTAAATCGCAAGCAATTAATCATTATTTATTTTTCTTTAGTTATTATTTAAAAAAAATAATAAGCTTTGTTTGAAAAAGGAGTACATAACATAATAACTGGCGTTAATATACAAATGTTTTACCAATCAAACTATAAAGACTAAATATCTACGGTGTCTCATCTTAGATAAAATGTAGACCAATTTATAATGCTATTGGCATTTGGTCCCAATTACGGATGTTCCACTCCTGTCCGCTACGTGGCAGGCCTTAAACAGACATGCGCGGTGCACCTTGAGACGGCACTAGAAGGAACGGCGGCGTAAACGAAAATACATCGATGTTTAGATCTAGATGAGTGAAACACAATACTTATATTGTTTTGGCTTTGAATAATTATAATTCCAAGCATTTCATTGGATTTTTCCGACGATGATGTTTCGACCAGCCGTGTCAAGGACAGTAGTAGTTTAGCATCCTAGCTACGTTTTAGCATAGCTTCTAACGTGACCGATCGTAACATCGTGTGTTTTGTGTGGAGGGGATGAACTCTCTGGTCGGCTACGGGGTGTCCTCTGACTCAGAGAGCGAAGAGGATGGAGACCGTAACAACGGAACAATTAGGTAACAAACCACCATACAAAAAACTTGCTTCATGTTGTTTAGTTTCCCGAGCCGACCTTGTTTGGTTTTGGCATTTAATGCGAGTGTTAGACATACTATGTCCCTCCCCCTCAGTCCTGTCAATCGAACCTAATCCTCCGTCTGAATGTCTATTTCCATCTGTTCCTCATGAAGTTCCAAAGGAGTGACCCTAAAGGAAAAAACAGTCGTCACCAAGACGCGAAACTTCCTGTTGGAATCTGGCTCTGCGTCCAGTGAGTCTGACGGTGACTCTGAACCAGAAGGAGAGGATGAAACACGACCCTCTCCCCGGCGGCGTACTTTAGCAGTGACTGCATCATCTCCATCTACTCCTCACCGGCAACCACAACCTCCACCACCAGCCATACGCTCTCTCCCTCCTCCAAACAAACTCCCTCCCCCTCCGCTAGGCACCTGCGCGGGCAGCGGTGTGTTTGCCAACCCCTTCAAGGCACAAGCGGACCAGAAACTGAACGTGTTGCAGAAACACGTTCCGCTCACGATGCAGGCCAAGCCTGCACTCATCGGGGGCAAGAGGGTGTGTGTGGCGTACCGGAAGGACGGGCGCTGCAGGTTTGGCATCAAATGCAAGTACGCGCATGACAGCGACCTCCAAAACCCACTCGCCGTCCACGGTGACCCCGGCCTGGAGATGGCCGACTCCAGTCCGGGGGAGTCCCACCCGGCTGGCTCCAAAGGAGAGGACGATGGACAGCCAGGCAAGAAGAGGAGGGTAGGACTGAGCAACACCCTGATTCCTCCCAAGCGGGCCATGAAGCAGTACGCGCAGCAGAAGGAGCGAGATCGCCCCAAGATGTCCTGAGCCTGTCCTACCAGTCGGTTGGTGTCACTGTATTTAGTGTTTAAGGGCACGTACGTTAGCACCAGATGATGACAAGCGTTGTGGATTAGCCCTTATAAGCCAGGCCAGAATCGTGAAATTGCGATTTGTGGGTAGGTGGATGATGGGTCAACCTATCGGTCTACCCACTGGACAGTACCAACTGGTAGGCAGACCTATCAAACATAGAAGACACGCCCCCACATGTCATGTCACTGTAGGGTAGATATTGCCCTTGTACCGTCTATCCAATACCACCTGGTGGTATAATTGGGGCCCTTAAGATGTATACAGGTTTCCTGTATAGGAGGTTTCTGTTTAGGATTTGTATACTTGGGACTTTATACAATGTATATATTTATTCTGATGTCCTTTTTTAGCGTTTCTCGATTTCGATGATAAGCATTGCTATAGTTGAACTAAACAAAGACAAGGCAGCGTCTCACAATGTAGACATTTAGTGATCTTATAAACAGTTTATTATGTGATGCTCTATATTGCGTATGAGGTTTATTGGAGACACAACTTGGGGTTTCCATAATTGTTGCTTTAAAAATAAAACTGCTTGATCCAACAAAAGCTCCACATTTTCTGAGACCATTGAGTATTTTCTGTTCTATGCCTGTGAAACAAAACATTAATACATTGTACAGAACCCCGAATGTTGCTAAATACATTTGTCTACACTAGGGCTTTGACTCCGAACTTCGTTATTCGAGTCTATTCATAATATTGTAATGACCACGGAAGAGGCAGTGAATAAAGTATTGATTAGACAGCGATTTATTAGAAACCTAATAAACCGTTGTAACACGCAAGACCGGTAACTTCGGTAAACAAACCTCGCGAAGCCCAATCCAGGTTTTACTGAAGGCATTTAATGGTCAATATTAATAAATATTCGAATATATTCGAATATTAATAAACAAACGAACTTCGAATAGGATTTTTGGGCAAAAGTCAAAGCCGTAGTCTACGCATTAATATGTTTCATAAAACATGGTGCTATGCTATAGCTTTGCATATAAGTTTGTGTTCTGCAAATAGCAAAACATAATGTCCTTCAACTAGTTTTAAACACAAATGCACGCAAACACACACTAATATAAAAGACCAGTTAAGTTTGGACTAACATTACATCACTTTATGTACAAACAACTTCGACGTACACAGGGACTTTAAACACACGCAGACATCGCTCCCTGACACGTTTTATCCAAAACGTTATCAGAACGTGGGGTGAGGTTAAATCATACATTTGCGATTTTACGCGCGTCTCAAACGTTGCATTATAGCATATAGGGTCACTGACAATAACATCCATCTATTTCATCCCATTTCCTCGTCTTTCATTACATGTTTAGCGTGCACGGTCCCCGTGTGTGTCGTGTCCTCATTGCGTTAGAGCAGCGCCTGCACCCCCCCGTCAGCCAGCCCCTCGGCGGTCTGCTCCCAGACCACCGCCGGGCCCTGCTGGCCGAGGGCCGAGGAGGTGGAGGAGCTGAGGACGGAGGTGTCCAGGACGTAGCCGTCCCCGTTGGCCACGATGCCTTGGTGCTGGGCGTCCCCCTGGGCCACGGGGGCCGTCTGCAGGGCCTGCAGCTGGAGGGGGATCTGCTGGAGGTGTCCCTGGGTCTGGCCCAGCGGCTGGAAGGTCATGTGGAGCACCTCCGTGTGGCCCAGCTGCTGCTGCTGCTGCTGCTGCTGCTGCTGGGGCTGCAGCAGCTGGCCCTGGTGCTGGGTCACCACCGAGCCCGAGTGGAGGGTGAGCTGCTGGATCTGGGGCTGGGACACCACCGCTCCGGAATGGGTGAGGGTGAGCTGCTGGATCTGCGGCTGCTGCTGCTGCTGGCCGTGGAGGCCGCTGGTCTGGACGAAGTGGAGGGGCATCTGGAGCTGCAGGTGCTGCTGCTGCCGGCCGTCGGGCGACGGTGGGTCGGCCGGGGACAGGGCGATGGTCACCGGCACCTGCATGGTGTGGAGGCTCTGGTGGTCCTGCCCCAGCAGCACCACCTGGTGGCCCACGTGGTGCTGGCCCGGCGCCGGGGCCGCCTCCAGGCCGGCCGCCTCGGGCTGGGCCGGCCGGACCTGCGCCCCCTGCAGCTCCAGCATGGAGGCCGGGGTGGTGATGAGCGCGCCGGCGTTGGCGGCCAGGGCCTCGGCGATCAGCACCTCGGGGTGGCTCTTGGCCTTGTGGGCGACCACGCAGTCCTTCTTCTCAAACTTCTTGCCGCAGATGGAGCAGGAGAACTGGTAGGTGGCGTCGGCGTCGTGCTTCTTCATGTGCCAGTTGAGGGACGCCTTCTGGCGGCAGGTGAAGCCGCAGATCTCACACCTGGTGGGTGGAGGACACACTCAGGTGAGAGAGTGAGAGAGTGAGAGTGAGAGTGAGAGTGAGAGAGAGAGAGAGAGAGAGAGAGAGAGAGAGAGAGAGACCTGCACTGCTATTCTACAGTGCAAAATCGGACAGTCAATATCTGAGACAACGTTTGTTATAGGTTTTGTTTGCAGATTAATTTATATGAATTTGCACTTTTGTCTTTATTCTGCTAATATGTTATTGATTCCATCATGATTCTTGTTTAGTCCTGCGGAACACGCCATATTGTGTCTTAACATTTACTTGATGCTTGCGGCATTAATGGTGAACAAAGTAACCAATCAAAAAGGCATCAGTTAGGAACTCTGCATGTGTGCCGCAAGACCAGACCGTTCCACAAGGCCAGATCAGACCAGACAGATATTAATCCCGGTGCTTTTAGAAAATGTCCACATCCAATAAGCCAGCATGGCCGCTATGCGAAGGTCTCAAGGTCTTTGATCGACCTTGCAATTTACCTTGTTGACCATTGTTGTTTCTACTATTGTAGAAGAACAGGACTTACTGCAGTGGCTTCTCCCCAGTGTGGATCATCCTGTGGACCGCCAGATTGTGGGAGCTCTTGAACGCACGGGCGCAGAACTCACAGATGTAGTCCCTCTGGTCTGGGAGAAACACACAAGATACACAGGTCGTCACACCAACAGCTTATAATAAGCATTATTTGTTTACATACTTTTTATTGCATTTACCTTGATGCTACTCCTTACACTTATGCTGTGTTCTAGCTTTATTCACTCTAGCGAAGCAGTAACCACATTTATTATTTCACTTTCACAACAATCTAACGTGCGTTAGTTCTTTTCGTACCATAATTACAGATTATAGCCCTAGCCGATTTTGAGATATACTCCTATTAGAGATGTCCGATATTATCGGCCCACCGATATTATCGGCCCGATATTAGCATAAAAATGTAATATCGGTCAATATCGGTATCGGATTTATTTTGCCTTAAAACCGATTTTTTTTTTTTTTTTTTTTTTTTTATATAGCTCAAATAAAAGTTTTCAAAATTGTGCAGTACAGTGCACATTGTAATTGACTCATATTTGTGCATTTATTCAATTAAGGTTATTGAGTTTTAGTTAAAGAAACATACTGCTATGTTGCACATAGTTGTTCAGGTACAATGTTTTATCATTTGTGAAGTCAAGTTTGCCCTATTGGTTGTGGGCATTGTCAAGATTATCTCAGGGAGAGTGTAATCCAAACTGTTGTCTGAGACCATTAAAAAAATAAAAATAAACATGGCACTTTTCCCTTAAATTAAGTTGAAGTATTTTTCTTATTTTGCACAGACAATGTTAACATTTGGAAAGCCTTGTTGCATTCAAGAATGCATCCAGTGGGGCATCACAATAACATTAAGCATGTTGTGTTAATTCCACAACAGGAGATATGTAATGTTACCTAAATTAGGTTTGAGGAAAAATAAATAACCCAAATATCGACATCGGTATCGGCTGATATCGGAATCGAAAATTTAGAGTTGGACAATATCGCATATCGGATATCGGCAAAAAAGCCAATATCGGACATCCCTAACTCCTATTACTTAAGGTTTTCAGAAAGAAACCGGAGTAGTGATGAAGAGATCAATGTACGGTAAGACGAGGCCGGGTACCTGTGTGGTGTTTGGCGTGGCGCAGCAGCTGTTTCTGCAGTCTGAAGAGACGGCCGCAGGACGGATGAGGGCACACATACTTCTTCTTCAGCAGGTGCTGGTACTTTATGTGGTGCTGTGGTCAGAAAACACACAGGTGTCCATAACGTTAGTAGGACGCTAAAGGCCCAAACACATTGCAGCAATGTCACAAGCCAATATGGAGCTTTCATCCTATCATTTTTAACCAAGACAATGCATTTGGTATTTAAGGTTAATTAATTATTAAAAATAAATGTACTTAAAAAATATAAAGAAAAGAGGAATTAAAAAAACATCACCTACTGCATTGATTGTGTCTTCCTTCATCCAATTTACAGATGAAAGTCATATAGCAGATTTGCAGGGAAATGTACATAGTGAGAGCAGACTAGCCTTTGATTTGATTCCCACTCCAAATGTTCTGGGTTAAACTCCACTGTCTACCTGTAGGCATCCTTGAGCAAGATTCCCTACTCCCCTACTTATGCATGCAGTAGACACATGTGACAGAACAGATCTATCACATTTAAGTTTGGTTTCTGTGTTAATAAAAAGGTGTGTCTCTATGGAGGTGTATCGGCAGGAGAGTGCACGTGACAGGAGAGTGCACGCAATGTACCTGCAGGTAGCGTGGATGGGCCAACACCGTGCCACAGCCTTCAATCTCGCAGCGCACATACTGGACCGGGGGCTTCTTCCTGTAACGGGAAAGAGTTTGCGTGGCTTCTCTGCATGATGATATCAGAACTCCTTATTTAGTCTTTTGTATACAACTCTCTTCACATAGCAATGATAAAAAAAAACACTGATATGCGAATGACATAAACAACACCTTATTGGGGTTTTGTTAAGGTAACTGATAAAGAGAGTCATTCATATATTACAAATATGTAAACCAACGTTTTTGGACTTGACCTTTTACCACCATGGAAGTATGTTTGAAGATAAATAGTTCATGTGTGACCATTCTATTAAACTGACCCAAAAATCACATACTTAATATACTGCTGCAATAGGTTTTCAAGACGATAAAGTGATACATGTTCTAACATACAAAAAAATAATCCAACTCGTAATAGCAAATCAGCAGTTGAAGGGGTATGAAGACAGTAGGGTTGGTGCATGTAAGGATGTTTCAGCCCCAGTAGATTCATTGTGAACAGACACAAGTGCCTGTGAGGGATTACCTTCTCTTTGGAAGCCTTGGGGTTTTATCATCTTTCCTTCGTCTCCCTCTCCTGTTGGGAGAATCATGCGTTTATCCACCCCACCAAACAATATATACATGTTCTTTCAAATTATATATTATGTAAGCATGACCAGACTATCCCCAATACAGCTCCTCAAACATATTCACCTGTCACCCAGAAATAAAGTTATATATCAGAGAGTAATAGTGTGAGGTCGAATAAAGGGATATTTTGGACAGTGTTAAAAACAGAATTCAGTCAAGCCAGGGTTTACGTTCACTGTGGTCTCATCATGACGTAGCAGGTGCCTTATTGTAATATTAATGATTAAATCCCCAAGCATCTGCCAACAAACTAATGGTTCCCTGGGTTTAGAACCCTACACTGTAAGAGATAGCCAGGCAGGGAGAATCCAAAGCAGAGCCAAAACACCTTGAAATGGATCCCAGTCGGTACGCATTCATGAGGACTGCACTTCGCCCCTAGATCTTGGGCTTAAGACCCACAATGCAACTTGACTACTTGAAATTATACCATTTAATCCTTTAGAGACTTTTAATAGCGAGCGAGCATGTTGTTCAAACACACTACGCAAAGTCGAGTAGAAGTAATAATCTGGGCAGACGCACAGTAGGGTCTAAACTAGGGGTGTGAACGGTTACAATTTTTTTTAAAAGGTTGCACAATCCCTTTTTTTTCGTGTACACGGTTAGCCGTTTTTTTTATTAATGACAAAAATATATATATTTTTTTTTAAAGTGAACCGCAGTCGCGCTATAGCGGGATTATTTGTTTATCAACACGGCGGATGAGCGAGCAGAATGATCGCAAAACGAACATTTGTTTGACCGGTTGACATGGTTATCTCTGTGCGGTTAATTTGCAGTTGCGTTGTTAATTAGGATGTTGTCAGCTTACTGTTACATTAAACTGTAATCAGAAAAAGCGGTTATATGCTATAGACCCTAGAGTATCTGTGGTATTAAGGCTGGGACAAATTTCGAATTATAAATATGTAAACTTTAATGTTGAATGTACGGACCGTCGTGATTCCCATTGAAACAATCGCGCGGTGATCTTCTTTTTTTTTTTTACGGTTTTCGTTTACTTATTTTTCCTAAACGGTTATGATTTACTAACCAGTTACACGTGCACAGGTGTACCCCGTGCACAACCCTAGTCTAAACGGCGGCCTTCTCGCCTTCCACTTTCAAATGATGTTCCCAAAACAACTACGCTGGTTATCTGTGTTAGCAGACGAGACTGAGAAATCAGCAGACTTCAGTCGTTAAATGGGAGCTGCTCAATCGTATCCGGTTTTATATCGTGTATTGTGGCCCTAGCTTTAAGGAGGCCTACAAGTATACAGGGGATCGAACCCTGAGTGGAACACTGCAGCTATTACATGAAATCGACCCTTGCCTCATTGGCCCCTGGCAGATTAAGGTCTGACGGGGGGGGCCCCTGGCAGATTAAGGTCTGACGGGGGGGCCCCTGGCAGATTAAGGTCCGACGGTGGGGCCCCTGGCAGATTGAGGTCTGACGGCGGGGCCCCGGGTTGGCAAGCGGTTGTGAACGTACTTCCTGGGTCCCTCGGGGTCCTCCCTTGCCTCTTCCTCCGTCTTGACGTCCTCCTCCAGGGGCTCCATGTACTCTGAGCCCTCCACCTTGACGTCCGCAGCTTCTCCTGCCGTGGAGGGGAGGGTGGGGACGTCCTTCTTCTCCTTCGGCTTGGGAGGGGCCCGGCGCTTTGGCTTCAGAGCCTCTCTGAGAGACAGAAGGGGTCAAATCAAATAGGTTAATGACAACACCTCAGTCCCACACTATGACTTAAGGACAGTTGAAAGTTACTGCAAGCTACGGGTTTGGGAATAGTGACTAGAATCATCTAGTCATCGTCAATATTTAATTTATACATATTTCAGACTGTACATGTTTGTGGCAATATTGCAAATCACCTGTAAGGTTGCTGCCTGTAGTGGACTATTAATAATTATCAGATGAAAGGAACCATGTTTTGTTTTCTATTATATAACACACACACACACACACACACACACACACACACACACACACACACACACACACACACACACACACACACACACACACACACACACACACACACACACACACACACACACACACACACAACCTCTCAGGCTTGGGGTTGTAGCTTTGGTCGTTCAAGTCATCTCTGAAGGGCGGATCCTCATCACTGCTGAGACCCCCCACCTGCTCCTCTACCTCTTCACTGAAACCAAAGACAAAAACACCAGAAGTTCAGATCTAGAACCCACTAGAACCAGGTGGTTCTAGTGATTGTGAGAGGCCTTTATCGGACAGTGACATATTTCACACAATGCGTTGGATTCGTCGCAGAGTCCACAGGGTACAATTAAAGGTCACCGAGATGTATCGGCTGTCTATGTCGCGGTGAGACGAGACGCGATCCTTCACAAGGTCTTATTGAACTATTGCATACAGAAGTGTATTTGGGGCCGTGTGGGAAAAGTTTGACTCGATCAGCTAAGTAACCAGCGGACCAAATGCGGTGCCTCGATATTTGGGTACGAAGCAGCCCTTTTTTCTGTTTGAACAAGCCTATTATAATTTGGCTTAAACTCCGTCGGGGCCTGGAGGTGCAGCCAGATGGGTTTTATGACTGGTGGGCTACCTTTGAGCTTGGGGCTGGTAGTTGCCATCGCTGGGTTGGTCCTCAAACAGAAGGCCTTTCTCTCCTGGCACATCTTCCTCATTGACTTCATCCTCCTCGGCCTCCTCCTTCTTCTGACTGGGGGAGAGGTAAAGGTCCTTCAATACACAGCCGTCACATTTACACACTCACAAACTGCCTCACTCACTCACCGATGGTAGTTTCAAAGCTTCCTACTCTAGAAATAGAAGCACTAGAAGACACAAACTTGTTGGTCTACATTGCCATCGTCAGCGCAATCAATTGGGTTAAATATTTGTGCTCTGGAGGTGGAACAGATACGGGAGACTTCTGTAATTGCCGTGTTCTTGACTTATACAGGAACCCCAAGTATATAAAACTGGTCCTATTAAACCATATACTTACATGGCTGTGGTGCCCTTCTCCTTCCCTTTCACCTGTCTCTCCGTCACTACAAATATATACGAGGGAGAAAGATAGAGGGAGAGAGAGCAACAGGGAATATAAGAATGAACTTAACCCTAGTAGATGTGAAATGAATATATTAAAAAAAGTAAATTAAATTTATCTAAATTTACTACGGATTATCATCATTACATCATCCTCACAACCATCCTCTTCAAGATCACTTTATCATGCATTATTTTTTGATCAGTTGGACTGATCAGAGGTGGGAGGCCAAGCACCAGTCTTACCTGCTAGGGTCTCTGTTCCCGGCTCACTCTTACAGATCGGCCTGGCAGAGCCCTTGGCTGCCCTGGCAGAGGAGGTCTTACCCCGGGACTGGGCTGCTGGGCCCCTGGTAGGGGAGACTAGTAGGGGGGAATAGAAGACCATTACACAGAGACCAGTAGACATATTCATAGACAAATACAGGCATGTCTATACGCATGCAGACATACAAACAGACACACACACGCACACACACAAAATGTGTGTATTTACTATAGTGGCATCTAGCAGAAAATTATCTATTACAGTCTCCATCCACATTATTGTTTCTCGACTGTTTATACACCATTCATTGGGTTACATCAGTTTGACTTTCAACATTTAGGAAACCATACATGAATGTAAATTAAGTTGCACAAACATCTGAAGAAGGGGAGTTACAACAACATCATAAAAAGCCATCCCCAAGCCATATAATTTAGCATCCTCACCATGGACATTTGTGGCAGGGTTATCCAGATCTTCCAAGCTGCGGGTAAACAAAAAAGCTATAAGAAATATATTGTTGGGCATTTCTATATAGAGCTTGGTGAGTCGTCTCTTTCAGTGGCATGTCATCTTACCAAAGCAGGACATTCGGTAAAATGAGGTTATATCTTGACTGAAAGCACTGACAAAGTTGAACGACACTTTGTATATGACAGGTGTTGACTCAACCATCACAGCTTTAAGAGGAAGTCAAGGTGCGACTGATCGGTAACAACAGCAGCAACAACAACATTGGGAGGACGGAATACTTACTCTTTGGTTGAAGTACTGTCACCACCGACCTCCCCAGCTTGTTCAGAGCAACCTGCAGATTCTGTAGGTTTCTTTCGTCTAGAATACGAAACTTTTCTCCGTTTGGTTGCACTTAGTAACGGAGTAGGTTCGTCTTCCTCATCACTTTTGGTATCCTTTAACCAAGCTGGCACTGACCGGGTCGACCGGTCTCGCAAAACCCTGCCAGAGCTCCGAGGACTCGGCTCCGCTCCATTTGTGTCCGATGAATCGGGTACGCCCGACTTTGGACGGCCAACCTTGCGGGCTCTCAAGCCCCTCCGCGGGCTTACGCTTGTACTAGTAGTCGGGGTCTGATCTGCGGCCTTCTGTTCCTCGGACTCTTCCCATTTATTTTCATCCTCATTTTGGCCACTCTTCGATTCCATTTGCATCTATCTCTTTCGTCTTACCTGCGATCCCCCACAAACGCAAGGTTTAATTGTAATTTGAAGAGAAGTGGAAGAGCTCTGATATAAAAACGCTTTGATTGTGAGAGGCCTTTATCGGACAGTGACATATTTCACACAATGCGTTGGATTCGTCGCAGATATTATACACACTATTTTATTGATTTATAAATTAAAACTTTTCTTAATTATCTATTCAATAATAAACCGATATCATTTTAAAGAAGCAGACGCTATTTTCGCCTTCTTAAAGCTATAGTAAACCTACTTATTCGCACGGGCCTAGAGCACATCCATTTTGTACGCTTTGTTGCGTCTCCTTTAAGCCAAAAATAAAACCAAGGTTACATTGACGACAAGGAACACATTCTAGCCGACGAAAAGGCATTGGGATCGTCTCACGCCGTTCATTGAAACATGGCGGATGGGAACTGATCGCCTTTTTATCTGGAAAATAGCAGCAGCGAAGCCATGCCAAAGCTCTCAAATGGCTGTTCATTGGTATTGTGGGACTTGTAGGCTATTTTAAAAACGTTATCGACGGCATTACGGCAGCTACTGTATAATTTATCGTTTATTATTTTGAATTTAAGCGTAACTCAAATATGACTGGAAATACAAAGCCTTCGTTTGAATGTGCTATAGTTAAATCATCATTACATTATTATTGTTAATGATAATAATCCGTAATGTTATTAATCAGAGCTTTAAAACTATAGTTGAAGCAGTTAGTCATCAGAATATTCTAGCAACGAAATCACAGATTTATATTTTGTGAAATGTCCTTAAGATTAACTATTGTTTGCGCCTGTATTAACTAGATTTGTATTTAACTGTATTTGCTCCGTTAATATGGATACAGCCAACATGGCCGCTGCAGAAACAGACGTGTCTCACTCTGGCACGGAAACGACATGCCACCAGATGGCGGTGTCCTATAAGGTTGGATGAAGACCCATTAAAAATAGCACCCCTTTCTTACAGACACAAAAAAAACGTTGAAAATGCGTGCTTAAACTAAAGAAAGCAGAATGAGACGTTATTATCAGTATGTTCCAGCGTCAGATTAAACGCTGGGCCTTTGTAATGAAACAATCAAAAATCTTAAATAAATAGCTTGGTTCCACAGGACCAGAATTCAATTTTGAAATATAATGTTCAACAGTTAGAAGAAGACGTTTTCCTTCTTTGTGGTCATTTCAGGGAACATGGAATTTTGAACAAAATTAAATATAGGCTTTAATGGACGACTGTGTTTGTGTTGCTTATGTGTTGTTAAATAAAGTAGGCTAGTTCATTATCTAACATAATAATGCATAGTTTAAATGTTCCTTCTAACTGTTAAATATTTGTCCATATTGTGTGTGGGCCTACTCAAGTTGGTCTACATCGAGTTATAGATACGAGTTCATGCTGGAAACTATAAGATTGAGTCAAACTTGATGCCAGTATGTTTCTGGAGCAAAGGTGAGCTACACCAAAAGATTAGGAAATTATTACAAACCATGGGGCTCTTTTCTTTTCAAATAACACATTGCTGCACTGAACATTGAGGTCAAGGACAGTTTTTAAAGCCTAATACTCCAGAACAAAAGCTCCATTCTGGACTTTCATTGCGGACTTAATCATACTTTAATATTTTTTCATGATCTGGCCACGTTCTACGTTGTGTAGTAGACATATCAGGCTGGAGACAATGAACTGTGCATTGTACACTGTTTGGTAAACGTACATAAGGGAAACCAACACACCACATATTTTTGAAAATGCTTTATTTACCTACTTTCTTAGCTATAAACATAATGCTGAAATAAGTTTTCTTTTCAAACAAACCTTCTGTTAGAAAATAGTCTGCATAGACATACAAAGATGAAGAAAATAGCACTTTTTTGCCTAAGAAGAAAATTAAAAGTAAAATACAAACAACACGAGAAGAGTTAGCGTGTTAACACATATTTTTTGGACGGACGTTTCTAGCATATAGCTGAAGACAGTAGTGGTTCATTGGTCACAGGTGCGGTAGGCCTGCAGGTCGGAACGCAGATGTGAACCAGATCACATGATCTGAGGAGGAAGTGTGCCCAGATCTTTGTCACCTTGGAGTCAGCCTGTCCATGTCCTACAAATTAGTACCATCCAGTCAATGGAAAATAAAAAAACACAAAGATTGTAACACCACTGTGTTCCCAATCACAACGAATCCAATTCAAAAATGTACATGTTAATAGCATGAAACACATTTGGAAAAAACAACAACACAGCTTCAATGTTTAAAACCTACTGGACACTTTGGCAAAGTTTTTTAACTGTTTTTTAACGCCTAAATAAGGTGTATATAAAGAATAGATATTCGGAAAGACAAAAACATTTGATAATATATTATATACGTTATTTTCTCACTTCACACATAAACCAAGTAATGTATATATTAAATATATCCTGACTTGTCATCGCAAAATAAATTCATAAAAGCCGTATTAAGCAGTTGTTTTTTGTTTCGTTTTCTAAGACAAATTCCAGTTACAAGGAGCAGAGAAGCAGTACAGTATAGCATGCAACGTCCACAAAAGAATGGCTTGTTTGCAACCAGCTAATGCTAATCGTTTCATCAGCCCCTTAGCTAGTTAATATCAATCTCAACCATGGAATGGAATGTAAAAATATCTTATTCAAATGTTGCGGAATGCTTTACCAGTGTAAATGTGTGTATTTAATATAAAAAATGGCTGTTTTGGAGTGTTTAATTGTCAATCAGCAGCTTTATCTTTGTGAGTGTGTGTGTGTAGGTATATGTTCCCAGCGCTTTGGTAGTACACGCACATTGGCTACTTGCATATCATTGAGTGAGGTATTGTTCCAGTCGTTCCCAGTTAGTGGACTAGTTTCCAGTTTAAAAAGTGCCAGCTCAACATTCATAGGGGTCATTTTCATATTTGCTTCATCTTTGAGTCAAAGCTCTGTCAAACACACAGGCACAGAGCTAGACAAACCAAACCCCTTCAACATTTGAAATTATGTTAAGTAGCCTGTATTAAATATCTCTTCATTTGAAATCGGCAAACATCTGCCATTTTAAACATGGTTAAGTGCACCTTGGTCAAGCCGAACCGGAGGGAGAGGGAGGGGGAGAGAGAGAGAGAGAGAGAGAGAGAGAGAGAGAGAGAGAGAGAGAGAGAGAGAGAGAGAGAAATGGAAAGTGATACGGCAGGCCTTACAAAACGAGAGAAAACCAGAGGAAAGGTTGTCGTAGAACAGTAGACATGTTAGCTTTTGCAAACTAGAGCTGTTTACTCTCGTTTCTCTGCCTTCCCCACCACACTGCTCTTATTTCATGGCGTTAGAAAAAGGGTTGTGTTCTACGATGTTGTGATGGTCTTTTCTCACTTTCACCACAGATGTCGGTCTGGCATACTTTGTTAAGGCACAGCTTGAAATATAAAAAAACTGAGGCCTGAGTAGGCTTATAAAAGGCACTGTTTTCAGACAGACATAATCTTCTTTTGGTAAAAGATACTCACTGAAACCATAGATATTAACGTTTTCAATCCGAGAAGATCGATGGCCCGTGCCATGGAGAGAATAGGTCAGAAGAATTGTCTCTTATTTCTCTCCATATTTGTTCACTTTTTAGGAGTTAAAACAACGCAAAGATAATAATAATATAACAATAAAAAAGAAATACATAAAACCAATGAAATATTCAAAAACATCAAGCAAGTTCAGTCTTCATCTCCTGGCAAATGTCAAGTTACACTTGTCTACAGCTATGGTCATGTCGCTGTAAATGTGTTGTGTGTTGTGCATTAAAAACAATGCCAGATGTGCCAGCATCACAACCCATCACACCAGTGGCAAAACTATCCAGCTCACTTCAAATTTAGTATTTGTTCCTCATGTTATCAATCAGAAAAAAAAAACATAGTTAGCTAGGTTTCTGCAAACAAACCCAAGATATATATATATATATTTGAATAGGTTAAATTGGCATAGAAATATGCAAACTAAATATAGGCAAATAAACACAACACATTTAATCTTCGTTTTAGATAACCAAAAAAACATAACCTAAACTAACCAAAAACACCACAGAGGCACCTATTATGTATACTTCAGTACGCTGCACACATACAGTGTGGACAGACCACAATTCAAAGAGCGTAGAGGTCTCTGGAATGTTCTATGTTAATGGAAAATACTAACCACTTATGAAAATAAACAACTACAGAAACCCACCATCACCGCTGATGTTCTCTTTTCTCAGTTGTTGCAGATTTTATACTATTTTATACTTTTATGCAATTTTGTGCTTTTTTTCTCCAAATATTTTCATATATATTATATAACCGTTAGAGATCCCCATGTTTAAAAAGGCATTCTCTTTCTCACTTCAAAAAACCCTAAATACAAACATCAGAATACAAAGTGGAGCGACACGAGAGAACTCTCACTCTTCACAAATACTTTAAAGTACCTTCGAAGCCCCAACAAAAACGACACCTGAAGCCACCAGTGTGGGGATAGAGGAGTGTGGGTGGTTGTTGGTCTCGCAGGTCTTGTGTAGTGGTGCAACAAGTGACATGGAGCGATGTGGGGTTCCACAGGGTACAATATGTGTCACTTCCTGGGTAGGTCTGGTAGGGACTGGTTGGGAGGTGCTAACCCGCTATGGCGAGGCCTTTCTGCTGCCTCGGTTCCTCCGAGAGGCCAGAAGTGGACACTGACGCAATCAAAGATCATCCATTCGGCATCAGTTTCACCAGCAATGTTATTAGAAAACCATACATATATGTATACATATATAGATGTATATATACATATACATCTATATATATAGGCTATATATACACAAACATATATCTATATAATCTCAGAGTTCTGGAGGCCCCAACAAGACCCCGACACAGTTTCACGATGGTGGTGCGAGACCAAAAAACAGTTGAGACTCCGGTCCCGGGTCGCCGTAGTGAATCAAAACAGTCCAAACCAAAACCCCCCCTTTAAAACAAGCTAGACTAAAACTGGCGCTGAGTGGCGTTCTCTGTGCGGCGGCGGCGTGCCTCAGTAGCTCTGGTAGATGTCGTGGAGGGGCATCTGGAAGGCGGCCGTGGCGGGAAAGGCCTGCGGCATGGCGTAGCCGTAGCCGCCGTACGTGGCCGCGGCGACGGCGGCGTTCTTCTGCAGGGCGACGAGCGCGGCCGAGTTGACCGCATAGCTGGGCATGTAGCCGGCGCCGTACAGGCCGGCGTTCGGGATGCGCTGCACGTTGTGGGCCATGGCATAGACGGGCGTGATGGGGCGGCCCTGAGGGGGAGGTTGGGTTGTCAGTTAGGCGGAGAGAGGGTCATAGCGGAATGGTAGCGGCATCCAACTTTGTGTCTGGGTTTGTTAATGAATCATTATGTCGCCAACAACGACATTATACTATTCTTCGGTGTTTATCCTGTATCGATATGGTCAAAATAGCTCTTGCTAGCAACATTGTGTGAGAATCAGAAATTCTTTCTCATTACTGACCCCTTTGGCCTCTAAGTGAACTGCAGCCTATTCTCCACAGAACTATTATTAACTGAACTTTTTGACGGTTTATGACTCTTGTTGATGTTAATATAAAACTGGCAATTAAACTACTGCTGTAGACAGTACAGTACAGTACAGTAGGAGTACATCACATCTCTCATTCTGTATCTGCTCTGATGTGTGTGTGTGTTTGTTTCCCAAATGTCATGCCTGTTCTCTCTGTGTCCTTTTAGTACGTAATGACTTGTTTGCTGTTGAGGGACCAATAAAGTGGATCCCCATTCTAAGGGGGTGTCCCCTAACATGCGCCAAGTGTCAGGGGGGAGCGGTGCATAAGAGGGCGTGTCCTCACCTGGTAGGGGGGAGGTGTGGACACTGCGGGCAGCATGTTAGCCGCGGCGGCGGCGGCGGCAGCGGCGGCGGCGGAGCCGTGCTCGGCCTGCTGCATGGCCAGAGGCTGCATGAGGTGCTCCATGCCGTGCATCTTCCCCTCCTCCATCATCTTGGCCCCGGGGCCCGCGCTGAAGACAGAGTACTGGCCCCCCAGACCGGACAGGGCCACTGAGGACAGAGAGCAGAGGGGCGGCGGTGAGGGCGCCACCTTGGGTAGGAACGGGCCAGTGGGCTGATTTGATTGGTGGACGTGGATCGTGAGGTGGGGTAGAGATTTATTGATTTATATGGAGAAAGAATTTCTAAGGGAAAAAGAGTGAAAGAGAAGCAGACACACACAGGCTGGGAGAAGGGCGCCCTGGAAGGAAGGTTTAAGAGGTTGCACAAATTGGCTGGCGTGCTGTGATTGGGATTATAATGGGGCTCAACTCTGGATTAACCCCAACATTGCAAAACACACACACATGTGCACACACACACAAACACACACACGCACACGCACACACACACACACACACACACACACACGCGCACAAACCCACACACACTCACATGCCCAAGTCAGCACTCACACAAAAACACTCACATCCAAACATTGGCGCGTGTGCGCATGCACACACACACACACACACACACACACACACACACACACACACACACACACACACACACACACACACACACACACACACACACACACACACACACACACACAAATCCTCTCTCACACAGACATGAAAACAAGTCTAACACAGCGTCACTGATTGTTTCAGAGGCACAATGTTCTTTTAGACGTGATCCTTTCATTTGCCCACAAAGTGAAATTTGGTTTGGGTTCAAGGTCTTTCCACAGGGACCATCGAGAAAAATCCATGTAGACTAAAGTCTCCTCTGGTCCGTTGATGGCTGGATTACTTTGACGGTGGATGAGAGGTTCCACTACATTGCTTAACATAGTTAAAAGTCTTTAACAACATGTAATGTAAAAGTTGTTTAAGTTCCCTTAGAATGAACGGTAACATAACAGGGATATACGATAGAAGGAAAAAAGGAGTGACTGAAACAGGACCCAGTGAATCTGTTGGGATGTTTGCACATTCAACTCCGGCCCTGAAGGAACAGAGGTTTAGTCAACAACACAGCTGAATAACTCCAACATTAGATTTTTTACTACAAATTATCTTGGAAAGCAAACATGCGATCAACCACTTTCAAGCAATAGCCAGGAGGTGAATTAGCGTGAAGCAGAAAGAGCAGCAGAATAGTGCGCTGTCAGGCTGACAACAGGAAATCAGGGAAAAGAGTTTGGCGCTAGTGCCGCTTCCTGCCATCCCACCACTTCCAACGTTCCCGGCCACGACTTTCCCAGAATGCAGCACCACACAGAGAGGAAACGGAGAAGGAAGGACTTTTGTTGTTTGAGTGAAAGGTTTGTGTGTTTTTGGGAGGGGGTTGAGGGAGGGGGTTGAGGGAGGGGGTTGTGGGGTCATCTATCTCACTGACTTGTGCCAGGTTTGATGCCAACGGGGTTGACGGATGAGGCCAGCTCCAGGCCAGTCATCAGATCATAGGGCGTATCGGACTGCTTGGCCTTGCCGTCATGGTAACGGCTGTAGATACCGCGGCCGGCGGAGTAGCCTCCCAGGTACGACCCCCGTGGCCCGGGGGTCCGGGTACCTGGTGCGGCGCGGCCACGACCCCGCACAGTACCTGCTGATGATACACAATATTATATTATATGAAGGGTATATAATATAATATCATGAGGTGGGCCTAGGCTGGTGGTACAGACTCTAGGTCCCGAGCAGAGCAGGGAAGGAGGGCAGCGCATAGCGCCTGGGCTTTGTTTATTTTATCCACCAAAATGTTTCTTTTGTTTTGGAGTTGTAGCTTGAAATGGGTCCGGCTAATGTTATGCTACCGTATTATGCTAATTCCTCACAGCATCCAGTATCTATGAAATATGAAAGGTATAGAGCGGGAAAAAACGATTTCTCTTCTTTTTGGAAATTCCATGGGAATCTTTTTCAGAAGTCTTCTCTTCCTCTTTTTTTTTTATTTTTTAGATGCGTTTCAGTGTTTTGAAATACTAGTGTTTTTGTTCGTGAACGTCATCATCATCATCATCATCATCATCATCATCATCATCATCATCATCATCATCATCATCGTAGATGTAAAGTGACAGCAGAGCAGAGAGGAGGTGTTAGACTGGGAAGCATGTTTGTCATTCAGGTATTAGGAAGGAATAAGGATGTGAGAGATTACCATCGTTCTGTATCATTGGGGCTCCTTTGGAGAGAAAACCAAAACACAATGATTGTTGAGAGTCGAATAGATTGTGTCTCGCTTCCACCCAAAGACCATATATAATCATCAACAGTAATGGGATAAGCATTAAAATTAAAATGGTCCAGGTCAACTCTTCCACATTGAAACAACTCTTGTGATTTGAGGCCACAAAACCTTCATGAAGTTAAACTTTCAGCCATTAAAGTTATAGCCATCACAGATTAATTGAGTCATCATAATTTCCTACGAGTTATATTCATTTAGATTGAGATTCAAATGATTCAAATTAGATGCAAACAACTGAAAATTCGAACAGCTTTTTCCATCAACAGTACCAAAAATACAATAATCGAGGGAGCACAGATCCTTCCATACTCAAACTGTATTAAAAACATGAAGACATGTAGCGTGTTCTTACCTTTCACGAAGTAGTCCCTGTTGGGCCCGATCAGCGTGCTGTAGGGGTATCCGTAGTACGTGAGCGTGTACGGGTCGCACTGGTAAATGTAGTTCGGCTGGGGCGTCTCCGCCGGCGCAGCGACAGTGCCCCCTTTGGATGCCTTCTGGTAGCGCGTGTACTGCTCCTTGTCCACAGGCTTGGCCAGGGTCACCTCGATGCAGGAGCCCTCCACCTCAGTGCCGTTGAGGTGGTCCATGGCCAGGACTGCGTCGTCCCGGGAGGTGAAGTGGACAAATGCGTAGTCGCGGATCTTCTTGACGCGTTCTACGCAGCCTTGGTTCCATTGGCCGAATACCTGGGAGGAACATGAGGAGACACATCAGACACTCACTACTGAGGATCAGAGCCCGATCAGTCTGGTTATTGTCTGACTTCTTTAAATGGTAGAACGACCAATCGTGACGAATCTTACTGATCTCGGCCTGTCTTGTTTAACTGGTATCCCATGGCATAAACACAGCCAGGGTGAGTGGTTCGATTCCCACTGGGGCCTAAACACTGCAAAAGAGTATTCACTTGACTACCCCATTTGGCGTGTTCAATATGTTCTATGTTCAGAATATTTACATTTTGGTTTGAGGATTATCCCAAAGATCCTCCTGTACTTTGTATTGGACATTGGTGTGATCAACGTGGAATCTAGTGCATTTTCTTTTCTTTTGTGACTAATCCCAGGAATAATGACTGACAGCCGCAGACAGAGAATAGGACCAGTACCTTCCGCAGGGTCTCCTCGCTGGTCTCCATCATGAGGTTGCGGACGTAGAGGATCTTCACCGTCTCCATAACGTCCTCGTCCACGTCGATCTCTGGCTCCGCCCAGTCCACGGCGATCTGGTGTCCCCACAGCTGGATCCTGCCGGGCATCAGCTTCCGGCGGGCCATGGCGGCGGCACGGTGCGACTCGTACTCCACGAAGGCGAAGCCTCGGTTCTTCATCTTGTCGGCGGCGCTGGCGTACACAATGACGTCCAGCACGCCCTCCGTCACCTTGGACACCTCCTCCAGGATCTCCTCCCGCTTCTTGGTCTTGGGGATGCCGCCGATGAACAGCCGGCAGTTGTCCACCGAGCAGCAGACGCCCAGCAGGCGGCCCGGGCGCACCTCGTAGTTGTTGAGCTCCCGCACCGCCCGCTTGGCCTCGTGCTTCTGCGTGTACATCACAAAGGCGTAGCCGCGGTTCTTGCCGTCAAAGTCCATCATCAGGCGCATCTCGTAGATGCGGCCCACCGACTCGAACACGGGCACCAGTTCGTCTTCGTACACGTCCCGCGGGATCTTGCCCACGAAGATCTCACAGCCGCGTGGGGGCGCCTGTCCGTCCCAGCCCGGCGGGGGGCCGTACTTGCGCTGGCCGTTCTCCTGCACCATGTCGTAGCCGGTGCGCTCCATCAGGGTGACCAGGGCGGCCTCATTGGGCGCGCCGGCCACGCCCTCAGGGACGGACACGTGGTCGTGGTGGGCGAGCAGGTGGGAGGGGCCCGCGGGTGGTTTGGCGCTGCTGGAGGGGGCGGACTTGTTGCTCATGGTTACGGAAGAGGAAGCGGGGTCTTCGGCTGTCATTCTGAAAAGACCATCCAATGTGGAATCTGGAGTCTGCAGGGTGGGGAAGAGCAGAGGGAATCGTTTAGGTCCCGGAACGTAGATTAGGACTAACATCATAAGGATCAGAGGTAGAACATGCATGGTACCAGCTCGACACGACTCGACTCGACTCAGCTCGCATTTTTTGCGTTTCCACCGCAAAAACATGGTATCTGGTACCTGAAGTGGCTGCTTTTTCTAGTACCGCCTCGCTCTAGGTTCCAAGCGGCTGAGCCGATGCTAAAAGGTGACGTCGGCAGACGGCCGGCCACTGATTGGCCAGAGAGTGTGACGAAGTCCCGAGAGCGACATGGCAACCATGCTGGTAACAGCCATAGCAGCGCCGCAGCAAACATATTCCACTTCTTCAACTTCTTCAACATGCCAGCTAATAATACGAACACGAATACCATCGCATCGATGTCCTCATTTGTTGTTATGTGGGTTCTGTCCATGTGTGGGTTACGTAGGTGTTGTTTGCGTCGCGTACAAAAATACGCCACGGCCCTTTCGCACAGCCGACCCCGCCCACGTCCAGGAGGTACTATTTGCGGTGGAAAAGGACCCGTGCTGCTACCGTGTCGAGTCGAGCTACATGTGCGGTGGAAAAGCGGCATATGTCATCCTGTCCAGAAACCAATTATGCATGCAGGGCAAAATCATCAGGAACAGAGTGTCCTAAAGTGTAACATCGATCCACTGAGAACACTTAACCTGCATCCTTAACTGCGCCCTAAGGGTCTTATATGCCCTCGTGAGAAACACATTGTGACAAAATACCGGCATCCTCAAAAGGGTTGCGGCCGAAGCAAAATTCACTTTGCTGCGATATGCGCCTGGGAGTCGCACCAAATGAGAATACGAGGTCTATAAATCACGCACCCTGCCCTAACTATCCCTAGTTTTACTGCACTGTTATGCTGAGGTTCTCAGTTCCAGGCTTGACCTTTGACCCCGATCGGGGGGAATAAAGGGCTGTAAACCTTGACACCCTCGACTCAAGGTTCACAGGGTTTAACCAGGTCACATGGGCTCCACTTGGGTGACTTGTGTGTATGTGAGCTTGTGTGCGCCTGTCTGTGTGTATGTGATCCTCAGAAATGTGAAGTCCAATTTTTTCATGTATTATGGTTCCAACACTCATTTGGTCCCAAGGGCAGATTGAATCGGGCTGTCTTCAAGAGGATAGAGTTAAGCATTAGGCCACCACTAGCTGCTGCACTAGTATCATTAGACCACCACTAGCCACTGCACTAGTAGCATTAGACCACCACTAGCCACTGCACTAGTAGCATTAGACCACCACTAGCCACTGCACTCGTAGCATTAGACCACAGCTAGCTGCTGCACTAGGAGGAGTGGGTAGTACTGTGTAGAGAGCCCTGGGGGCCAACTCCAGGTCTGAAGCTCAAGCTGGTGCCTTGGTCATGTGCACAGGCAGGAGTATTAACCTAGCGTGCATGTTTTATGGTCCTAATGGTGTTTGAGGAAACCAGAGACCCCGAATGAAACCAACGTGAACGCAGGTCAGAACTCAGGACCTTCTTGCTGTGAGGCCGCAGAGCTAACCACTGCGCTAACCAGAGTAAGCCTGCATGCTTTTGTGTAACTGTGTGTGTGTGTTGCTTTATTAACAAGTGCATAGTAAAGGAGAAACAGAGAACAATCAGAAATCGGCTTCCGACACATAAACCTCTTACTGCCCGGCCGGTTTTCCGTCCCCGACAGAACGGAAAAATGCCCAAGTATTTAAATCCCCAGATAACCAGAGTTTATAAAACATGGGGACGACCAAACAAAGACACAACCTGAACCAACTGAGTATAGTCTTTTCCCTCTGACCAAACGTGGTCACCTGCGTAAACAGGCCATAACCAAGTAACCATGGTAATGAACGGGGGTTAGACCTCACCTGATACCCACACCTCCCAACTACCCATGTCACAGAAATAGCTAGCTGTCAAGGTAAAATTGATAGTTTGACCACCAATAAAGACACTTGAAAGACAACTAGAGAACTAGAATATATTAAATATGTATAACCCATTACATTATGAGATAATTAGCCTATTTTTTAAAAGACAAATTCTCAACCACTTCATCAGCGGAAAAGAAAGCATAACTAGCATGGAACAAGTTTCAAATTTGTGTCTGTTTTTTTGGCAACGTCTGGTAGGTTCATCGCCAGTGAGTGAACTCAACGCACGGTGATGATCGGTACTATTGATGACGGGACGGAAGCTATTCTGTTTAGCAAACACAAAAGAGCCATTTCCATACGAAATGTGAAAAAGCAGCGAGAGAGAGATGTGCGGCCGCTACCACTTGGATACTGTTAGCTTAGCCGCCTGAAGCAGTTAGTTCTTTTAAACACCTCCTGACACTTCCCCTCAGCGCCCAGAAGCCTCCTCTGTGCGAAGGGCTAGCATGACTCGGCATCCCTTATCAGTCTTTATCGGGGCTGTTTAATGACAAAGGGAGGACAACATTCAGGGTGGGAGTTGTGCTACTCCCGATACAACAGAGCTACGTGATATCGTCACTCGACACACGACCAACCGGCTGGTGGTGACCGCTTTCTAGACGGTGGTCTGGTGGTCTGGTGGTCCGGCCATAGAGGTTTGTATTATGTTGGTATTTCCAGTTAAAAGCACGCAGGGGTTGATAGCATGGAACTGGGTTGAAATGCTACAAATGTGCCAAGTGGTTTATCTCATTTACAAGGTAAACGTTTAGGAGATACCTCTTCCT